>NC_135893.1:3892921-4435421 GCF_964194155.1 Cetorhinus maximus
TTTCCCTGTAAAGGGCAGTAATCAGACATTCACACAACTATCCTGTTGCTCTGAACATTTCATAAAGTGATCAACTTGATTGTCACTCTCAAAAGATAACCACACAGTTCAAAAGACTGATTGGGAAATATAAGATTCTGAGAGGTCTTGGCAGGGTGGATGTGGAGAGAATGTTTCCTCTAGTGGAAGAATCTAGAACTAGGGGTTACTGTTTAAAAATAAGGGTCGCCCATTTAAGACAGAGATGAGAAATTTTTTCACCTGAGAGTCGTGAGTCTTTGGAACCCTCTTCCTGAAAAGGCAGTGGAAGCAGAGCCTTTGAATATTTTTAAAGCAGAGGCAGATAGATTCTTGGTAAGCAAGGGGGTGATAGGTTATCGGGGGTAAGTGGGATGCAGACTTGAGGTTACTGTCAGATCAACCATGATCCTATTAGATGGCGGAGCAGGCTTGAGGAGCCAAATGACCTACTCTTTGTTCGTATGATTTATGAAGTGAACATTTTTTAGGATTTTTTTGGTATAAGGAAGATAAGAACTCAGTCAATCCCCAGCCTCTGCCTAATCCAAACATTTGACACTTCTGGCTGCTTTTAGAATCCTAACTATGCCTTTGTAAATGGTATAAACATACAAATAATGCCATTCAATCAAGGAATCATGAAAATGTTAGTCGATAAGATGTTAGTATTGATTTGTTTAGTGTAGAAATTTTGTTTGTTTCAGATGAAATAGTGGCTTTGAAACGATTAAAAATGGAAAAGGAGAAGGAAGGATTTCCGATTACATCCCTCCGGGAAATCAATACCATTTTGAAAGCACAGCACCCAAACATTGTCACTGTTAGAGTAAGTAAACACCAATTACATGCGTGTGGGACAGAAAAATTCTAGGAAAACTGAGGTTACCCTGGTCATGAGCTGGTGGTATGCTAGGTTTAGTTTAGACTGGAATCTTTCAGCAAAGTTTGCACATTTCTCCCTTTTCCATTTGATGATTTGGGTGTGAGGTGTTATGTTTGATACCCCGGTTAAATTTGTGCTATCCATTGGAACTCAGTTGTGTGAGAGGGGGCTGGTGGCGGTGGGGAGAATGCAGTTGAACTCTTGTCAATTGAAAGGATTATAGATAATATATAAAATTATGTTCAGTAAAGATTAGACATAATGCCACAGTTGCTCTGCCCTCCATGAGCGGTGAGTGTACTGGACCAGTGAGAGGTAACATTGCATTTGAAAGTAGATATTTATTGAATTTCCTTTTGGTTTTTCAGGAAATTGTAGTGGGAAGCAACATGGATAAGATATATATAGTTATGAATTATGTTGAACATGACCTCAAGAGTTTAATGGAAACCATGAAGCAACCGTTCTTACCAGGTACAGTCGTCTTGTTGCATATTGTGCAATATAAAATCAGACATTAAACATTAAAGTCACAGATGTTAATACATATGGAAACAATGCAGTTTTTCTGCTTAATACTTCTGCAATACAGCAGAGCATTCTACTTTAAGGATTCAAACACTTCAGATTTATATATTCAAAATTATTTCAGTCTTAAATTCTAACTGTAATCGCATTCCTTGGCTCCGATGAAACCTGTCAGTTATCTAGGTTAGCAGTCTTAGATTGAGTGACTTCTCAGTTTCTCACTCTGACCTTCTGTTTAATGTGGCTGTGATTATATCGAAGGTATGCTATATTATGTGCACCATGTATACTTGTTTATAAGATTGGAAACTTCATTGCTTCTATTTGGTTTCCAAAGTAGGAGGTTCATCTTGTATGTGGATAAGGATTGATGTGCGGCTAGGAATCATGCTGTGCTCAGTTTCTTGTGCAAGTTGAGTACTGTACTTGTCAACATAATTAAGATATTGTCATCAAAAGTTGCAGTCGACAAGGACCCAACTGACAATCAGTGAATTGTTACAGAGTAGAAGGAGGCCATTCAGCCCATCGTGTCTGCATTGGCTCCTCAAATGAGCATCATGACTTAGTGCCATTCTTCTGCTTTTCCCCCGTGACCTTGCACATTATTTCTATTCAAATAATCATCTGTTACCCTTTTGAATGCCGCGATTGAACCTGCCTGCACCATACTTGCAGGCAGTGCATTCCAGACTCAAACCACTCACTGCGCTGTGTGAAAAAGTTTTTTCTCACATCACATTTGCTTCTTTTGCAAATCACCTTAAATCTGTGCCATTTTGTTCTTGATCCCTTGATGAGCGGGAACAGTTTCTCCCTATCTACTCTATCCAGCCCCCTCATGATTTTGAACTCCTCTATCAAATTTCCTCTCCAAGGAGAACAGTCCCAACTTCTCCAATCTATCCTCGTAGCTCATGTTTCTCGCCCCTGAAACCATTCTTGTACACCTCTTCTGCACTCTCTCCACTGCTTCCAGAGTCAAACGCAGTGACCCCAAATCACAACATCACAGGTAAAAAATATAGAATTTCCACTTTTCAACTTCCCCTCCTTTCAGGATAAATTTCCTACTTGAGCAGAAGCCACCTTACTATTGCTATGACTCCCAGAGACCAGTAACTGTTCTTGTAATGTTCGCTGATTATTCAGAACGCTGCTTACAGTCTGTGGAGCTGGAATCAAATTATTCTAATTTTTAGGTTCATCCAGCCTAGTGATTTCTAAGTAAGGATAGCAAAGCTTGATAATATTTCAAACATGTTTGTATTTTGGATACTGGAGTGATCCTGTGTGAGGAGTTTGAGGGCTAAGATCCACAGTAATGCTGTAATATTGACCTTAAGGTTTTTTCCCCCTTTTTTTTGTCAAATGCCTTGTGATATATGTTTCATTAATAAATATGTGTGATGATCATCTTTCATAGGAAATAACTTTTGGATGTTAACACAATTTCCATACTTCAAAATAAACCCTCCACCGTGTTTGATATTGTGATGAAGATCAAGCTGTCAATAGCTCAGCATCTTTCACCACAGCGCACACCTCTCTGTTGCATTCATTTTGAGTTTGTAGATTGTAATTACTGAACCTTAGCAGTTGAATGCATTTTAGGAATGTGGGTTTTTATCAGCCAGTCAGATTGTTGGCATTATATGTTGTATCTGCAAACGTGCTTTTAAAATTTGCATGCAGTATGTAACTTGGCCACTGTGCGGAACCAAACTTCAGATTTTCGATCAGCCCTGTGTAACTCTTTTTGACCTAAAAAAAAAATTTGCTTACCAGCATGCTTTGTGTAGATAATTAATGTTTGGGATGTGGATAACACTAACAGCATTCCCCATCCCTTGTTGTTCTGAGGATCCTGAACCAACCCTGAAATGTGTGACTGGAGTCCAGTCATATGCAAATCAGACAGGGTAGGGGTGACAGGTTCCCTTCCATGAAGGATGTTGGTGGGTTTTTACTACACCCAGCAAATTTCACTGTCATTTTTGATGCTAGCCTGCAAATGACTAGATTTATTACATTCAATTTCATAACTTGATTGGAACTCGCGAACTCTGGCTTTCTAGTCCTGTACCATAACCACAGGAATTGTTTTCAAAGGATTTTTTGGCACCTTTTGGATTATCCACTGCAGTTGACACAAATAGGTAGAATTTCTGAAGGAACTTTATAAAGTTGTAATGACTGTTAGGGAAGGTGATTGAAATTATAGATTTGACCGAGGTTGTTGCAATTCGGGAGCAATGTGACCAGGAGGGGAATTTCAGAAATGAATTTGCAAGGTAGGGCTATGATAGCTGACTGAACTACCACCAGTGACAGAGCAGAGGACAAGAATTCCAGCAGAGCAGAGTAGGAAGGAAGGCTGGGCTGTAAATCTGGGGAAATTTGCAGAGTGGAACAAGACACTGGTGGGATTTGTAAATGAGGGTAGAACATTGAAATCAATGCAGTAGAGAATGAACTTGGTAAATTTGGGATAACGAGTAATGTAGGATAAGTGCGGGCAGTGGAATTTTGCATGAATTGGAGATTGTAGAGGTTAATAGATTTTTGCTAGACAACAGTATAAAAGGCAGGTGGATGGGGTTAAGGTAAAGATCAGCCATGATCTCAGTAAATGATGGAATAGGCTCAAGGGGCTGAATGGCCTATTCTATTCCTATGTAGAGGTTCTAAGGCTGGCTGGGAGGGTTTTGGAACAGTTGAGGCTAGCGATGACAACAACATCAGGGATTGCCATTGGCGGCGTGTGTGGTGCAGATGGAAGAAGGGCAGTGTTTTGAAGTTGGAATTAAGTAGTCATAAGGATAGGACGGATATGGGGTTTTATACTCGTTTCAAGGTGGGGTAGGCCACTGAGATTGGGAATGGTCAGGTGTAGCCTGAGAGAGCAACCAGAGTGGGGGAGCTGGAATCAGGGCAACTAATGAGAGAAGAAGAGGATATCTTCAGCCTTGCTCCTGTTTGAAGAAAGCTCTGGCTCATTGACATCAGAACAGAGCACCACAACAACAGTGGAATAAAGGCAGCTTGTGGAGCGATATAGCTGGGTGTTGGCAATGTACAGAAGCTGATTCCATCGGTGAACAATGCTGCCAAAGAAGCCGTGTGTAAGTGAGCATTATGAAGGCTAAGGATTGACGCTTGGTGCACAACCAGTGTGATTGTGGTTGTACGAGGAGAAACTATTACAGGATGTTTGACTTTCATGGAGAAGGAGGGATGTGACAATGATAACGCAATACCACAGAGGATGAGAGTTGGCCTTTGGCCATATCAACAGTTGTAGAAAGGCTGAGGAGGGCAAGCACACTGTAGTTGCAATTGCAGTATTGCTGACTTAGGACCAGGGGGCAGGTGATGGAGACACCTACATAGGAAAACTCACCAATCTTTAAAATCCGTTTCCAGGGGAAGTTAAAACACTTATGATACAACTCCTAAAAGGCGTTCGACATCTTCATGATAACTGGATCTTACACCGAGACCTAAAGACATCTAATCTCCTACTCAGCCATTCAGGAATCCTTAAGGTCAGTCCTACTACAATGAGACTGTAGACATTACTGGCCTGTTTCCACTTTGATAAGGATGATGCCCTAGTCCCTCTTCCTCTGAAACTTATGCATTTGTGACTGCCACCTTCCGAGTTTGTGTTATTCATAAGCACGCACATTTCTAGTTTTGCAGTTTCTTGTTTCACTCCCTATTTTATGCAATGTACAGTCTGTAGTCCTCCACCATTTTTCATTAGTTCTTATTGTTAAACTCTTACCCCTGTTTAATTAATGACATGTTTTCTTATTTCCCTTGCTGTACAGGTCTCTGCACCATTCCTTACTGTAAGGCAACAAACAACCTGTTCCCAGCCATGTACCCAGGCTGGTTTTAGTCTTTATTCAGGTGTAGGTGCATGAGAGTAGCTCAGAATGACTGAAAAGGAAATATGATTAATCCCTTTTCCTCCCACTTGTTTCTTTTTCAAACCACTCTTTCTCTGCTTGTTATCTCTCTCATAACGTTATGCCAAGAATGGGATCTGATGCAAAATTGCTGATTGCTCTTTGACACACAACATTAAAGCCTCCCTGGCCTATACTATCGGTGTAAATTGGTGTATTAACACTAATGAGTGACTGCTAATTATTGATACTCTTTCCAACCAGGTGCAAGTTGACAAATCTAATATGCATTCATAGTTCAATTATAAATTGCATCACTGGTAAATACTGTTTAAAGTAAGCAGTAAAGTTCATCTATTTTCTTTTTTAAGATCAGCAAATTCAAGGTTGATGATTCTGCAGCAGATAAAGCCTGTGTTGATGCAGTGTTCCCTTTGAAGTACTTAATATTTGTAGAATATTGAAAGATGTTCCTGAGTTGTTTCAGTGATAGATGCTAACTTGCCTGTGTAATAATTTAAAACACATTTTACTGAATGTTCTCTAGATTGGCGACTTTGGACTTGCTCGAGAGTATGGCTCCCCATTGAAGCCTTACACGCCAGTAGTAGTAACACTCTGGTATCGAACACCTGAGCTGCTCCTTGGAGCAAAGGTTAGTGATGTGAGCCTGGGAAGAGGAAAGTGAGAAGAACTCTTTGCAACAGCATCTGTGCTTTTGATTTGATTTCTGTAGATCAACATAGACAATAGTAATTGTCTTTATGTAGCGAACCTACTTGTGTGATGTATCTGTTATGGTAGTGTCTGTTATGGTTGTGTATGTACCTTGCCAGCATTCAGGTGGCTTTATCAATCAGTTACTTAGGTTTCCATTGGTGCCATTGAAATAGTGCAGCCTAAAACAGCATAAGTTTAAAATGGTGTTCTGTCCCAGTTTTGCTGAGATGTTGTGCCCCTCCCCCCTTCCCACCAACATACACAGTTGTCTAATTAAACTGTAACATGTGGCTGGTTCATTCCTGTGGAAGTAAAATGTCTGTTCCATTAATTTAAGGTGAATGTGGAGCATAATTTGCAACAGATGTGCAGAATCAGTGAATAACAATTGGCAATCTTGTGGAACTGCTCATTGCAGTTGTCGTGTAAAATTGGATTTCCTTGGGCATTTATTTTAAACGGCCCACATCTCGCTGTGTTGAGATGGACTCTCTATCAGTAGATTGGTTTTTAACATTGGGGAGTTCACGAGGAAAAATATTGGGCCTGACCATGCTAGCATCCCTACACAACAGATACTGTTTGCAGATTCTGAATTTGGACAATTAAATATGTATCTCTTTACCTACTCAGTTAGGGACTATTTTGATCCTTGTTTTAGGATCATTGAAAGGTTTCTTTTTGAAAATAAATGTATGAAAACGCTGCTGCTGGCATCTTACCATTTTGTTTTCTTTGTAGGAATACTCGACTGCTATTGATCTGTGGTCAGTGGGCTGCATCTTTGCTGAATTCCTAACTCAGAAACCTCTGTTTCCAGGGAAATCAGAAATTGATCAGATTAACAAAATCTTTAAGGTATGTGACCTTATTAAAACAGGTACACAAGATGAATTGGTAGAGATGAGGCCAGTGTCTATACTATTCACTTTCTGTTTTCCACTAATCAGTGTAAGTTCCTGCAATGCAGCTTTTCTCAAACCTGCCTGCTTGGTGCATTTCCAATTGCTCTACACCAAAAAATAATCCTGACCACATTCCCTTGGACAGTATTCATGATAAAGCTGCTCCAATCTCAGAGGCCTGACTCCCTCCATCTTCCACTTCAACACATGCACTTTAAATTTTACCTATTGTTGCTGTGCACTATTTTTAAGCTGTCTATGTAATTGCCAGACCTGTGCTGTGTAGGTGTTCTTGCAGTAGTTGGCACAGTTTGGCATCTACTTGCTAAAACGTCATTGGACCCATCAGATCCATTAGTGCCTTTGCTACCTTTCTGTTCCCCCCTCCTGCCTTGTGGATCATCAAACCCTCAACTTGATAAAATGACTAATTTCTCAGTAATCTCTTAGCTCTAGATTCCAGTTGATGGGCAGACTGATAGAATGTTTGCAATTCTTCAGATAATCTAAGCTAGGTTGGTTTAGGATTTCCTTTACATTTTCTTTGTAACTACACTGCTGCATCTGCATTGACGGAATCATTAAAAGTGCAAGCTACAATATAAAATGCAACTTGCCCTCATTACATTAAATTGAACTGTAATTATTTTCTTCTTACAGGAGTTGGGCACACCGAGCGAGAAGATCTGGCCTGGTTACAATGAACTTCCTGCAGTGAAGAAAATGACCTTTACCGAATATCCATTCAACAACCTCCGTAAGAGGTTTGGGGCCCTTTTATCTGATCAAGGTTTTGACCTCATGAACAAGTAAGTGTAGAGGAGTTACCATGTGAATTCCGTAGTCTTTGTGTTGTTTAATTAACTCCAAGTTGCGCTATTAGAGACCAGAGAGGATTTGTTGGGAAGAAATTGAACCTGCGTGCATAGTGCTTTCTTGTTGCTCTTTCAACTCAACCCAGAATGATTGGGTGAATGTGTCTTTTGATTCCTGGTAGTAAAGACCCCAAATAAAATGCCGTTGGGTTTTCTGAGCCCAATTAATAATGGATGCATCCCACAACCCATCATTTGACACTAGAATGGCATTCTTAGAGTGTGTAAAAATAGCTTGTGCAGGCGGTAGAAAAATTCACACTGCTGTTGTAAGGGGTTGCGCCTCTGAGGTTGGACACTAATGTGCAAGAATGTAGAACCTTTCCTGTGAATTTGGGTAGTAGAGTTAAGACACTGCCATTTCCTGCCAACGCTGAGCTCCACACACACATGTTCCATTGCCTCGGGAAAAAGAACTGTCCCTTTGTCTCACTCGTAACCATTCTGGGTCACCTAATCACGACTTCATGACTCGCATTTTATTTGAACAAATTTCTGCCCTCAAATTAGGAGTACAATCTACTTAATCTGGATGGCAAAAGTGTTCCATTCTCCAGCATTTGGTGCATGTGGGTGTTTTCTCCAAAACTCTCAAAGAGCATGAAATTGCAAAGTTTCTTTTTTAAATTGAGAAAGTAAATTAAACACCACAGGTGTGTAAGTGCAAAGTAAGTGACGTAAATTGGGAAGTGGTGATTTAGCGATAACAATCTTGGACTCCAATAGACTACAAATTGCATGAGGGTCTTTCAAGTTAAACCCTGTCCATCATTGCTGCGTCGGCCTGAAATTTGAACAAGTTTTAAAACTCAAGTAAGTAAACATGGCATGTGATTGCTGCATTTGAAATTTCCACCATTTTTATTGAAAATTATTTAATTTTTATTTCATTTCAAGCAATTTGCTGATAACAAACAAACAGTCTTTTGTCCTGGCTGTGAAATATACTTTTGCAGCTACTTAAAAGATTAATATTTTGATAAGAGCACGTATATTTACAAAGTTAGCAAAGCCTCTGCAAGATATCTAGAATTCTTTCTCTTTTTGAAACAGATTTTTGACTTACTGCCCTGCCAAAAGAATTACGGCTGAAGAAGCATTGAAACATGAATATTTCAGGGAAACGCCGCTCCCTATAGAATCAGCTATGTTCCCAACCTGGCCAGCAAAGAGTGAGCAACAAAGAGTTAAACGTGGAACCAGTCCTCGACCCCCTGAAGGCGGACTTGGCTATAGTCAACTGGCAAGTTTTTATTTTTATGCATAACTGGATACAAGGATTTTAACACTTAAAAACCACTTCACAATGGAAAGAATGATTGTAACCATTGTAGGAAAGGTGACTGGAAGCTTCATCTAAAAGAATTGAGCATTTTAAAGGCATGAGCTAGCAAGTTGGACGGGTTTAGGGAGAGAGGTCCAAAGAGTAGGGATACCAATGGTGCAGCCTTGAGAAGGGGTCAGAAACCTGAATTGGGAACCATGTGCGAAGACTGATTAACAGAGTTAAACATGGACTCAGCCGGAGGCTTTGCCTATAGTGAATCAGTAAAGTTTTGCTTTTTACACAAATAAGGCTGGAAGAAGTTGGGGCAAAGGACAGAGAGGGTTTTAATTGAGATAGATTGGACAGGGAGCCATGGATGGAGGACTTGAAGTGCAGGAAAGGATTAGTAGAGTTCTGGGTAGGTTTGAGTGTATGTGTTTGTGAGGTGGAGGTCTGCAGAGTGTCTGAGAAACTAAGTCTGGTGGTAAAGATCTGTAGTGTTTTAAAATGATGATTCAATAAGCCTGTCCCTTTGTAGTTGATCTCAAAGCCATTATGGCCACATTTCCATCATATCCTCAATCTCTTACTCATTCAAACCTATTTACACTTAAGTAACCTTGAAATCACTAGCTTACTAAGTATGTTGCAGGAAAGATTATTCTTTAAAGTATGTGTTTTGTATGATATTACCTCAAAACACTCCCATGCTGTCACCAACTGTGATAAACAACCAGCGCTTTATCCTAGTGTTACATATCTTGGTGTTTTCTTCAACATTCAAGTGGACACTCAAAAAATTTTATATCCCCAAACTGTGCTTTACTAAACTCTTTTTCTTTGTGTGAAGTAGCTCCCAGTACCACTATTTATTCTTAATTTCTAATGCTGTTTATACCACAACTGTTGAACATAAAAAATGATCTGACGGAGATAAAATAATTTTCCTCTTGGACCAGTGACCGTTCACATTGCCGCGGTTGGATGATTGAGGAAATTGTTATGATATCACAGACTGAAGCTTAGTGGTAGTTCATTAATGATCTTGTCCTGCAGCCTGATGACTCTTTTTTTCCAAAGTGAAGCAGCTGCTTTTAGCCACTTATCCGCTTAATTCACGACAATAGGTTGGATTCGCCGCCTACCAAGCTTTATCTCTGTATTGAGCACTTTGCAGCTCCAGTAAAGCCCACTGCAGACGGGAGGTCATGCTCAGCAGGTCTGTAAAAAAACCTGTAACAGTCGTGTTCTCTGGTTATCCTGTCCTGACTAAGGAGGAAACAAAAAGGCGCATAGGGTGAGAAAGGAGAGAAATGAAACAGGTGCTTTGTAAGCAGCTTTAGTTGGTTGGTTTATTTGCGATCTCTTTCCTTTTACAGGGCGATGATGATTTGAAAGACACTGGCTTCCATCTAACAACCACAAACCAGGGAGCCTCTGCTGCTGGCCCTGGCTTCAGCCTAAAGTTCTAATGCACTGACTTTTTATTTGACGATCAGGATGAAAGACAATGCAGTAGCTAAAGGATGCCTTTCACATTTGGCATCTTAAAACTCTGCTTTGTAGCAGAAACTGTGCTGTATTTCTCATACAGCATCACAGCTCAGCAAGCTTCATCTTTCAATTTTTTTTAAGCTTTTAAATATTCATTTGTAAAATGTAAAATAATTCAATCAAGTCATTTGCAATGTGGAGAATTTAATTGTTCTTGACTGGTTAAAGTGGAATATTTTGTGTACATGTAGAGTTTTGGTAAATTTAAAAATAAAGCCCATTAAAAATAAGTTTTACTTTTGGTGTGTTAGATTAGCTGAACTGAGTGGAGATTTCAGCTGGAGAGTAGAGATGCTTATTTTTTTTCAATATATTAGTCCATTCTACATGGATGGCGTATTAATGTTATGCAGTGAATTTTCTTTTTAGGCAGCTTTCCACACTGAGCTAAATGCCTCTTGTGAAAGGTACAGATTAGAGATTGATGAGACGTAGGGGATTTTGATGGTCTATCTGCACCAAGGGTGGACTTCACTGAACCAAAGCTCTAATTGAGCCAATACATTTTCAATGTGAAATGTACAGTCATACCTTAATTTTGAAATGTGCATATTGTGGGAGGTTGTTTATAATTTGCAGGATATTTTTTAAAACTGACTCTACGTGGTTTGTCCAGTCGTGTACATGTAGAATGGCCTTAAATGCAAAATGTCTATATTTGCATAGGGGTTATTATCTATTCTACAAGCTTTTTAAAACAGAAATCTGGACTCTGAACTTTTTCCTACATTATAATGTTCTGATCTTACAGCTTGTTTTCAGTAGAGTTAAATTGCAAATCAAACATCCCTGAATAATTTTTGTAACGGTAGGTTTTGCACTTGAGAATTGGACTAGTAGAAAGATAGGTGAATGCTAATGAGCTTCTTATATTATGTAGGCAAATTGGATTGATATAGTTTCCCCCATCCTGTTGGGGTCATACGTAGCACAAAGGAAAATGGTTGTGGTTGTTGGAGGTCAATCATCTCAGCTCCAGGACGTCACTGCAGGAGTTCCTCAGGGTAGTGTCCTCAGCCCAACCATCTTCAGCTGCTTCATCAACGATTTCCCTTCCATCATAAGGTCAGAAGTGGGGATGTTTGCTGATTATTGCACAATGTTCAGCACCATTCATGACCCCTCAGATACTGAGGCACTCCATGTCCCAATGCAGCAAGACCTGGACAATATCCAGGCTTGAGCTGACAAGTGGCAAGTAACATTCGCGCCACATAAGTGCCAGGCAATGACGATCTCCAAGAGAGAATCTAACCATTGCCTCTTGACGTTCAATGGCATTACCATCACTGAATCCCCCACTATCAACATCCTGGGGGTTACCATTGACCAGAAACTGAACTGAACTGGACTAGCCATATAAATACTGTGGCTATACAGGTAGGTCAGAGACTAGGAATAGTGTGACAAATAACCCACCTCCTGACTCCCCAAAGTCTGTCCTCCATCTACAAGGCAGTCAGGAGTGCGGTGGAATGCTCTTCACTTGCATGAATGAGTGTAGCTCCCACAACACTGAAGAAGCTTGGCACCATCCAGGAAAAAGCAGCCCGGTTGATTGGCACTCCCCCCACCACCGACGCACAGTAGCAGCAGTGTGTAGCATCTACAAGATGCACTGCAGAAATTCACCAAGGCGGCTTCGACAGCACCTTCCAAACCCACAACCACTATCATCTAGAAGGACACAGGCAGCAGGTAGGTGGGAACACCAGTGCCACCTGGAGCCACGTCACTCATCATCCTGACTACGAAATATATCGCTGTTCCTTCACTGTCACTGAGTCAAAATCCTGGAACTCCCTCCCTAACAGCACTGTGGGTGTACCTACACCAGAGACTGCTGTGGTTCAAGAAGGCAGCTCACCACCACCTTCTCCAGGGCAACTAGGGATGGGCAATAAATGCTGGCCCAGCCAGCGATGCCCACATCCTGTAAATGAGTTTTTTTTTAAATCAAAGAGAAAAACTGAAAAATGGATGAGATGCAAAGACATGAGTATAGTGAAGAATGTAAAGGATAAAAGATGTTTCAAGTTTATCAGGAGTATGAGTAAGGGTATAGAGGGGCATTACCAATGCCTGAAGAACTAAATATTTTATCACTCTTTCCACTGAAAGGGGGTATGGAATTTGACAATTTAACCACTAATGGTAATGAGATTGAGACCTCAGAACTAACCAATATCTTTCAAAGCTCATTACAACATTCAATGTCTGTGTCCCACTGGATTGGGAAATAATTAACATGTTAACCATGAAGATCTCTAAACCTGATCTCAAGTGTGGTAAAAATGGAACAGACTTTGATAAGGGATTGGACAAGGAATCATTTGGAAGGATAGGGTCTGTAAGTGAATGCTAAGATCGGATACAGAAAGGACAAGCATGGGGGAAATAAAGTTGAAGCAGTGGATTCATGAAGGCATTTAACATTGTCCATATGATAGATTGATTCAGCTGATGTATGTCCATGGGGGTAAATGAAGTATTAGCCTGGATTGGTAAGTGGCTGAATGATAAACAGCAAAGGGCATGGGAAGGGATTTGCCTCAAATGTCTGCCAATGGAGTTGTGTAGGCAGCTGTTTATATTTTCTGTAAGTGACTCAAGTACAGAATATTGTTTATCGTGTACAATATTACAGATAACAAATTAGATATCGTAATCAGTGAGATAATCCAAAGAGATCCTAAGTTACAGGGCAAATACTGTTCAACATAGTCATCAGGAAAAAGCATGGCTGTGTACGAAATGAAACATACTTGAGGTATTGGCAGAAGAGACCTAGAAACTTTGATGGACAGATTGTTAAAGCTGTCATGTTCAATCTGTGAAGGAAGCGAATAAAATGGCTTGACAAATGTGGTTTATAAATCTAAGGAAGTATCTGGCCTTGGTGGTGCTAGAGCTGGAGTATTGTCTTCAGTTTTGGTTTCCATATAATAAAACTGTAGATTTATTGAAAAAAATCCCAAGCATGGCTACAGAACTGAATCCTGAAGAGCTCAGAATTGAAGAAAGAAAATGTCTACCCCAGGATGTGATAGAAGTCTTGTTAAGAATTTCATAGGTATGTGGGAATTTGGATCCGTGGAAGTTTTTCTGCCAAGGACTAGGATTCACAGTTTAAGGGAATAAAAATTGAACCTTGTTAGACCCATAAAAGTGCGAAATGAGAGCCAATTCCAGTGTCCCTTGTCCACAATACACCTGAAAGACACCCTACTCTATTAGATTGAGCCATTTTTCAGGCATAGGTGGTGGTCAAGCTTTATGATTATAGCAAGGGAGCCCCTATTATCTGTTTATCATTGCAGAGGTTAATACAAAAATAACGTCTGGTTTATTGCCATCTTGGAATTGCGTAGTTAGATAAAAACTTAACTGCTTCCTCTACTGATCACTTTAATTCACATCCAGTTTTCAAAACTTTGACGCAGCAACTGCTGAGTTATCAGTTTGTTCTGCATCAGTATTTGAGATTCTAACTTAAGCTTCAAGGGGAAAAAGCTTTTATTGACTTCAGGACTCTTTACTGATCTCCCTTGAATAACTGCTTAACATTTATTTTTTAGGATTAAGTAATAGAAATAGGACAGGATAGTAGTGGATTCTTCTGAAATCATAGACGCAGGTACAGAATTCTGGAATGCATACCCCACGGATTGATAGGGGGCTTTTGTCTGACCAAAGATAATTAACTACTTTCTGACTTTCAATCTCTTTACATGGAACCAAGTTCCCAATAAACATTTATTATGAAATGGTTAAAATTGCTAACAACTGATGAAATGCTGTGTGACTTTTCACTAAAGGATTCAAGACCAACCAGTAATTCAAGAGATGAAACTGTTGACAGCTGAGGAATTTTTGGTAATGAACTAGACATCCTGTGGCTCCTGCTACTTAACCTGAATCTTGGCAGAAAGCTTGGATGTCCATGAATTGGTTCTCCAAGCAGAATTATTTTGCTCCTGGGATCTTCCTTGTGATGATGATGTTGGGAGGTTTGCAATGCTTCAATTCAATGCACCAGTTCTATGAATATTTTCTGGATGACCTGCCCATCGAGAAGCTAAGGAATAGGGAGGAATACATTAAATTTGCACAGAACTTACAGCCCATCTTGACCAGTTCCATTTGCACACTTGTGCATCCAACCATGATGCAGAAGTCTGAAGGCTTTGTCATAACTACCAATACAGAACAAGCAGCACTACCCCAATGTCTGACTATAGCTGTCATTATGGCTGTGGATTGCAGTGTGCAGCAGAGCTTGCCTTTATTCTAATTTGTTGCCCCTCACAGACATGCTAAATTTAGCCATACTTGTTATGACACAGCAGATGGTAAATGCTGAGCAGTTCAAATCCCAGAGGGAAACTTGAAACAACTGTTTCAACTAATTTTCAATTTGTATGTTTCAAGTTGCGGACTTTGAATTCAGTTATAATAAGACCACCAAATCTTGAGGTTTTTATAAAACTAAATTAACATTTATTAATAAAAGAAAAGATTGTAAGCACATACATATGTCTACAAATTGCTGCTACAATAATTTTTAAATCCCATAATTAATCTGATTCCCAGTTACACCTTCATTAAGACAACAGTCAAACACACGGATTTTAAAAGACTCAGGCAATGTAAATGATACCCTGAACAGTCAAGTTCAAAGTGAGTTCTCTTAACTTCAGTTCCTGGAGACAGCAGTTTGGTACATACAGACTGAAGACGTTTCACACTTGTTGAATCTTAGATTGCCTTCCCTTACACACAGCTTTTGCTCCTTTATACATATTTTCCCCTTTGAATGTAAATTCCCATTGTTTCACTATGTCTTTGGACTTTTACCTTCCTGATAATAAAAATCTCTCATAGCACCAAGTTTTACCAGTAATCTTTGGGAAAAATAAACACACTTTCAAAACTTCACCTGGCTAGGTGACACATTTCACCTCCTTTAAAAACGCAAATATCCTTTTATACCTTGCATTCTAAACTTCCTCCATTGTTTACATAAAAAACCTTTAGGCCAGCTGCCTTTAATCAAATTAAGTCTCTCTCACACACATCCCACTATTACTCTATTTTACAATAAGTTCCAATAACATCGAGAATTATTATAGTTTCCTGACAGTGCTCGAGTAACATGGATAATCAAATCTTAAGGAATAAAAAATATCACCCAAAATACATTAAAATGCCACTAATATTGAAAAAAATCTTAACGCACTATACTAAAAAGGAACTGTAAACATTGTAACCAAAAAAACATAACCATCCAAAAGCTGTTTTCTTTTTAAAAACTCCATATGGAGATTTGCTTGTACCCATTCCAGATGGATTTTGTTGTGCCAGGATTGTGCTTTTTAAACTTGAATAAAAAAAAATTGCTTGAATATTTTTGTATCTGTTCTGGGTGTTAATGAGGACTTGATGTTTGCTGCAGCTCCACCATCAACCATCCAGCCAGCCAAACAAATGGCAGGTAGGAGCAGCCATAGAGTTATACAGCACAGAAACAGGCCCTTCAGCCCATTCTGTCTGTGCCGGCCATCAAGCACCTATCTGTTCTAATCCCATTTTCCAGCACTTGGCCCACAGTCCTGTATGCTATGGCGTTTCAAGTGCTCATCTAAATACTTCTCCTGCCTCTACAAACCCCCTCAGGCAGTATGTTCCAGATTCCAACCACCCTCTGGGTGAAAAGATTTTTCCTCAAATCCCCTCTAAACCTCCTGCCCCATACCTTAAATCTATGCCCCCTGGTTATTGACACCTCCTTTCTAGCTACACCCCATCTTAATTTTGTACACCTCTATCAGGTCCCCCCCCCCTCAGCCTTCTCTGCTTTAAGGAAACGGTCCAGCCCAGGCAACATCCCAGTGAATCTCTGCACCCTCTCCAGCGCAATCACATCTTTCCTATAGTGTGGCAACCAGAACTGCACACACTACTCCAGCTGTGGCCTGACTAGCGTTTTATACAGCTCCAACATAATCTTCCAGCTCTTATATTCTATGCCTTGTCTAATAAAGGCAAATATCCCTTAGGATATCAAATGCAAAACATGTTCAATTTGCTGAGTCCCTATATAAGGAATAAATTTATCCCAGAGTTCTAGGTACTTCCAAAGTAAATCTCAGGTGAGATGAAGCTCCAAACCTGAACAGAGTGACTTAGTTGAGTTAGCCCACAGGGAAAAGGAAAAATGATCTGCGCAATCTAGTATCTGGTACTTTCCAACTGATAACTTGGCTGGCTGCTTGTGATGCAGTTGAACAAACTACAAAACCTGCTGTCTATAAGTTCAGTGAAAGAATGCAAAATTTAGGATTCCTGGACAAGGCTGTAATATAATGGGGGCAGCTGTGACTGGGAGAAAAAGAAGCCACAATCAAGGTCTTGTTAACCCTAATATGATAATGATCAAATCTCAATGGCTCAGGAGCTAATACATCACAAGAGGTTGCTATGATAGTTAGACATCTAGCTAGTTTGAAGTTTGATTCCTGGTCTATGTTGGGGAGGAGTATTCATGTGTTAGGCAGATGAAAAATTAAAGACCCAGTGATGTGTAGTGTGCATGAGGTGGGAAGGTTTGGTTGTGATGGCCTTACTACTAGATCATAAAAACGCTCCCCCCCTCACTCAAATATTTTATACATCCCTCTTTTTGGGTAGACAGCAATTGGGACTTAAAGCACTCTGGGCAAACCCACATAAATCTGCTCAAATCCCTGGCCTTTTGTGAAAAAAAAACAAGACATCAAATATTCTTTAAAAATATAGCCTTCAGTTCAACATTTTGACACACTGGTCAGTCAGATTTAATGTATTTTTAAAGATCACTGTACAAACATCCAAACCAAAAAACAGAAAATTTCACATCTACAAACAGTGCACTGAATACACATCACCATACAGACACTGGTTTGTTTTTTATAAAAATGCAATAAATTGACTGGCAAATTATTACAGACGACATTTATTTAAAGAGTTTCTTTATTCTTTAACACTCAGCTGCCAAGAGTATTTTGTAAGGATTTTGCCTTTTTTCTTCACTAGGCAAGTGTAGGTTCCTTCATTGATTGCATTGGCAATGATGCTGAGCTTACTACCCATCATGGCGATGTAACCAGGATATGAAAACTCTAATAGTTCACCATCTTTATACCACCTGAAAATGAATTTATACTTATGAATCTGTGATGTCAAAAGGAGTCAATCAACAAGATACACCAATAGACTATCCCAAATTTCACAAGACTCTATTGGATGAGGGGGCCCCGGCTACCCTCTCAGGTGGACATAAAAGATCCTATGGCACCACTCAAAGAGAACAGAGGATTAATAAAACTGATGGGAGGACATCTGAAATTTCACAGGCACCAACTCAGTTTGGTGATACCAAATGTAGTTATTTAGGAATTTACCAATGTATTATTGCTAATTACATTGAATGTATAGCACAGAAAAAGGCCATTTGGCCCAATATGCAGATGTATAGAAATCCTTGCAGCTAAATGAGTATTAGCAAGTATTTATTTAAACTTAAGGTAATTAAATAGCTTTGATGTAGAAAATGAATTGCTATAAAAGGTAACAATCTTCAATGAGGTATGAATGTACACATAAAACATCTTTGACTAGACCACTGAATAAACAGCATTGTTAGAGCAGAAAGTCAATTAAAAAGCAAGAGTTAAGTGATGTAAATATCAGATGTAATTGTTGTAATTTTGAATCTCAACAACGAATAATAGTAGCTGTGTGCGAAATTATAAGGGGTCATGATGAACAGGACATCGGTTATCTTTCCAGACTTCCACTTAGAGCTACTTACAAATTCAGAACCTCTTGTGGTTCTGAGTGTCAGCAGTGATAAAAGTGCTGAGGCTATAATGACCAACTGGCTTTACGCTTTCAATTTGGCTATTACAAAAAGCAATTCCCCATCCACACAGCCTCTGCTAGCTAGGGCGATTCACACTATTCCAGAAGCATCCATTGCACTCTGCTACCAAAGCTGCTTCTTCACATCTGCCCGCACAGTCACTGTATTTGAACATAGAGGAGCCTGCCCAGGACTCCACATACAAACATGCAATGGCAGGTGTCAGTCTTTAAGAACAGGATGCCTGGCTCATTTGTCGCTCTGCCACACAGGATTACTTAGGTGAAATATAAGCTGCTTATATTTTTACTTAGTTCTGTTGAAGAGTCATACGGACTCGAAACGTTAACTGTGTTCCTCTCCGCAGATGCTGCCAGACCTGCTGAGTTTTTCCAGGTATTTTTATTTTTGTTTTGAATTTCCAGCATCCGCAGTTTTTTTGCTTTTACATAATATGCTACTTGCATGCCTAGCCAGCAAACAGACTCTTGAGAAACCACAAACGTTATTTGTCCTGGCTTACATCCGAAAGAGTTATACAAGCTGAGCTGAAGGCGTGAGCTGTATGAAAATCTTCTTCAAGATCCCTTTAATTTCTGGGTCTCTGGTTCTGTCAGTTCTCAGGTCATCTAAACTCATGTCAGTGGTAAAACAGACTTCAGCCTGTCCAAAACTCTTAAATATGTCACCAAACAAAGACTGGATTGCAGGAGAACTTCTGGATCTTGTTCAGATTTGAATGATACAATTATTTCAGAAATAAAAGAAGATTTAAGAAAGAAAGAATTTGTATTTCGATAGTGTCTTTCACAGCCTCAGGATATCCCAAACTGCTTTAAAACCAGATTGTTTATTAGATATAATAGGCGGTGGCCTAGTGATATTGTCACTGGACTAGTATTCCAAAGGCCCAGGGTAATTATTGCTCTGGGAACCCAGGTTCGAATCCCACCACAGCAGATGGTGAAACTTGAATTCAATAGAAGTCTGATGACCATGAAACCATTGTCGATTGTTGTAAAAACCCATCTGGTTCACTAATGCCCCTTTAGGGAAGGAAGTTTACCTGGTTTGGCCTACACGTGACTCTAGACCCACAGCAATGTGGTTGACTCTTAAATGCCCTCTGAACAAGGGCAATTAGGTAGGGATGGGCAATAAATGCTGGCCTAGCCAGCGATGCCTGTATCCCATGAATGAATAATAAAAAAAAGCAAAGGGCTGCCCTCTTTGGCCATGCCTCAGCTATTGAGGTTAATTCTCCAGTATTTCAACAGTACAAAAGCCTCTGTTAATCATCCATGATTAAAGATATGATGGTGCAACTACTGCAAAGAATTCTGATGAGCAAGGCATCTGGTTCCTGAGGATTTGTTAATGCCTCGACCATGTGCAATTTAATCATCATCTAAATCAAACCACTTGTAAACTGATTCATTCCTACATCAATCGATGCAGACCAGTTGCATAGACAATTCATTTCCAGGGGCAATATTCTAGTTCCATGAAGAACATGAATAATTTAGATGCTGAGCAGGTACTTAAATTAGATTCAACTGAGAGTAGAAAAATCAAAGCACATGGGATACAGATTTAACAGATCCTAAACCAATGGAAACCAGTAATATTTTCCCACTGAGTAGTGGGCATGTGTACAAGTAATTAATGCCACGCTGGTTAAATCCTTTTAAAAAGTGGTGGATTAAACACTGACCCAGGTTTTAAATTTACCCCAGACAAAGTCCCCTTGCTGATAAATCCTCAGCAAAATTAATCTCAAGCCAACTCCTAGCGAGTATGTGCCTAAAGGAGTGAAACTGCGCCTGATAATTGGCAGTAAATTTGTAATCTCACATGGAAAGACCATAAAGATAAAAAAAACATAACTAGCTGGAAAAACTCAGCAGGTCTGTCAGCATCTGCGGAGAGGAACACAGTTAACGTTTCGAGTCCGTATGACTCTTCATCAGAACTGAGGAAATATAGAAATGTGGTGAAATATAAGCTGGTTGAGGGGGATGGGACAGATAGAGTTGGACAGATAGGTGGAAGCAAAGAAGAGATTGCCAAAGATGTCACAGACAAAAGGACAAAGGTGTTGACGGTGATATTAGCTAAGGAATGTGCTAATGGTGACATTAAGGGTGGAAAGCAGGATGAGCAAGGTACAGATAGCCCTAGTGGGGGTGGGGTGGGGGAAGGGAACGAAATAGGCTAAAAGGTGGAGATGAAACAATGGATGGAAATAAATTTAAAAATAATGGAAATAGGTGGGAAAAGAAAAATATATTAAAATATATAAATTATTGGAAAAAGGGGGATCGGAAAGGGGGTGGGGATGGAGGAGAGAGTTCATGATCTGAAGTTGTTGAACTCAATGTTAAGTCTGGAAGGCTGTAAAGTGCCTAATCGGAAGATGAGGTGCTGTTCCTCCAGTTTGCATTGAGCTTCACTGGAGCATTGCAGCAGGCCAAGGATGGACATGTGGGCATGAGAGCAGGGTGGAGTGTTGAAATGGCAAGCGACAGGGAGGTTTGGGTCATGCTTGCAGACAGACCGCAGGTGTTCTGCAAAGCGGTCACCCAGTCTGCGTTTGGTCTCTCCAATGTAGAGGAGACTGTACTTGGAGCAGCGAATGCAGTAGACTAAGCTGAGGGAAGTGCAAGTGAAATGCTGCTTCACTTGAAAGGAGTGTTTGGGTCCTTGGACTGTGAGGAGGGGGGAAGTAAAGGGGCAGGTGTTGCACGTTCTGTGGTTGCATGGGAAGGTGCCGTGGGAGGGGGTTGAGGTGTAGGGGGTGATGGAGGAGTGGACCAGGGTGTCCCAGAGGGAACGATCCCTGCGGAATGCCGCCGCAGGGGTGAAGGGAAGATGTGTTTGGTGGTGGCATCATGCTGGAGTTGGCGGAAATGGCGGAGGATGATTCTTTGAATGCGGAGGCTGGCGGGGTGATAAGTGAGGACAAGGGGGACCCTATCATGTTTCTGGGAGGGAGAGGAAGGTGTGAGGGCGGATGCGCGGGAGATTGGCCGGACATGGTTGAGGGCCCTGTCAACGACCGTGGGTGGAAAACCACGGTTAAGGAAGATGGAAGACATGTCAGAGGAACTGTTTTTGAAAGTGGCACCATCAGAACAGATGCGATGGAGGTGAAGGAACTGAGAGAATGGGATGGAGTCCTTACAGGAAGCGGGGTGTGAGGAGCTGTAGTCGAGGTAGCTGTGGGAGTCGGTAAGCTTGTAATGGATATTGGTGGACAGTCTATCATCAGAAATTGAGACAGAGAGGTGTCAAGGAAGGGAAGGGAAGTGTCAGAGATGGACCATGTGAAAATGATGGAGGGGTGGAAACTGGAAGCAAAATTAATAAATTTTTCCAGGTCCAGACGAGAGCATGAAGCAGCACCAAAGCAGTCATCGATGTACCGGAGAAAGAGTTGTGGGAGGGGGCCGGAGTAGGACTGGAGCAAGGAATGTTCCACATACCCCATAAAGAGACAGGCGTAACTGGGGCCCATGTGGGTACCAATAGCCACACCCTTTATTTGGAGGAAGTGAGAGGAGTTAAAGGAGAAATTGTTCAGTGAGAGAACAAGTTCAGCCAGACGGAGGAGAGTAGTGGTGGATGGGGATTGTTTGGGTCTCTGTTCGAGGAAGAAGCTAAGGGCCCTCAGACCATCCCGGTGGGGGATGGAGGTGTAGAGGGATTGGATGTCCATGGTGAAGAGGAGGCGGTTGGGGCCAGGGAACGGGAATTGTTGATATGATGTAGGGCGTCAGGAATCGCGGATGTAGGTGGGAAGAGACTGGACAAGGGGAGAGAGAATGGAGTCATATAGCAAGAAATGAGTTCCGTGGGGCAGGAACAGGCTGACATGATCGGTCTGCCGGGACAGTCCTGTTTGTGGATTTTGGGTAGGAGGTAGAAGCGGGCTGTCTGAGGCTGGGAGACTATGAGGTTGGAAGCTGTGGAAGGAAGATCTCCAGAGGAGATGAGGTCAGTGACAGTCCTGGAAACAATGGCTTGATGTTCAGTGGTGGGGTCATGGTCCAGGGGGAGGTAGGAGGAAGTGTCTGTGAGTTGACGCTCAGCCTCTGCGAGGTAGAAGTCAGTGCACCAGACAACAACAGCACCACCCTTGTCAGCGGGTTTGATGACAATGTTGGGGTTGGACCTGAGAGAACGGAGTGCAGTAAGTTCAGAGAGAGACAGATTAGAATGGGTGAGAGGAGCAGAGAAATTGAGACGGCTAATGTCACGCCGACAGTTCTCAATGAAAAGATCAAGAGAAGGTAAGAATCCAGAGGGAGGGGTCCAGGTGGAGGGAGAATATTGGAGGTGGGTAAAAGGATCTGTTGAACGGGGAGAGGACTCCTGCCTAAAGAAGTGAGCACGGAGACGAAGACGGTGGAAGAAGAGTTCAGCATCGTGCCGAGCCCGAAATTCATTGAGATGAGGGCGTAAGGGTATGAAACTGAGTCCTTTGCTGAGCACTGAACGTTCAGCATCGGAGAGGGGAAGGTCAGGGGGTATAGTGAATACACGGCCGGGGCTGGGATTGGAAGACGGGGTGGGGACAGAGGGACGGGCAGGGGTGTAGGGTCCTGGGTGGGTGTTGGTGTCGATGAGTTGTTGGAGCTTGCGTTCCTTTGCACCTGAAAGAAAGACACAAAGTTTCTTGTTGAGGCATCGGATGAGATGAAGAATAAAATGAAACTGGGGGCAAGGTCAGCTTAGAGATAGGGTGAGTCGATGCTGCTGGAGGGAGAGGGCGAGTGTGTTCATATGGCGGCGCATGGCACTGAGTGGATCTCAGGATGTGACAAGGATCCATAAAGATAGTCCTGCAACCATGTTCCACTGGTTTATATGGAGGTGCTATCCTCAGGTTGGGGTGAAAATACATTACAGGTGCAAAGAAAAGGGAACTTTATATTCAGTAATTATACCAGATTGGTTGATGCTCATACTAGCTGCTCAAAATGGAAATGAATCACATAAAATATGAAGTTATTGAATGTATTCAGAAGTATGGATCATTTAAAAAACATTACTTACTGCAATATCCCTTTCTTATGAGCAACCTTTCGTCCACACTGAATTGTAACATTCCGTCCTTTGGAAACTCGCCTAACTTTAGTCCTGGGAGGTACAGGCGTTGGTGCATTGGTTGGGATGGGAGGATCTGCAGAGCAACATATTTTCACATTTAAATCATTATTCACCACTTTCAATTCCAATTTTAGGCTGGTGTATTTTTGAGCAATGAAAACCAAGAGAATAATTACTTCAGAGATGGGAGTTCCAAGTCCTAGTGTTGTCTCGAATCTACAGTGGATGGGGCTTGTGATGAATTTTGCAAATCCTTGGCTAAGTTATAAAGCAAAGTCTTGAACAGTACAAGGGAAACAGACTGTGTACATGTGTCTTCCAGGAAGCTGCTGAAACTCATCCATGCTTTTGTTGCCTCCCTCATTCCACCCTCCATCCAAGATGCATCTCCCTGTGTCCTTACTGACCCCAAGTCCCACTGACCCCTGCATTCGCTGACCTGCACTGGCTCCCAGTTAAGCAACATCTCAATTTTAAAATTCTCATTTTTGTTTCCAATTCCCTCCACCTCCCCTCCCTGTCTCTGCAATCTCCTCCAGTGCTACAAACCTTTGCAATATCTGTACTCATCTACCTCTGGCCTCATGAGGATGGCTGATTTTAATCGCTGCATCATTGGTGCCAACACCTTGGCAGCCGCCAAGGCCCTGGGCTCTGGAATTCACTCCCTGTGCTTCACTACTTCTCTAGCACTCTTTCCTGCTTTAAGACGCTCCTTAAGTCCATTTGATCAAGCTTTTGGTCATCTGTCCTAATATCTCTTTATGTGGTTCAGTGTCAAGCTTTGCTTTATAACCCTCCTGCGAAACACCTTGGGCTTTTTTTTTACATTAAAGGTGCTCCACAAATAAAAGTTGTTGTTGAACAACCATTGTGTTTTCAATAACAGGGAGAGCATGTGACTGTCAATTTTCTGGGCTTATTTGTAGCGATACCCCAAACCCAGCCGTTCTACTAAGAATGTTGCCATAATATTGCACACTTCCACTTCAGAATTTAAGCTTCAATTCAAAGAGATAATGTAACCACTGTGTCTGTTTTAATTGCAGAAAATGCTCAGAGGGTTGTCTTATTTCAACATTTAATGACAAAATTCTGGCCCGAATTATTTAGTAAGGAGGAGATGAATGGAAGTTTTCTATCTTCAGAAAACAGTGAAAGGCTGCTAATAGCCACCTGCATATACACGTGGAATGCTTTATAACTGTGGTGAAGTCAGCAAGATAGATACAATGCACAACAACCTTTACTGGAAAATGGTTCCTTTATTACTAATTATTAGATCTTTATCTGCACAGAAATCAGTTGTTGATATGGAACTTGAGAGTTCACGATCAGAAAAGAGTTGATCATGCGCAGTAAATGGATAATTATTTTATGGTGCCCAATGTCATAACCTTGAGTTGAAAAAAGCACAAATCTGCAATAACTGTGACTACATTGAGCATAGATTAAAAACCCAAAGAGGGAAAGAGCTGGTGCGTGAATGGCAAAGGATGCGATTGTACCTATGCAGAAGTCACAGCTAAATGGGCAATGCTTCTTCATTAAAGTGTGATGTTTTCCACAGAAACCCTTGAGGGCCCAGGAAGGACATTCATCAAGTCTGTCCAGGCAACCTTAAAATGAAGGAATACGTTGGGTTAGCGATTATACTTTTAACTACTAAACCATGCCCACCTTTGTAAAATCACTCCCCTTATGATTTATCATAGGTTAATTTGCTTATTTTCTTTCCTTCCTCTCGATCAGGAAATTCCCAATGTCTCCTGAGCAGTGTGTGGATATAACAAGCTGTGCCATAGATAATATTTTATAAAACATGGAAGTAGGTTAGATAGAATAGGTTGATAATGTGATAATTTGATATTTAATAACTGGAACATGGGTGATGTTTTTTCAATTGGCATACTCAGAATTATTTAAAAATGTTACTTTTCGTAGGAAAAAAAAAACAGAAGCTTACAACACAAATTCCATCTTTAGATCACTTACATAGAACGCACAGCACAGAAATTGGTCATTTGGTCCAACAGGCCCAAGCTGGTTACAATGCTCTATACAAACCTCCTACCATCTCTCTTCACCTAACTACTGCTGTCCAGTTGGGTGGTATTGCTCTCACATGATTCCATTCTTATCAATCTAATCATAGCCAAAAGATCCATCCTTGGCCCCCTCCTATTTCTGCTCTACATGCTGCTTCTTGGTGACATCACCCCAAGGCACAGTGTTAATTTTCACTTTAAGCTGATGACACTCAGCTCCACTTCACCACCATCTCTAGACTCCTCCATTGTTGCTAAATTATCAGACTGCTATCTGACATCCAGCACTGGTCAAGCAGAAATTTCCTCCAATTAAATATCGGGAAGACTGAAGCCATTGTTTTTGGTCCCTGCTCCAAACTCTGTTCCCTACCAACTCGTTCCCTACCGACTCCATCCCTCTCCCTGGCAACAGTCTGAGATTAAGCCAGTCTGTTTGCAACTTTGACATCATAGATCCTGAGATGAGCTTCCAACCTCATATTCGTGTCATCTTAAGACTGCCTATTTCACCTCCGTAACATCGCTCGACTTCGCCCCGCCTCAGCTCTTCCGCTGCTGAAACCCTCACACATGCCTTTCTTACCTCCAAACTCGACTATTCCAATGCATTCTTAGCTGGTCTCCCACATTGTACCACCACCAACCCACCCCCCCACCCCCGGAAATTTGAGATCATCCAGAACTCTGTTGCCCATGGCTTAACTTGCAAAAAGTCCCATTCCCCTCTCAGCCTTGTACTTGCTGACCTACATTAGCCCCAGGTCCAGCAACACTTAATTTTACAACTGTCACCTTTGTTTTCACATCCCTCCATGGCCCTCCCCACCCCATCTCTATAATCTCCCCCCACAACCCTCTGGGATACCTGTGCTCCTCTGATTCAAGCCTCTTGTGCATTTCCAACCATAAATATTCCACCATTGGTGACCATGCCTTCAGCTGCCTAGGCCCCAAGCTCTGGAATTCCCTCCCTCCACCTCTCCATCTTTCTACCCCATTTTCTTCCTTTAAGACGCTCCTTAAAACCCATCTCTTTGACCAAGCTTTTGGTCATCTGACCTAACATCACCTTGTGGAGCTCAGTGTCATACTTTGTTTTATAATGCTCCTCTGAGCGCTTTGGGATATTTCATTACATTAATGGTGCTAAGTTACTGTTGTTGTAATCCTATTGTAAAAGCCTTTCATTCTTTTCTCCCCGTGTGCTTATGTACTTGTGCTATTTCCCCTCAACTACTTGTGGTAGCGAGTTCCACTCTCAGGGTAAAGAAGTTTCTCTCGAATCTATTATTGGATTTATTAGTGATTATCATATTTTGTGTCAATTTTGGGAGCACTGAAGATGCCCAGTATAGTGCACTGTTACACAGGCTTAGTTAAGGTAAGTCAGATAAACCACTCCATCACCACAAGGGTACCAATTGTGCTGTTAAGCTGCACAAACCAACGAAAGTCTATGAGGCTAAGAGCGCACTGAAGCTGTGGGTGGATATGCGGAGATCTTTAGTACTCCCAAAGCTCGAGCTTTAACACTGCAGTAAACTGTATCTTTGCTCCTTTGAGACTGCAACTGTTGTGAGCACCGAATCCTAGATTTTATCCACTGAGGCGTAATTTTCCTTACTTCAGTTGAAAATGCAGCAGATGGAACCAATTTAATAACTGTTACAAAAGTATAATAATTTTCATAATATTTTTCTGGTTCATTGTAAAGTAGGTTTATGGGTGTGAGTGTAGATGGTTCTGTCTGTGTGGTTTAATTGCATTTGGAGTCAGGTAGACTGCAAGCTTGAAATTATCAAAAGAAGCTAGGTGTAGAAATGTGCTTGAAATGCTAATGAGTAAACATGGATGCTGTCTTAGCATGTAAGGTGTGATGGGAACTTGCATTTTTAGATAAGTGAAGGGATTGTGGATTTCAAAGGGATGTTAGTATGTTTACAGCTAGCCAGATAAGCAAGGCTAAGCAGTGTGTTTATTTTTCCCAAATGTTACTGACAATATTGGCAACATGAAAGTTTTTCTATTTTGGGAAAGGTACAGTTCCAAAGATATATGGAACAATGGAATTTACATATTAAAGAGAGAGAAACATGTATAAAAGAGAATGAAAGGCTATGTTGGGGGGCCATGTAAGATCTAACAGAGGTGTGTGAAACAGCCTTGAAGAAGCCTCCAGCCATTTGTGCATAAGTCTGTTGTGTCCAGTAACTAAAGTTGGAGAAAGCCATTTGGAATTCCACTGTCAATTGGGTATTGTGTT
Source organism: Cetorhinus maximus (assembly GCF_964194155.1). Classification (NCBI taxonomy): domain Eukaryota; kingdom Metazoa; phylum Chordata; class Chondrichthyes; order Lamniformes; family Cetorhinidae; genus Cetorhinus; species Cetorhinus maximus. The sequence goes on from NC_135893.1 coordinate 3,920,921, forward strand.
GACTTGCTGGTTTTTTAAAAATCTAAAATCTATTTTGGACTGTTGCCTTAAAGATGTGTGTAACTGGGAGTCGGGTCAATTAGGAATTTTAGGAATTATTATAGTATTAAGTAATTGTAGTCTTGTGTATGTGCTTGAAATCTTTTATTTTGTTAATAAATACTTTAGTTTAATGTCTAAAAGTCTTAGTGGATTCATTTCTTCTGAATTCAGTGCACCCATCTTCTCATAATAAATAAAAATTGCAAAACCGTTGTGATAGTGTGACCAAGTTTCCCTGGTGGATTTGGTTCACCTGGCACACATCATCTGCCACGTCATAACAACTGGAAGACTCAACTGCAGATTAACTTCACATTTTCACTCAGCTTTTCCATCATTGCAGAGTTTACTATCTTAATTTTGCTAAAAAAAATTCAATGTAAATACCAGCCATTGTTCAATCTCATGTGGCTATATGCCACTTGTCCTTTAAGAAGTTGGACAGCGTGGAGGTCGTTTGACTAATGTTAGTTAACGTTAAAAGTGCCGAATTTGTGTGTATGATCTGAAATGACTTTGGAAAAATGGCTGTTAAATATTTCCAGTACATTATTAGTGACTTTCAAATTCCCTGTTGTTTAATTTGTTGTCCAGTAATGAAAGACTCAAGTTAATCCCCAACAAGCCTTCAACACCAGGATTCTTCTTCTGCACTTGGGATGCCAGTGACCACAGTATGAGGGGTTGGGGTTGGGGTTTGGAGGTGGAGGTCTCATAACAGCAGCAGGTTTCACCTGAATAGAATAATTGGGTAATGGGAGATGTGAAAACATGCTTGCTATGATTTATATGCAAATTTTTTACTACTTTCCCTCAGTGAAGTGCATGGCCTCCATTTCTATTTCTCTGACATTGCGGATAAGATGGCAAACTCACTATGTGGGAGCCAGGACTGTAAATGTGTGTCAAACCAGTACATGATACGGCCATTGTTCACATCGTTACTTTTATAGGTGAGGAAAGTGCCACAACATTAAGACTTACCATACAGCCTCCAAATCCCCCACATATCGTCCCGAGTGATTTTATCTTTTCGTGTTAGTGTAGCATTTTTGTGCATAAGTGAATTTGAGTTCAGTGAGTGCATTAGTCCAAGGCTGTGTCCAATCTCATGGGCTGCAATGTGCACCAGGTCAGTGAGCCAGACCACTGCAATAGAGGTAAGTCATAATCAGAATCATAGTTATAAAATAAAATTGACGTCTATTTTGGAATCTTGAAAATTTATCACACAAATTTTACATGACAAACAACGAGAACCACCGAGAAATAGGAGACTTACTCCCAGATTCTGTTCTTCAGGTTTAGTTCTTAAAGTGAGTTTTATGTTAACAAACCAGTTTCCAGCTGGAATTATTCAAAATCAATCAAGAGCAGGAACCCTGGCTGCTATTTTCCCTCCCTCAGACTAGGATTGCTGTGGTTAAATATTTTTTTAAGCACCTTGATTGCCAATTTAGCTGAGATCAGCTTACTCCGGACAAACCAAGGGTTGATCCTCGGACTACTCTGGTCTCGTTCAGTTCTTCATTTAGCCATTGAGACAGCCAAGTTTCCTAGAATTCCAATTTCAGCAAAAAGACTAATCTGAGCTGTTAGCAGCTTTTTGCGGTTTGGTATTCAGCTTATCCAGTAAAGTAAACAATCCCTCAACCACAGAGACCAGCGGCTTCTCAAGGGTGTTCGCTTTTGGAAACTGACAGTAAAATTATAAGAAGGAATTTTCAGTATAAATCTCATGCTCATTTTTAAATTTGGTGGGACACCTTTCAATACGTAGGCTGTGTTCACTTTCGTAATGAAGTAACTGAAGTTCTGATAAAGAAACAAAAATACCTGGAAAAACCCAGCAGGTCTGGCAGCATCTGCAAAGAGGAACACAGATAACGTTTCGAGTCCGAATGACCCTTTAACAGAACTAAGTAAAAATAGAAGAGAGGTGAAATATAAGCTGGTTTTGGTGGGGGGGGGGAACAAGAAGAGCTGGATAGAGGGCCAGTGATAGGTGCAAATAACCAAAAGATGTCACAGACAAAAGGACAAAGAGGTGTTGAAGGTGGTGATATTATCTAAAGAATGTGCTAATTAAGGGTAGAAAGCAGGACAAGCAAGGAAGTTCTGGTACATGTACCAGACAGAGTGTATATTTTGACTTCTTAAAACAGAATAAAAGTTGTAATTGATTCAAGTATGTAATTAGCAGAATAAGGGAGAACGGATGGACAATATTTCAGTACTTTTCACTTTTGTTCACACAATAATTTTAAAAACACATACCCTTCCTCCAACTGAAGTAAGTTTTACCCAATATCCAATGTTCAAAATCATCAAAATGGATTTCTCCATGGGATGGAAAAAACGCATGTGCTAGTTCTCCAGTTATCCCATCAAAACAGGGATGAGAAGGAACTTCCCAGCAGTCGGTGTGATTTATGGAATAAAATCCTAGCAATGAGGAAGAAAAACAAATTATTAATGGATCCATATCCTTTTGATCCCATTGAAAAGGTTTCAAAGGGATCTCACGATCAAATGTGTCCCATCAAATTCTCTGAATCATATCCTGCTGTGTCCGGAAGTTGGACTTGCAACTTGGAATAAATGCTTAGATTTGGTTGCATTTTGCTACTAAATTCAGATCTTTTCATTTTTCCTCTCCAGTTTCAATGAATTGAATTTGGACCAGATGGCCAAGTCACTTCTGAACAACCCAATGTGAGCATTGCATCTTTAACAAAATAAAACAAGGCAAAATCAGACACTGTACAGTGAAGTCTGGGAAGGGGACAGGAGGCCTGGTCAAAGAGGGAAGCTTTGAGAAGGCTTTTGAAGGAGGAGGAGGAGGAGGAGATCAGGTTTGGTACCTTCAGAAGGGATTTGAACTGTGGTTAGTTTGTTTAGTTTATCAATTATCTCCTTCCTTTCTACCTTAAATGTCTTTATGTCTTTTTTGACACCAATAAATCTACTACCTCCAACTCACCTATTTTAATATCAGCACTGACATTTGCAGGAACTTCAGTGAAATTAAAAGGAGAAACTTCACTCCACATTTGAAAAGCATCTGCGATTCCCTTTTCTGTATCCTTTTCATTTAGGGTCTTTGGAAAGGACAGAATTCTGTGAATGGAAGCAACTTCATTCATGGTTGATATTACAAATAAAATGCACACAAAAGTCATGTACTATGTATAGTTTCACCACATATTCTCCTTTGAAAAACTGGGCAAGAGCTTTATGAGGTAGACTTTACCCATCACTTCCAATGCTGCACTTTGATCAGCCTGGCCGATGCCATGGTTTAAGCTGTGTGAATTGGACAATGACCTCCACTGCTTCCTTGGAATTGGAATGTCACTGTCTGGTGATTCAAAAGTAACAATTTGAACTTGTCAGCTTGTAGTTGGAGGTCAAATATTCAATGGTGAACTAACAGTATTGCCCCTTTTTTTCAGTTTGCTACAATACCATCTCAAATATCTCGCCAATGATGTTGGATACATAAGTGTAGTTTTAGGCTGTCTTTAGACCTCCAGGACTTTGGTATTGCCATCATTCTAAGTGAGCTAACACAGTAGAATTGGAGCTCTTCTCCCCTGTGAGAAAACACTCCCATCTACCAGGAGCCACTTCTTACAGATCAGCAGACAAGTGATAAATTAGCCTACAAGCATAATGAGCAGATTCAGACACCAGCCAGCACACATATGGGTAAACCTTTGTCAAGTCAAAAATAAGTACAGGATAGCAAATTATATTTTCTGAGTAGCATCTTCATTCTAATTATTCACATGATTTAAAAATGAAGGCTCTGTAGAGCGGGAAGGAAGTTTTAAGATTAAATTTTAGAAGGCTTATTTTGCATCAATTGCAGTCATACTGTAGCTCCTCCAAACCTCAAGAGAACAGCTTCGCGTTGCTTGCCAGACTAATGAATTAGATGGTGGTCTTCAGTTCACAGTTATTTTGCAATATTTGCTAGAACACATTATGAAAGCCATGCTGCATTGGCACAGAAGTTGCAACAAACTGGGCCATATAATTTATTTGAACTGAGTTCCTTGCACTATTCACACAGAAAACTTTGTAAGAATGCAAATGATTTAGAATCAAATTCTTTTATGCAACAGAATTAATTAGCTTTAACTAAAAACAACCAGTAAAAACAACTGGAGAATTTATTTGCAATCAGTTGAAGTAATTTTAATTTATATCATTATGCATTCCTCCACAAGATCACATTTACAGTTTCTTTTTAAGAAAACGTGGACAGATAACAAAGACTTTATAGTTTGTTTGACAGCGGGTTACAAACAAGCAGGCTTCTCAATGAATGATGGTATTATGTATAAAATATGCATTTCAGAACATCTAACTAAGAAGAGTACTGTGTCCCCCAAGTGCTGAGATAAAAAGGAATAACAAATCAGAGCAAGGCAGTAGGTAATTTATTACGATGCTCACTCCCATGTTTTTACAGTTACAGCTTGGTATTTTTGTCACAGTAGCTGAGTGGGTTATATTATTTAGAGGCCTGGACTAATGATCCAGAGACATGAGTTCAAATCTCACGGTTACTGGACATTTGATTTCAATTAATGAAATAGTCTGGAATAAAGAGTACTGGAATTCAGTAACAAGGTTCAAGAAACTGCCACATTGTCATAAAAATCCATCCGGTCCTTTAGGAAAGAAATCTGCCATCCTTACCTGGGTCTGGCAGATGTGTGGCTCCAGATCCATAGCAATATGGTTGAATCCTAACTGCCCGCTGAAATAACCTAGAAAGCCATTCAGTCGTTACCAAACTGCTAAATCTGCAGTGGTTCAAGAAGGCAGTTCATCACCATCTCCTCAAGAGCAGTTAGGGAATGGGTAATCAATGATGGCCTTGCCTGTGATGTCCGCATCCCAGGAATGAATTAAAAATAAAAGTTTTCTTTGCTAACACAGTGTTACTGGTCAACTGGACCAGGTGCGTGCACACAGAGAAGGCACGAAAGTGGAGTTGAGGCCACAATCAGATCAGCCATAATCTTATTGAATGACGGAGCAGGCTCAAGGGGGCTGACTGGCCTACTCCCCCTCCTTTTGATCTGATGTTGAGGTTCCTTGTGGAGGCAGAGGGAAATACTAAGATATTGTCACACACCCCCATTTGCCATTGGCAGTCAGGAGGGAGGCCACAATCTGCTTTCTCTTGCTCTCCAATGAATGAGGTCTCAATGGGAGAGGAATTTACAATAGATCAAAACAACTTGTATTTATGTAGCATTTTTAGCACAGTAAAACATCTCAAGGTGCTCCATAGGAGCATTATTAAACAACATTTGATACCAAGCCACATAAGGAGATATTAGGACAGATGACCCAAGGCTTGATCAGAGAGGCAGGTTTCAAGGAGGTCTTCAAGGAGGGAAGAGGTAGAGAGGTTTAGGGAAGGAATTCCTGAGTTTAGGGATTAGGCAACCTAAGGCTGTTAATGGTGGAGCGATGAAAATCAGGAATGCTCAAGAAGCCAGAGCAGAAAAGAGATCTCAGAGCTAGATAGCGCTAGATGAGATTACAGAGAAAGAGAGGTGCAGAGTCATGGAGGGATTTTAAAACAAGGATAAAAATGTTAAAATCAAGATGTTGTTTGACCGGGAACCAATGTTGGTCAGCCAGCACAGCGGATGATGGGTGAGTGGGACTTGCTGCTAATTAGAACAAAGGCAGCAGATATTTGGATGACCTCAAGTCAATGTGGGAGGTTAGCGAGGACCACATTGGAAAAGTCAAGTCTGTAGGTAACAAAGGCATGGATGAGGGTTTCAGCAGCAGATGAGTTGAGACAGGAGGTGAAGTCGGACGACGTCGGAGTCTTCGCAATCGCCTAAGTGACCAGGAGCTCATCTTGGGTTCAGATATGACACTAAGGTTGTGAACAGTCTGGTTCAGCTTTAGATAGTCATTGGTGTCTAAGGAACAGATTTTGTGACCAAAGGCAATGGCTTTGGTTTTCTCACCATTTAGTATTAAATAAAATAAAAACCGCTAATGTCAGTACTTTGGTTCTTTTTGCACTTATTGATAGAAGCTTTTATTAACTTACTAACATTTTACCCAGAGTCATTTTGTCACTTGCTTTGCTGATATTCTAGAGAGTGACACTCCAGAGAGTGACAGTGGAGAGTTAATAGCAGATAATAATGAAATGGCAGAAGAAATGAACAAATATTTTGCTTCTGTGTTCTCTATAGTGGATACAAAAAACATTCCAGTTATAGCTGTAAATCAGGAGGTGAACGGGAGAGAGGAACTTGGTGAAATTGAAATCACTAGGGAAACAATACTGAGCAAATTGATGGAGCTGTGGGCTGGCAAGTCTCCGGGTCCCAGTGGACTACACCCTAGGGTCTTAAAAGAGGTGACTAATGAGGTAGTCATTGCGCTAGTGTTAATTTTTCAAAATTCACTAGATTCTGGAAAGGTTCCATCAGATTGGAAAGTAGCAAATATAACCCCTCTGTTCAAGAAGGGAGGGAGGCAGAAAACAGGAAACTATAGGCCAGTTAGCTTGACGTCTGTCATGGGGAAGTTGCTAGAATTGATTATTAAGGAGGTTATAGCTGGGCACTAAGAGCTCAAGGCAATAGGGAGATCATGTTTAACCAATTTATTGGAGATTTTTGAAGGAGTAACATGCACAGTGGATAAAGGGGAGCCTGTAAACGTACTGTACTTGGATTTCCAGAAGGCATTTGATCAAAGATTATTACGGAAAATAAAAGTGCATGGTGTAGTGAGTAACATATTAGCACGGATAGAAGATTGGCTGGCTGGCAGAAAGTAGAGAGTATGCGTAAATGGGTGTTTTTCTGATTGGCAGAATGTGACAAGTGGAGCCCCACTGGGGTCTGTACTGGGGCCTCAAAAATTATGATTTACATCAGTGACTTAGATGAGGGGAGTGAAGACACGGCAGCTAAATTTGCAGATGACACAAAGATAAGAAAGTATGTTGTGAAGAGGTCATGAGGAGGTTGCAGATGGATATAAATAGGTTGAGTGAGTGGGCAAAGTTCTGGCAAATGGAGTTTAATGTGGGAAAATGTGAAGTTGTTCACTTTGGCAGGAAGAACAAAAAAACAGAGTATTACTTAAATGTAGAATGGCTGCATAATTCTGAAGTGCAGAGGGATCTAGGTGTTCTAGTACATGAGTCACAAAAAGTTAGTATGCAGGTACAGCAAGTCATTAAGAAGGCTAATGGAATGCTATCCTTTATTACTAGAGGGATTGAACATAAAAGTAAGGATGTTATGCTTCATTTATACAGGGCATTGGTGAGACCGCACCTCGAATACTATGGGCAGTTTTGGTCTCTTTATTTAGGGAAGGATGTAAATGCATTGGAGGTGGTTTAAAGGAGGTTTACTAGGTTGATACCTGGAATGATTGGGTTGTCTTATGAGGAAAGGGTTGGACAGACTGGGCTTGTTTCCACTGCAGTTTAAAAGAATGAGGGGTGATTTGATTGAAGTATACAAGATCCTGACCGGCCTTGACAAGGTAGATGTCAAAAGGATGTTTCCTCTTGTGGGTGAGTCCAGAACTAGGGGGCACTGTTTTAAAATTAGGGGTCACAGATGAGGAGAAATTTTTTCTCTCAGGGGGTTGTGCGACTTTGGAACTTTCTGCCTCAGAAGATGGTGGAGACGGGGTCATTGATTATTTTTAAGGCAGAGGTAGATTGATTCCCTTGCCTAACAAGAATCTAAGATTATCGGGGTTAGATGGGAATGTGGAAATCGAAACACAAGATCAGCCATGACCTTATTGAATGGTGGAGCAGGCTCGAGGGGCCGAATGGCCCACTCCTGTTCCTATTTCTTGTGTTTTTATGTAAAATTCACTGATGGTCTTGGGAGAAGGTGTGTCCTTGGTTTCCATTTACTTCATGTCTCCTAGGAAGACAAGACATAATAAAGCAATCCAACAACAGAAAAAGCGCAGCTAGAAACAGCAGGACAGAGAGCATGTACACACAGCTGGTACCTTCTTTTGCATTCACTGTTTATAATTTCAAACTTGTTTGGCAATTTGCTTTGTCCTCTGCACAGCCCAGGCCAAACTACTAAACTCACCCAACTGAGAAATCTGATGTACATACACCAATGGAGGTAAGGATCTGAAACTTGGTTTCCTAGTTAAGCCTAGGAATGTAACAGTGTGACTAGAAGCCACTAGGGAATATAAGCAACATTACTGGACAACTTGACTCTAAAAATCTTTGTGAACTAGTCCATGAAGTTCCAGAATAAGAAAACAACAAAAATCTGCAATGGCAACTTTGTCCCAGATAATATTCATGTATTTTTAATCAGCTTTATGTTTCTTTTAAACACATTAGCTCAGATATTTAAGTAGGAACATAACTGTTCTTTACGTCTATCACACTGCATCTAAGACTTGCTAAGGGAGAGTTTTGCCAAACCAAGAAATTTCTGGACCTTACATGAAAAGCAGAGCAGCTCCGTGTGGTAAACCATACAGTGCTGTAGACATCAGGAGTTATTTAGAGAAAATCTTTGAAAAGAGAACATAAAGTAATTTGCTACCCAAGATACAACTGAATGCTAACTCATCGTCCTGCTTGCATGTGGTATAAAAGGAAGCTTTTCTAAAACAATCAATTTCACATCAAAGGGAGTTCAGACTCAGACATCTCAAAAAGATAAAAATGCAGACAGACTATCAAGCTAAATAACTAATGGTTAAACTGTGTGCACAGTCTGAACTGCAGTTCACTGTCTCGACAGCATTTGAATCTCCTTGAAATTCAAAACAGTCCAAATTCTAATTTCCTCCAACTTTCTTTACTCCTTTCCTGAAGGCATTCATTCACGCTGGAGCATGGTTCCATGTGGTTTGGCAGGCATCCAGTACCTCACCCAAGCTGGCATTCTTCATACGACTGTGCTGGCACACTATGCCATCATAAGGCGACCACAGCTAAGCCCAATTCTGTACAATCCAAAATCCACTAAATGCACACTCCTCAGCAAAAATTAGCAGATGGTAATCAGACGTAGCTGATTTCTTCTTTTTTTTGAGTCCCCTGCAGCCAATTGTCGCGTAACACTGCCAGATCTCTACTTTCCTTTCATCCTGGCCTCTTGCAAATCCCCAGTTTAATTACTTCCCCACTGGTGACTCAGCTTTCAATTCTCTGGGCCCTAGGCTCTTTAGGTCATCTGTGCAAATATCTCCATATGTGGCTTGGTGTCAAATTTTGCTCAATAACCCTCCTGTAAAGTGTTTTGGGATGTTTTAGGGTGTTAAAGGTGCTAGTTATTGTTGTTGTCCCTACTACTGCCATTGGATTACTCAGACTGAAAACTGAACCTGGCATTGATTTTGTTAGCTCAATTCCAAACCAGGCTGTAACTTTAGTCACTAAGATGCTAACTTAGCTCCAACCTCAGTTCTTTAAAAAGCATCACAGTAAAATCAGTTTTGTTTTAATACTTTATCCTCTGACAAATTAATGAAATAAATAAGTTTAAACATTAGAGAGTGAGTGAAATGGTCAGAGTCTGATTTTATTCAGACAGGTTGCCCCATTAATCTCCCTATAGCTATTCTGCAACCTGCTCTTTGTGCTTCCATTCTAATATTAGTCTCTTCTGGAGCCACGACTCTACCCTTCACTTTCCCGTTCAAACCCCTCCCTCCCACACATCTTCCCTTCAAACCCCTCCCCCACATCTTCCCTTCAAACCCCTCCCCCACATATTCCCCCTCAAAACCCTCCCCCACATCTTCCCTTCAAACCCCTCCCCTACATATTCCCCCTCAAACCCCTCCCCCGCATCATCCCCTTCAAACCCCTCCCCCGCATCATCCCCTTCAAACCACTCTCTCCCCCAGATATTTCCCCTCAAACCTCTCCTCCACATCTTCCCTTCAAACCCCTCCCTCCCCCTCCCCAAAATATTCACCCTCAAATCTCTCCACTTCAAACCCCTCCCTGCCTCTCCCCCACAAACCCCTCCCCCACATTTTCTCCTTCAAAACCCTCCCTCACACGGACAGATAGCAATGGAATGGAATGGCTTTGAGAGGTCAGGTTATTTCTTTCTGTATTGCTGAGGTGGTAAAGCTTCATTCACAGTAACAGCTTTATCACCATCTGCTCACTGAAATAGGCCCACGACGTGGGGGGCATTTGTGGGGAAGGACATTGCTGAATGCTGACACTGGCCACAACCAGTGGCAAGGAGGTGATTCACAGCGAAAGCACAATGGATAAAAAATGAGGCAGTTACTTGTAATAATTCTCAGCTCCATTTGAAAAATATCAGTGCAGCCAACAAACCCAACATTCTGGTGCCGATTCCAGAGGTTTAAAGATGTATTTTATAACCAGGATCCTTGAATGCTTTCCTAAAGAAAGCAATGTCAGGGAAAACAAGCCAATGGTGTCTGAACCAAATGCTCTTTATTTAGTATGTATACTGGGTGAGGGTTTATAGTTTTGAGTTATTACTGTTTGGGGTTACCCATGTACGGTGTATGAGGTGCAATTATGGACTAATAGCAACAATGCAATACCTTATTAGATCCAGTTAGCAGGAAACTAAAAATAATCAGGACTGTCATTATAAATCTGATAATGTCTATTTTCTGATGCCATTAATAAGGATCAGCTGAAATAATATTAGTTCATTGGATGTGGATTTTGTGGATTTTCATGAACCGATGAATTTGCCACCAGCTGAGTGATGGTCAGGCAATAAACAGTCGAAAGCAGATTCAGTCAGCCCAGATACTTAAGATTTAGACAGTGGGAAGTATTCTGCTTCCATAAACTTCACCGCAGACAAGTCCAATTGAACCTTCTGCATGTTGTTAGTGAGCTAAAATGGTGTAACATTATTGACAGGACAGTCAGTGCATCTTTGCAATGCCGTAACTATGGAAGTTGTGGTTTGTGACTGTAGCAACTCTTTAATTCTCCCTCTCCAGGTGGCCTGGGGGATCTGAGGGGGCATGAAGGATACAGGGGGCAAAGAGATGGCATGGATGACCTGAGGGGGCATAGGCTGGCATGGGGGAATAAGTGGGGGAGGGGGTGACGTTCAGGGAGTCTTTCAACTGTTGGGAGCTGGGCTGCTGTATTCAGGAACCAAGACAGGCCTCCTAACTGGCCTGCTTCCACACCCATGCTCCTCTCACACTCCAGTACAGCTCACAAACTGCACTGCGAACCTGGACCTGATGTGAAAGACAGAAATGGTGTGTGAAGTGACACATGGATCAGGTGTGCAGTTTGCGAGCTGTAAAAACGTGCAGGTCGGGTTTCCTCCAAGTCCAGAGGAAGACTTGGCCCATAGTATTTCCCCAGCGGATGAGGTGAGTGAGTCACCTGCTGATCCTCTTGGTCAATTCCTAACCACCAAACCACACAACGTGAACAGAGATCTGCCAGTAAATTGACTCTCTCTCCTCAATCAAGGAAAGGGTAGGTTTGGGGGAAAATAAAAATTGCAGGTTTAAAGAGCGTTTTAGAATGGCTACTTGAGAATTATGGTAAATGGAAAATAATCTGCTAATTACTGAAAATATTCATGGAATAAATGAATATAGTTTTAGCTAGAAATACTGGGACTGAGGGTTAGCATAACTTCTGTCTTCAAAATGAGTATCAATAAGTAACCTAACAGTGTGTAATGTCAAATAATCTCACCACAGAGCAATTTGGAACTTAATTTCTCCTTACACTGCAATTCCATGCACACACATCCACATAAATCACACTCATGCCTGCAGAATCACAAAAGGGACATACATTCACTTTATGGCTTTCTCTGGATTCAGAACGTCACAGGAAAAAAAGATGCAGGACATTTATGTTCAATATCTCTTCATGCTTACTGGTAAGTTAGGTTGAAGTGATCCCATTTCAGCATCTGTGGAGTTAATGTGTACCTCTTCTTTCTCGCCTGATGTTGTACTGCGGAGCGAACATCAAACACCAGCAAGCTGGAAGGTGCAATATCTTCCTAAAAGAAAAAGCCATTGGTTGCTTACAGAATTTGACTATTGAGCACAATTCTTATAAAGCAGTCAGTATGGGGTCATCAGAGTGAAACACATATTATGTCATGCTAAGTAGGATCACAAATCTCTGTGAGGTTAATAGCCTCAATATGATTGGTGTTATGATGCGGCAGATGATGTGTGCCAGCGCATCGAATCCACAAGGGAAACTTGATCCTGCTATTACAATGGTTTTGCAATTTGTATTTATTTTGAGGTGCGTGCCCTGAATTCAGCAGTAATAAGTCCACCAAGGCTTCAGAGATTTTTAGAAAACTAAATTAAATATTTATTACAAAAGAAAAGATTTCAAGCACATACATAGGTCTACAAATGACTACAATAATTACTCCTAAAACCCTTAATTAATCTGGCTTCCAGTTACACCCCCGTTAAGGCAATGGTAAAAAAATAGATTTAAACAGATCCAGGCAAGCCAACACAATACCCTGGACAGCCGAATTCAAAGTGGTTTCTCCCAGCTTCGGTTTCTGTAGACAGCAGCTTAATGCACAAATACTGGAGACTTCTCATACTTCTGGTAGATCTTACAATGCCTTCCCTGACACATAGCCTCATTCTTCTTTATACATGTTTCTCCCTTTTAATGTAAACCCCATTGTTCCCATATGTCTTTGGAACTTTAACTTTCTCATAATATAATAATATGAAAAGATTATCAGCAGTGGTGTAGCCATTGTCAAATTGTCACTGGATTAGTAATCCAGAGACCCAGGGTAATGCTCTGGGGACCCGGGTTCAAATCCTGCCACAGCAGATGGTGGAATTTGAATTCAATAAAAATCTGGAATTAAAAGTCTAATAATGACCATGAAACCATTGTCAATTGTCGTAAAAACCCATCTGGTTCACTAATGTCCTTTAGGGAAGGGAATCTGCTGTCCTTACCTGGTCTGACCTACAAGTGATTCCAGGTTGACTCTTAAATGCCCTCTGAGGCATTTAAGGGTTGACGTCCACATCCCATGAATGAATATTAAAAATTTGGGAAAAATAAACACAGTGCTTGGCCTAGCTTCTCTGGCTAAGTGTAACATCCTACCATCTCTTTGAAATTCAAAAATTTGATTTATCTAAAAATGTCAAATTCTCCTCACCTTCTAAGACTTCAGCCATGTTTACGTATTTAGCATTTCAAACCGAGCTTCTTTTAATGAGTCAAAGCCTCCAGACCAGATGTCTCCAATTCAATTAAATCCCACACACACACACTCACACACAAACTATCTAAACATCACTATTAACCTACTTTTACAATAAATCGCAATAATATTATGAGAATCATTATACTTTCGTGACAGTAGAGAAGGGTACCAGGGATATGACAACCCACTAAACACTGTTAAGATGTACATGGCCCCCATGAACTGCGACTAGTGCAGAAGAAATTTCAAACTTTACCATTCTAGCACTAGAAAAAAGCAAAATATCCCATTGAACATTAAAACATTAACTGGTATTTTGGTGCAAGTCCACAGAGTATCGACATGGGGAGACCCGCTTTACCTAAGTCCTGACATATAGCCCAACAGTTACAGATTAATGGGGTATAACTGGTCCCTGTGTTGCCCTGGTGTGCAGTCTGTCACTCAGTTTCAGAGTACCTTAGGCCACACACTAACTGGAAAAATTGCACCAAGAAATGAAATACCCAAATTATTGAATTCATTGACATACTTCGTATAACTGAGTTTTCTCCCACCAACCACCTCCACCCACCCCACCCCAAGGACCTCTTCACTTTCACACAACCTGTTGCATGAAATGGGTTTGAAGGAATAAAAAGAAAGACCATTTTCTCAGCTTAATTCACAATAATTAGAACAATATGAATTATTTGAGGTTTAGACAAATGCCTCACTGGAAAACATAAATAGTGACCATTTGGATGGGGGAAATGACCCTGAATCTGCACAGTGTTTAATAATCAGCATTTGAGCTCTCAGGATGTGCTGAGTATTGCAGCCTTCTTTCTATATTCTATCATCTATTTTTAAGTCCTCAGTGTTGCTGTGCTACTTTTTCAGCTGGAATATTAGTAAGACAATGTGGACAAGGAGGGCATCGGGACAGATATCAAGTCATGCAGGAAATGTACACCCCATCTGGGATTGGGTTGAGTTTATTCAATTTTTCTTCCATAAAGAAGAGTTCTGTTTGGTAAAGCTCTTTATAGCCTTAGTAAAGGACTTGCATTTATATTGCATCTCACCTTCCAAATCCATGATCACTACCATCTAGAAGGACAAGGGCAGCAGATAGATGGGAGCACCACCACCTGGTAGTTCTCCAAGCCACTCACCATCCTGACTTGGAAATATATCACTGTTCCTTCACTGTCAAAATCTGGGTCAAAATTCTGGAACTCCCTCCCTAACATCACTGTGGGTGTACCTACGCATGGAATGCAGCAGTTCAAGAAGGCAGCTCACCACCACCTTCGCACGGGCAATTAGGGATGGGCAATAAATGCTGGCCTAGCCAGTGATGCCCACATTCATTGAATGAATTAAAAAAACCTGCCAATCTCAACTTTACAGCCAACGATGTGCTTTTTGAAGTGTAGTCACTGTTGTAATGTAGGGAAACGTGACAGCCAATTTGCGCACAACAATCTCCCACAAACAGCATATGACCAGATAATTTGTTTTAGTGACACTGATTCTTCTCCAATCACTACCATGGAATATTTTATGTTCACCTGAGGTGGCAGATGGGGCCTCAGTTTCACATCTCATCCAAAAGACACCACCTCCAACAGTGCAACACTCCCTCAGTACTGCACTGGGTTATGTGTTCAAGTCTCTGGAGTGGGGCTTGAACCCACAACCTTCTGAATTCAGAAGCAAGAGTGTTACCCACTCAGCCGAGGCTGGCACCTGCCAAGAACAGAAATAAAGTGCACAGTGAGTTAAAATGATGGCCATAGCTGTCTTATGTCACTGGACCTATCAGGCATCATATTTGCTGCCAAGAGATTTCAATAAAATCAAATTCCAATGGTTATAACAAGCATTTTTAACAACAAATAAATGTTCATTACAAATGACCTGAAACGAATGAGTGACAATTACAGCTAGGTGACACATCACACAACCACAACTGTACTTTAAGTTACAGATTGACTAGGATTTTACACCTGTCACTTTCTACGTATGTGGCCAAATCCAGTTACATATGAACACACGAACATACGGATTGAATTAGCGGGAGTAGGCCACTCCATCTTTCGAGACTGCTCCGCCATTCAATAAAATCATGGCTGATCTGATTGTAACATCAACTCCACATTCCCACCTACCCCTGATAACATTTCAACCCCTTGCTTATCAAGAATCTATCTAGCTCTGCCTTAAAAATATTCAAAATCTCTGCTTCTACTGCCTTTTGAGAAAGAGAGTTCTAAAGACTCATGATCCTCAAAGAAAAAAATCTCCCCTCATCTCCGTCTTAAATAGGTGACCCCTTCTTTTAAACAGTGACCCCCTAGTTCTAGATTCTCCTACAAGAGGAAACATCCTTTCCACATCCACCCTGTCAAGACCCCTCAGGATCTTGTGTTTCAATCAAGTCACCTCTTACTCTTCTAAACTCCAGTGGATGCAAGCCTAGCCTGTCGAACCTTTCCTCATAAGACAACCCGCCAATTTCCTGTATTGGTCTAGTAAACCTTCTCTGAACTGCTTCCAACACGCTTACATCTTTCCTTTAATAAGGAGACCAATACTGTACACAGTACTCCAGGTGTGCCCTATATAACTGAAGCATAACCTCCCTATTTTTGTATTCAATTCCTCTTGCAATAAATTATAACATTCAATTAGATTTCCTAATTACTTGCTGTATCTGCACACTAGCTTTTGTGATTCATAGTCTAGGACACCCAGGTCCCTCTGCATCTTCTCACCGTTTAGATAATATGCTTCTTTATTTTTCTTGCCAAAATGGACAATTTCACACTTATCCGCATTATACTCCATTTGCCAGATCTTTGGCCACTCACTTAACCTATCCATATCCCTTGTAGCCTCATGTCCTCTTCACATCTTACTTTCCTATTTTTGTGTCATCAGCAAATTTAGCAACCATCCCTCAGTCCCTTTATCCAAGTCCTCTGTATAAATTATAAAAAGTTGAGGCCCCACCACTAATCCCTGTGGCACACCACTCATTACATCTTGTCAACCAGGAAAAGACCCATTTATGCCTACCATCTGTTTCCTGTCAGCTAGCCAATCTTCTATCCATGCCAATCGGTTACCCCTTATACTATGAGCTTTATTTATCGCAATAACCTTTGATGTGGCATCTTATCAAATCCCTCTGGAAATCTAAGCACAGTACATCCACTGGTTCCCCTTTATCCACAGCATATATTACCTCTTCAAAGGACTCCAATAAATTGGTTGAACGTGATTTCCCTTTCACAAAACAATGCTAACGCTGCCCGATTATACTGATTTTTCCCCAAATGCCCATCAAATAAGATCTTTAATAATAGCTTCTAACATTTTCTCTATGACAGATGTTACGTTAACTAGCCTGTAGTTTCCTGCTTTCTCTCTGTTTCCCTTTTTGAATAAAGGAGTTACATTCGCTATTTTCCAATCTAATGGAACCTTCCCTCAATGTAGGCAAGTTTGGAAAATTAAAACCAATGCATCAATTATCTCACTAGCCATTTCTTTTGAGACCCTAGGATGAAGTCCATTGGGACCTGGGGTTTGTCAGCCCACAGCTCCAACAATTTGCTCAGTTGTGACATTAAGAGTGGGAACAAGTGAATGAATTTTTGACACATCTGCATGGGAAAGAGGAAAAAATCAAAGTCTCCCTGGGTCAAGGATGTACAACTTTACATGAATGATATTGACAGGAGCTGGTGGGATCAAAGTCCTATAAGGAACCATTGAGTAAAATGGATTGATGTCATCTGTGGATTGAAAAGAATGAAAGGTGATCTCATTGAAACATATAAAATTCTTGGAGGGCTTGATAAGGTAGATGCTGAGAGTATAGAACTAGGGGTAAGTCTCAGGATAAAGGGTCATCCATTTAGAACTAAGAAGAAGAGAAATTTCTTCATTCAGGGAGTCATGAATCTTTGGAATTCTCTACCCCAGATGGCTGTGGACACTCAGTCATCGAGTATATTCAAGATAGAGAGTGGTAGGTTTTTGGATACTAAGGGATATGGGGAGAGTGCAGAAGGTAGAGGTTTCTCCAAGATCATGCTGAATGGTGGAGCAGGCTCGAGGGGCTGAATGGCCTACTCCTGCTCCCATTTCTTACTTACTTTCAACAAGGGAATAATGCACAGCCCTGCTCATTAGGCAAAGGCGCCAAGGAGAAAAAAAAACTGTCAACAGAAAGTTAGCAAAAGAAGTCAAATTATCCAGATTGTCCAAGACTGATTAATGTCGTTCACTATTTCAAATGTTGAAAAAACAGATGAAGAGAATGGTAACTATTTCTGTGCTAAATAAATTTCAGCTGCTGCAAAAAAGTGGAATTGCTAAATTAGATTATTAAATTAGAGAATGCAGTTTGCAGAGATGGACCTTTCTTGATCCATTGTACATCATTCAAATTTAATTTTAGACAAAATACTATCGAAAACATAAGAAACAGGTTTTACTCAATTCCAGTATCTAAAAGGTTAACATCAATAAGGTTTATACTTACTAACTGAGGTCTCCAAGCAGGAAATGCATCTACATCTCGATCTCCAGCTATGAACATCAATGTCACAGCAATGTATATTAAAACTTTAATATTTGTCAAATAATCTTTATCTTCCGACCTTCGAAAAAACCCCATCTTAGTTAAAGTGGTTACAGCTCGTTTTTCCCACGTTTGCTTCAGAACCTCAGACTCAGACCACTCTGTCCAGGAGCATGTCTGGGGATCATTGCTCGTTTGCAGTTCAATCACAAGGTTATTAAGAAAGTGGGTTTTCAATGGGTCTATTTAGTTCAGTAGCACTTACATAAACTGCATTTCCGAGTGGCTGTGATAGCCAAACAGTATCACGTTACTTCAAGTGTATCTCAAAGATTTCCATCCATCAGTTTGAAACTTAGCCAACAACAGCTGGGCACATTGCAACCTCTCTGGATTTGGACTTAATTCAGCATTATAATCAATTTCAGATGTAGAGTCATTGGCGTACAGTACATAGCAGAAAAGAACAAAATGAGCATATGCTGAAATTAACTCTATATTGGACAATTTTTACGACATAAGGTATGCATAAAGGCACAAGACACTTGCCACAAAGCTGCATTTGTCAACAGATTTTGCACTCGAATGCAACAATTAAATCAACAGTACTTTGAGAAAGGCTTCTTTTGTTTAATGGCACCTGAATACATTTACTGAATACATATATATAATATATATATAAAAAATACATGCATGCACATATACAAACGTGTGTGTGGGGCTGCTTGGTTGAGCTACTTATGGAAAATAACAAATGTTTAACAAATGCATCTCCCTCTTCCTTCCACTCTCCAACTATTAGTAAACACACCAAAGATCAGAAACTTGATAAAAGAGCTCCAGTCAAACATCCCAAGTATATATAAACAGAAAGTGCTCTAAATACTCAATAGATCAGGCAGTATCTGTGGAGAGGTTACAAATATGAAACGTTAACTCTGTTTCTCTCTCCACAGGTGCTTTCTGACCTGCTGGACGCATGCGGCATTTCCTGTTTGTATTTCAGATTTGAAGCATCCGCACTGTTTTGCCTTTTGTTCTTAAGAGTTTGGTTTGTTTAATATTGAGCTGACACGTAAGTGCCAGCCATAACAGTTGCTGTAGCAACAACCCTACCATACAGATTTGTTCCTGCCAAATATTGTTTAAATACTATCTACTATCAACAGGAATGTTCAGCTCTGGAGAGAACCATTTGGATCTTAAATATAGTTAATTTCTTTTATTAAATTGTCCGAATTTTTTGTCATTTTCCATCTTCTATTTATAATTGATTGTGTTTTAGTCCAGATGTTGCTACTCACTATCATAGCTGTATATTCTCATTTGGGAAGTTGTGATGGTGTGCATCATAGGATTCTCTCTGGAAGCTGCCTGTAGCAATCTGTGATTAGAGCGTCCATGCATTGCCCCCATCATCAGGATATTGACTATCACGGGTACAGGCTTTTCAGTACAATACTGAGAGAGCAGGACAAAGGTCTTGTCAGTCTCAACAATTAAGTTCAAGGTGGTTCTTTTAATGTTAAGTATATCTGAATTCCTGTCAGTTTGTATCTAAACTGAGCCAAAATCCCAGATGTGTTTGGAACATCAGCTCTAAGTTTAATGCTCCCTTTCATGGTAACCTATATATACGCTCTATAATTAGTTATTTCATGTCTCTGTGCCCTTTGATAGCTTCAAAGTCACATTTTCTTGATATGCTGCAAAAGGTGTGCTTTATACCCTCAAAATTAATAATAACGGCAACAAAATGGGATTCAGCTTCAAAGAATAAAGCCTTTAAAGAATTCTGTACTAAACTACTCACCTCATGTTTCTATTGTAAAATTTTATCTACAGTAGGAAGTTTGCACAGTATCACTAAAACATACAGTACAAAAATAAAATGAATTATCCTTGAACAATAAAAAGACACTAGGACATTGAAGCTGATTTTCAAGTGATTGCTTCTATCAGACAAGACTGAGCTCACCATCCACCCCACTGAAACAATCAGGGGTCAAAGCCATTTTTGATATCAGACCCTGTTGACAAGCTGCTCACCAATCAGAGGGAGGGACGAAATTAGGCGGATCCATGGTGAGGTCCATCCAATGCTGCCAGGTTAAGGCAGCAGAAAGGCCTTCTGGGTTGAGGTGGGGAGGGGGCTAGGATTGATTAAGCAAACTTGTTTCAGAACATTTTTTTTGTTACACCTGTGTGGTCTTTCAATGTCCTGCAATGATTCCTTAAGGATTAGTTGTTAGACTGCATTATGCCAATTATCAATTGGTGTGTGTGGCACAACCCTCTGCCCATTGCTGTTTCAGACTTTCATCAAGGTTTTATTGATATGAAAACAAAAAACTACTGCGGGTGCTGGAAATCCAAAACAAAAACAGAATTACCTGGAAAAACTCAGCAGGTCTGGCAGCATTGGCTGCCAGACCTGCTGAGTTTTTCCAGGTAATTCTGTTTTTGTTTTATTGATATGACCCTGATTTGCATGGGCTAATGAGACCTGCTTCTAGCAGGCACCTGGGCTACCCCCCTTCAAACTCCATGAAGGTAGCAGTGACCTAGGGATCAGCAGGAATGGCCATTTACATCTTCTCTTACTGGTTGCATATTTGTGCTTTTTTATTTTTGAGCTTTATTTACAGTGGTAAATATATACATTGTTTAATTGAACACTGGAGTGCTACAGACATGAATCAACAAGCACTCAGTGTCTAGCTGACAGGGATGAAGAGAACTAAATCTCAGGAGACTCACAAATAGTCATGTCCACAAGTTTGCAGCTAAAGGGGGAGAAAATTCATTAGGAATCGTGTTACAATCCAGCAAAGAACTGGTAAAAATGAAAAGAAGGGAAAAGATACGAGCCCTATAAGGGAGCACAAATTTGATGTTTTATGAAATCATTTATTTTAAAAAAAACTTGTGGGATCAAAATAGTCACGGTTTGGCAGATATCTTCCAAAAATAAACCGAGGACCAAAGGAAGCATTTAAAACAAGGAGCAAATGAAGTGACGGAATGACTAAACAAAATCAAAAACACCAACTGAACCTCTGCATGTGCTCTGGACCAGACAAGCTGGATTGATGAACTGACATATCCATCTGGCTCCTAAATTCACTTCCTGTGAGCGCTACCTCATAAATAGGAATTCCAAGTGTAAGGAAATGGTTTTTAAATGCAAGAATGACACTCTGTATGCCTTCGGGGGGATCTGGACCGGTTCTCGACAGAGCCAGTGATTGCATTATATGGACGATTAAGTGTCTTTGTAGGTAATATTTAGTCTATGTGACTTCATGAAATGGATCACCCGAGGGGAAGAGAGGAATTTTCTGGAGCTTTTTTTTCCCCCTTTAAGTCCTGGGTAGTTTTTTTTCTTCTGTGTCTCCCAGGAGATTACATGATCATGAGGGAAGGTAGGAAAAGATAGCAGGGAGGAAGTCCTTATTCATGATGCTCCAGTCATCGTGAGGTGTGGGGCAACCTTGATGGACCAGTTGGTCTTTTCCTCCCCATCAGTTTTATGTTTGTATATTGCAATAGGATGAATTGTGTCAAATTGGTGGAAGGAAAGAAATGATGTTGAAGGGAACGTTGTGACAAAGCTCTCTGGGCAAAAAACCAGGAGGGGTTGGGAGTGTTGGCATATTAGATCTGTTAAGATGCATCTGTAGTGCCTACTTTGGGAGAGTAGTGGCATTCTTTAGTTTATTTCCAGGCATATGTATGAAAGCAGAGAGAATTTTTCTATGTCAAAAACAGCCAGGTTAAAAGTTACCTATTTTTGTTCAAGAGTCTGATGTATGGAGGTAAGGAAGCTTCCTGCTCCATCATGTCAAAATACCCAGTGGATAGCTACACTTTATGCAAGAGTTAGGCATTTCCAAAACTGGGAGCTGTTTGGGAGATTTTACAGGAAAATGCATTGTAGGTTTTTTGGGAACTTTACTGGGATTGAGAAGAGAAAGCCAGAATGCGATTAAACAGAACATCCAGGAAGGAAGGGTTCGAGGAATTGACTTTGATCATCTTGTATATAATGATAAATTAGAATACTGTTACAAGAGGTTTTGATTCATATCCAGTGGTTTCAGCAGTTCTTTGAAACAGTAAGAGGAAATAAAGTATGTGCAGAATCTGAGAAGGTTCTAAATTAAAAGTATGAAATGAAAGATTTGGATTATAATATCCACTGGATGCTAAAAGTTAAAAAGAAAAGTGGATGAAACATTATCTTAGCATCCCATCAAGTGCTAGGGCTTCCTCTAATCAAAGTCCCAGGGGAAGGAGTGGATAAGAGAAGAAATATTCAGTTAGCAATCAACTGAACTATGGAAACTGGTAAAGAAAAACAAAGTAATCAAGGTTTAGGATCCTGGGATAAACCTGAATAGGGCATGAGCCTCAGTTTTCATTTTAGTTACAGGGATGAGAAGGGGAAGAGAATTTGTAATTGGCTTTTTATTCATGAAGAAAGAAGATTAGGGATTTATAAGATTTAGGAGCTATTGTTGACTGGGAAATTCATGTGTTTATTATCTGATCTCTGTGGTGACATGAACTTCCACAAAGGGGAAATGGATATTCACTTGGATTTAAGCATTCTCCCTTTGAATTCTCTTGACAGTTTTAAATCTTACAATCTTGCCTTATTGGATGTATTTGAGAATATTTATTGTGCACAGTTCCTGATTTAGATTTTAACAGAAACAACTCGTTACCACGAAAGTCATAAGCAGTAAGGATTACTATACAAATATTACAGCATTATAACAAATTATAATGAAGACTGAGATGGAGGTCATGGTAAAAGGTTGATAGACAGCAAAGCTGTCAGCTGTTGTGGCCCTACCCCTTGGAACTCTTCCCCAACCCTTCCACTTTGCTACTTCTCTCAACCCTTAAAAGTCTCCTGAAACCTACCCTCTGGATCGTATTCTCTAACTCTCTTTATACTGCTCAGTGTCCACGAAGGGCCTGGGAACATTTAGTACATTAAAGGCACTAAATGCATGTTGTTGATAAACAGAGGCAAGATAAGAGCCATGCTACCTAAAAATTGAGTCACCTGCAGATAGAAAACACGCCATTTTAGAGAGTGAAAACACATTGGGCAGAATTTTCTGGTTGGCACACGGGTGGCGGAGCCCGCACATCAGCGCTTAAAATGTCACGCGCTGACGTCACGCAAGCGTCCTGACATCAGCGCGCGGCATCACGATATTTAGGTCGGTGGGCGCGCTATGCAGCGCGACGCGCGCCCGCCATTAATTAAAGGCCTTGTTAAGGCCCCTAAGTCGGCAATTGACGACCATTTTGAGGAGCCCGTGTGAACTTCGGCTCGGCGCACGGGTCCAACGGGCAGGCGGGTAAGTGATTTTTAACAAAGCTCATGCACTGGCGGAATATGTGGGCTCAGAGGGGTTGTTCATGTTTTTTCTGAAGTATTTAATGCAGAAAGTGTTTTAAACTTGTCTATGTGATTGTTACCAGTTCAGATCGATTTCCAAGAGCTTTCTCTGTACTTTGAAGCTTCAGCTCACCAGTCTGCAGACAGTAATCTTCATCGGGCCTGCAGCTTTCCGGAGGCCTCCATTTAGCCTGGATATGGGTTCTGACATCTCCACTGGGGGCAGCTCCTCTGAGGAGGGAGGGAGGGATAGAATAAGGAGGAGGCCAGGACTGGACAATCAGCCTCCAGGGGAGCCACCTTTGGGAGGCCAGGCGCAGGCACAAGGGGTGCAGGACCAAGAGGTTGTCCAAGGTGGAAGGGGCCGCAGAAGATGCCACTATCCTGCTGCCAGGGTTTACAGGCGGCGAAGTAGCTACCTCAATATGACTGAGGTGCAGTGCTGAAGGAGGCTCTGTCTGTCAAGGGAAATAGTCAACTATATCTGTCAGATGATTGGCCCTGAGATCTCCCCTAACTGTGTGGGCGGACACCCCATGCCAGGGGCTTTGAAGCTCACAGTTGCCCTCCACTTCTATGCCTCTGGCTCCTTCCAGGGCTTGGTGGGTGATTTTTGTGGTGTCTCCCAATCAGCTGTCCACACTTGTGTCAAGCAGGTTACAGATGCTCTGTTCAGACGGGTATTGACCTTCATCCACTTCCGCTGCGACCAGGCAAGTCAGACACAGCGAGCCAGAGGCTTCGCGGCCATTGCTGGCTTCCCCCGTGTCCAGGGTGCAATAGACTGTACATATGTGGTCATCAAGGCGCCAATAGTTGCCTTTGTCAACAGGAAGGGCTTCCACTCCATGAATGTCCAGATAGTGTGTGATCACAGGATGCTGATTCTACAAGTCTGTGCAAGGTACCCAGGCAGCTCCCATGATGCCTACACCCTCAGACACTCCCAGGTGCTGGGGCTTTTCAGTGCTCCGGCTCGTCTGGATGATTGGCTGGTGGGTGACGAGTGCTATCCCCTCAGAAGGTGGCTCATGAAGCCTCTCCGCCATCCAAGAACAGAAGCTGAGCAGCGGTACAATAGGAGCCACGGCTCCACAAGGGCTGTGGTGGAGAGAGCCATTGGTCTTCTCAAGATGCGCTTCTGTTGCCTGGACCGTTCAGGGGGTGCACTCCAGTACCCCCCAGATCGCGTCTCTCTGATAGTGGTAACATGCTGCGCTCTGCACAATCTTGCACTGGAAAGGGGGGATGCAGTTGACGATGACCTTGACGCACTGGATGAGGCTGCACATGATGAATCCAACAGTGGCTCAGAGGATGAGGGAGCACAGAGCAATGATGAGGGGCAGCACGCCGACCCGCTACTACACCAAGGAGGCAGGGACACCCGGGACAATTTAATCCAAAGAACCTTCAGCTAGCTCCACACACATGGATCAGCAGGACCAGCATTGCCTGACGCTTCCACACGTGGCACTTAGGTGCTGCATCTTCCACCTCATCAGCTGCAACGAAGGGCTTAGTATAGAAACATCAATCTCCACTCAAACACTCATGAGATGTCTGTGAAACATACAAATGCAGCACAAAGGAAACATCCTCAGCCATGGTCAGAAAAGTAGACTTTATTCAGTCCAACATAAAACACAAACGTCGTTCTGACGTACATAACTATTTTTTCCCTAATCTAGGGCCAACACAAAATCACCAGTGACAAACCCGGGGAGTGCCTAACGTGCCTTATGCTTACGTTTCCAGGTGCTACGTCTTGGTGCCGCCCCATCGCTCGGAGTGGCTTGTGAGACAGCCACCTTGGACACATTTGGCGTCCATCACTTTGAATAACACAGGGGTCTTAGTGCCCATGGTAAGGAGGTGCAGCTAGGTGCGGCGCCAAGGCCAGCAGATGGCTCTTGGCCACTACACCTTGAGGCTCCCCTTCCACCATCTCATCACCATCAATAAGACACGTGTTGGAGTTCTGAGTATGTGTCTAGCTGCCTCCCCTGCAGGTTGCCCCCAGGCTACTGAAATGCGACAAACACCAACATATGCTGCAGGGAGAACCCATCTTCTCCTCAACCACTAAGGCTGATGTAAGCATGGTCACTATCTGTTTGCCCACCCAGCGTGCGCCAAATGCCCAATGCAGTAACGACACTAAGACATGGCGGGGGCGGGGCGGGGGGTGGGGGGCTCAAATGCTAAGTCTACCTGCTGGGTAAAATGGTCAAGGCTGACATGGTGCTCACCCTTCCAGAGCGCAACAAATCATTGAAGCGCTTGCGGCACTGCGTTCCGGTGCACCGCACATCGTCATGGGAGCTTACAGCCACCACCACCTCCTGCCACACCTGCCTGGTGACATGGGGGCCCTCCTCCACCCATCCTCTGGATACAAAATATCCCGATGTTTGGACACCTCTTGGAGGAGGACAGCAAGGCAGGCATCTGGGAACCGAGGGGCACAGTGGCCCCCCCGCTGGCCTATCCTGCAGCCTGCCCCCCTCCTCCTCCTCCACCTGTGCCCTCAAACCAGCATGTCCTTCTCAATGAGTGGCCATGGTGCACTGCCCCAAGGAGGCTGCCTGGCCACTCTTTATACAGACTGCTGGTTCCCCATTGCAACTGGCGGTCTGAACACGCCCGCCGCCGATTTAATTTTCCCGATGTACACGGGAGTTGGAACCCCGCTGGCCGGGCCTTAATTGGCCCGTCCACGCAAAATGGTGGCGCGACCCATTTCGGTGGCAGCGATTGGCTGCCCACCCGCCGCTGAGTTGGTGGGGCCCGCCCGCCCGCCTGCCCATCAAGGGCAAAATTCAGCCCATTATGTTCAATATTTTATACCATTTAAGTTAGTGTTTTTTAATTAATATATATTACAGAATTAAAGTGTGTCCTTATTCCATAAGTTTTGTAGGTCAACAGATAATTTGATCTTTAAAATAGCTCAGATGATGTTCAATCCAAAGACTTTCATATCTATTCAGGTAATTCATCCAGATCGCCAATCACCGCTAATGCCTTCCAAAATAAACGCCCATCATTGACATACTTGAGCGGTATGTTGAAGGATCATAAAGAATCATCACAGCACAGAAGGGGGCCAGTCAGCGGGTTCTCTCTCTGCTTGCTCTCTGAAAGGGCAATTCCGCTAGGGCCATTCCCCTGGCTTTTCCCCATAGCCCTGCAAATTCTCTCTTTTCAGATAAAGATCCAATTCCCTCGAATGCCTCAACTGACCCTGCCTCCACCACACTCTCAGGCAGTGCATTCCAGTTCCTAACCACATGTTCCTCATGTCACCATTGCTTCTTTTGCCAATCACTTTAAATCTGTGCTCTCTGGTTCTCGATCCTTCCATCAATGGCAACACTTTCTCCCTATCTACTCTGCCCAGACCCCTCATGATTTTGAACACCTCTATCATCTCCTCTCAACCTTCTCTTCAGGAACAGTGAATGAAGGAGGTGACTCTGAAGACCTCTAACTCACAAGCTCAACAGGATGCAGGATATTCAAAATGCAATTGGTGCTGTACAGACTGGTTGAAGTCAACACTCCATTACATCTTTGCATCATCACACGAGCCATACTTAGGCACTGGTGGCCAAGTGAGGTTGCTGTCCAATTAATCCATTCCCTGTAGCCCTTCTCAAACATCCCAGAAAAGCCATATCAAACATCCTTTGACTACTCTGTCACCCTGATGGGTTCATTTGTGCAGCCTCAGGCACAGCTTGTTAAATTAAATACCTGCATTTTACAGAATAAAAGTAAACGCCCAGCAGTTAAAACACTGCCCTGCTGGGGTCATCCTTTGAAATATACTTGTGGTGTTTCCTTCTTCCAAAGTCCTACTGTATAGAGAATATGCTTTTATATATAAGCAGCAGGGCTGTTAACTGATAGACGCTTGTTTTCACTGCAATTTAGAAAGCACTCAATACATCATTTTTCAACACTTTTTTTCCCTTGATACTGAAAATGTAGTTGCGTGTCATTTTAAAAAAAAAGTATACTGTGTTGGGCACGTTTGCTTTCTGGTATACTTTGGCACAGATTTGCCTTTACCCAATTCCTCAATTTCATAAAGGCCCAAATTTTCCCTTCTCTGGAGACACCCCTGAAAGATGCACTGAATTGCCTGGGGGGGTTGGACTTCTGATGAGCAATTCTCTTGCGTTTGGAACCCTCTGAAACCCTGATTTAAAGTCGGATGGTTCTGACTTACTTCCCAGAATAGTTATCCAGGAAATGTTAGAAAGATTAAAACCATTTCTAACTCCTGGGTAACTATATACTGACATCCCACCCACTGACCCCCAGACTATCCCCCAACCCTCTGACCATCCTACTCCCCCTGATAACACCCCCCAACCCCGCCCCCCCCACAGCTACCCTCCCCACTCCCCGAACATCACCCCACGACTACCCTCCCCCCCAACCTACCCTCGCTACTGCCCCAACCACTCTCCCCACCCCACCCCGACTTCCCCGCTACCCTCCCCGCCGGCCCGATTACTTCACCAACTACCCTCCCCACCCCCCTTGACCACCCAATCCCACTCACCACCCCACTAACCCACTTAACTTACACACTTACCTTCTCTCTGTAGTTTGTCAAAGTGGCTTGGACATTTAAAGTTGCCGGAATACAGTAGCGAATGCTGTAAAAAAAAAGGGGACATGTCTTCACTTCCCCTTATGTTCCAATACTCGGAGGGAAGGGCTCCAGGAGCAGATATGCTTCATGTTTCTCAGCAGGCCCGAGTCAGAATGTCTGGGCAGGAAATGTGGAGCTCCGGACTAAGGTAAGGAAATAGGAGCAGAGTGGCAATCAGACCACTCCGCCCTGTTAATCCACCCACTCCCCACAACTTCCCTTCCCACTAACCCCCCACACCCCCCCACAACTACCCTCCCAAAAGCCTTCCCCCGACCACCCAACCCCCAACTTCCCTCCCCACTCCCCTCCCACCCCCCCACAACTACCCTCCCAAAAGCCTTCCCCTGACCACCCAACCCCCAACTTCCCTCCCCACTCCCCTCCCACAAGCCTTCTCCTGACCACCCAACCTCCCACAGCTACCCTCCCCACTGCTCCAACTACTCTCCCCACCCCACCCCGACTTCCCCACCCACCCCACCAGCTGACTACCACCCCCCAGAAGGTTCAGCTCACAATAATTGTGTAATGTGCTGTTTGCCTCATGTCAAATAACTTGTCTTTTTATTTTATAGGTGACCTCACCTCCCACCTTCTCAACATCTCTCTCAATCCTGTGTCTCCAGAACTGCATCCAATTGTCTTTTGAAGCAACTTATACAGTCTGCTTCAAAAGGCCTTCATGCAGAAACTCATTAACTCCGAGTGATGAAGTTTCACTGGGCTTCTCACATTCCTCATATTATATTTTATGGTTTCCACACCTTCACCACAGCAAACAAATTGCCTGAAGCAATTTGTCATCTTCCTTCATAATGATGCAGTTGCAGTTTTCAAGATCATTAAACTCTTACTTCTGAAAGACAACGAGCCCACATTCCTAACATTCACTCATTACTTACATTCTGTTACCAGCAATAAAGGATAACAGTGTTTGTATTCTCGTTTGAATTGAGTACAACATATTGATTGGGGTTGTGGCTTGAGCACTACCTTACACATAGTTACATAGAATATACAGCACAAAACAGGCCATTCGGCCCTAGTCTATGCTGACATTTATGCTTCGCTTGAGGCTCCTCCCATCCTTCCTCAGCAAACTTTATTGGCATAACTCTCCACTCCTTTCTCTCTCATATGCTTATCTAGATTCCACTTAAGTGCATCTCAAAGTGTGGTCCTCCACAGGCTACTTCAAAATGCAAGTCACTGACTCTCAATCCACCACTGGGGCTGTACGAGAGAACAGGCCAGAAATGTCATGTCCACCACTCGTGTGATCACACAACCAGGCCAGCTCCCCGGAGGGTGGCTCAAATTGTCATAAGCACAAGCGACAACAATGCAGTTTGATAAGCAAGGTTTCTGTTACCGCTACAGCAACTGCAAGGTCGGATTTTCAACACGCATGGGGCTCAAAACAAAGAGGAACAGGTTAAATGTGGAGTCCAATGTGAGACTGAAACTCTCCAACTTGGAACCAGAGATCACTCCATTGGTGTCTCACCAAAACATTGCCGTCTTCCCCGTTAACTCTGATGAGTTCTTTTGTGGTGGCAAGTGAAATTGGGTGGATAGGACTGTAGGTGATCCTCAACTCTTTTGTCCCACCTAAGTAGTCTGCGGATTAAAAGGTTTGAAAACAACTGATCTATACTAATCATCTCAGCCACTCTCTATGGTAGTGTGTTCCACATTCTCACCACATTCTGGGTAAAGAAATTTCTCCTGAATTTCCTGTTTGATTTCTTGGTGACTCCCTTATATTGATGGCTTTTAGATTTGATCCTCCCCAAAAGTAGAAACATTCTTTGTCTACTCTGTCAAAACAGTAAAAGTTCTTTAGATTTGTTCTCTATCTTTCTACAAGCTACTAAAGTTTATTTAAGCCAATACATATTTTCCACAAGAACATAAAGGAACAGGAGGAGGTCATTGGGCCCTTGAACCTGCTCCACCCTTCAATAAGATTGTTTCTGAGCTTCTACCTATGCTACATCTTCCTCCATTATCCCCATATCCTTCCATTCCCTTAGCATCAAAAATCTGTTCTTATGTTCTTACATACAAGGAAAAAAGAATATATAGTGTTATCCAAGCCAATATATGTTTCCATTTACAAACATGTTCCAGGATAATGCTAGAATATATTTTTAGTTTGACTAATTCCTCAAAATAGAATATTACAATTCCTACAACAGGAAAAATAACATTACAGACTACTGGAACAGATTGGGTTTTTCCTTTGATTGCCTTACCCAGTGATTCTCTTAAATGGACTTTGTTCTACATTTTAACACTGCAGTTAAGCACTGAGCTGACTGAGTTTTATAGACTTATCCGCTGTAACATGTCGATCTCTTTCAATTTCAGCCAGCTGTTATATTTAATGTATACTCCCTCCTTATTCATTGCTAACACACTAATTAATTTACACGTAAACATTGAATGTATCAGCAATCGAATGGCCCCGGTATTTAAAATATCAAAAGCTGCTTGTGTTATTTATCCTATTACCAATCTGTATCGAAGCACAGTCATTGATAATGTTCCAATTACCAAAAAAAATTACTGTATATCAATTTCACATGTAATAGAATATACACTACAGTAATTTAAATTACAGTAACACATACTGGCACCTGCTTGACTACATGATCGTCCAAGCGCGGGATCACAAGAGTTTTTGCACCACCTGTGCCATGACAGTAGCTGACGACTGCTGGATCGCCTAATCTGGGCCACTATCTCCATCAACGCAGCCCAAAAACGGCAGCAGCAGAAGTGCTGCCTCAGGAAAATCAAGGTTGATGGACTCAAAGACTCTGCAAAGAAAGACCTACTCAGACAGCACCTCACAAGCACCCTGGTGATGCTCAATGAACAGGAACAGTCCATGTCCAAATGCAACAAGACCTGAACAACATTCGGGCTTGGGCTGACAAGTGGCAAGTTACATTCACACCACACAAGTGCCAGGCAATGACCATCTCCAACAAGAGAGAATCCAACCATCACCCTTGACATTCAATGACATTACCATCGCTGAATCCCCCACTATCAACATCCTGGGGGTTATCACTGACCAGAAACTGAACTGGATTAGCTATATCAGTACTGTGGCTACAAGAGCAGGTCAGAGGCTAAGAATCCTGCGGCGAGTAACTCACCTCCTGACTCCCCCAAAGCCTGTCTACCATTCTACAAAGCACAAGTCAGGAATGTGATGGAATACTCTCCACTTACAGCTCCAATACCATCCAGGACAAAGCAGCCAGCTTGATTGGCTGAAGTGGGGTAATGAAGTAATTCAATATTAAAACTGATATTAAGGTGTGTATTAAAAGCTTTAAAGCAGTGAAACCATGGGAGCTCTTTCAAGGCTTGATGGG
Organism: Cetorhinus maximus; assembly: GCF_964194155.1. NCBI lineage: Eukaryota > Metazoa > Chordata > Chondrichthyes > Lamniformes > Cetorhinidae > Cetorhinus > Cetorhinus maximus. The sequence continues at coordinate 3,952,278 of NC_135893.1, forward strand.
AAATATAGCCAACACATTGGCATGATGGGTATGGTACCGTGGGAACCCAATTAACAATCACAAGTCATAAAACTTAATGACTTTCACAGGGTGGGTACACAAATGTTAGGGCAATAAGAGCACAGACTGGGAGGCATTGGAACTGAGGCATTTCCCAGCCTCCCAGTGAGATAACAGACATCTGCAAGCTGAATAATTCTCCTCATAAGATATGTAACTGAAGGTTGTACTAAGCAGTATAGTGAAATGTGATAACTAAAAGGTATAAATATGCTACCCAGCCCTTGTTTCAGAGACATAGAACCAGGCTGTGTCCTCCCAGCATATGCTTGAATGAAACCTTTGATTACCAGGAACTTACAGACTTGAGTGGTCTCATCTTTATACCACAACACCATCCACAAACATTCACTCTGTCCACCACTGATGCACAGTAGCAGCACTGTGTACCATCCACAAGATGCACTGCAGGAACTCACCAAGGCTCCTTAGGCAGCACCTTCCAAACCCATGACTATCTAGAAGGTCAAAGGCAGCAGACACATAGGAGCACCACCAGCTGGGAAGTTCCCCTCCAAGCCACCCACCATCCTGACTTGGAAATATATCGCTGTTCCTTCACTGTCGCTGGGTCAAAATCCTGGAACTCCCTCCCTAACAGCGTTGTGGGTGTACCTACACCACAGGGACTGCAGCCATTCAAGAAGGCAGCTCACCACCACCTTCTCAAGGGCATTTGGGGATGCGCAATAAATGCTGGCCTAGCCAGCGCTGCCCACATTGGTGAAAAAATTAAAAACACAAAACGTCCAAAGTGCCTGTTCTGCCCTTAAATTTACCATAACCAGCCCCTGCGAGGACACTCTTGGTTTCTCACCAGGAAACATCAAGGCTGGTTTGACGAGAATGGCCAGGAGATCCAGGAGCTACTAAATTGCAAGCGCAAGGTGTTCCTGAACAGTAGCACCACCAAAATCTAAGGGAGAGAAAGTAGGTCTACAGGCAAATGGAGGCCAAGGTCCAACAAAAAAACCCTGTGACCTAAAGGAAAGATGGTGAGTGGAAAGACCACAGGAAATACAGCAACTTGCTAACAGCCATGACACGAGTGGATTCTTCAGTGCTGTCAAGACCATTTATGGCCCAAGCATCCAAGGACCTACCCCATTGAGAACTAAGAATGGAGTTGCGCTCAATGACAGAGGCGCAGTCAGCGCTCGTTGGAAGGAGGACTTTGGGGATCTCATTGACTGAGGCTCAGTCCTCGGTGTGAGTGCCCTCAACCACATCCCACAGCCCACCATCACCTCAGCACAATCCCAGCCCGGCATGAGGTTGAAAAGGCCATTTGACAGCTAAGAACCAACAAGGCCATGGGCACAGATGGAATCCCTGCCAAAATACGGCAAAGAAGTTCTCTTGACACGAATACATGACCTCATGTCCCTCATCTGAAAGGAGGAGAGTATGCCAGAGGATCTCCAAGGTGCCGTAATTGTGACCATCTTCACAAAAAGGAGACAAGACTGACTGTAGTAACTACAGAGGGGCATCTCTGCTGTCCGCTACAGGGAAGGTCATTGCAAGAATCCTTCTCAATCACCTGCTACCAAGTCACAATGCGGATTCTGTCCATTAAACAGCACAGTGGACATGATCTCACAGCAAGACAAGTCCAAGAAAAATTCAGGGAGCAGCAACATCCTCTATTCATGGCCTTCTTTGATCTCACAAAGGCCTTCGACTCTATCACCGGGAGGAACTATGGAGCGTCCTCCTCACAATTGGCTGCCTGCAGAAATTCATCACCATCCTCTGCCTGCTGCACAATGACATGCAAACCATGATCCTTACCAATGGATCTACCACAGACCATGACTGCAAACTGGGGTCAAGCAAGGCTGTGTCGTTGCACCAACACTCTTTCCCAACTTCCTGCCACAGCACGCCACCCCATCTCCATGAAGCTCCCTGCCGCAGTGGAGCTACTCTACAGGACTAGCAGGAAACTACTCAACCTATAGCGCCTCCATTCCAGAACCAAGATCACCTCAACCTCTATCAAGCTGCAGTACGCTGACGACGCTTGCATATGCGCACACAGAGGCCAAACTCCAAACTATCCTTGACACATCCACAGAGGCGTATGAAAGAGCGGACCTTGGGCTAAACACCTGGAAGACAAAGGTCCTCTGCCAGCCTGCTCCTGCTGCACAATGGTGTCCACCGACACCCCCACCTCCCCACCCCATCCCCCGACTATCAAGATCCACGGCAAACCATTGGACAGGCGCTCCAATATGAGTCCTCTCTCAGGCCATTACCCCCACCATATTGAGGCGCTGGTTATGGCTAATCAGCTACGTTGGGCAGGCAACATTGTCCCCACGCCTAACAAGCTCTCTACTCCGAGCTTCACCATATCAAGCAGTTACCAGGAAGGCAGAGGAAACGTTTCAGGGATGTCCTCAAAGCCTGCCTGAAAAATGTAAAACCCTCACCGATATGTGGGAATCTCTTGCTCGAGAGAGCCCAAACTGGAGAAGAAGCATCTGCGAAGAAAATACTATTTTGAACATCTCCGACAGACACAGGTGGAGGCCAAGAGCAAACAGCAGAAGGAGCGTGCCAAAAATCTGAGCATCACACCTACCTGCCTCAGCAAACACTAACTGCCCCACCTGTGGCAGAGTGCGTGGATCCAGCATTGGACTTTTTAGTCATTTCAGGACCCACAGCCCCAGAGTGGAAGAAAGTCATCCTGGGTCCCGAAGGACTGCCTAAGAGAAGAGACAGTAATTTGGCTATTTTTGGCTCTTAATTATTGGCTTAATTATTTTTCTAAATAATAAATAATGCTTGTTTGGGATTAAATCACAGCACTAAACACAAATTAGTAACTACAATCTGCAAAATTGATTTAATACCAAAAGAATATACACGAAATAGCACTTTGTACAATAACATCAAATACTGAACAGGAAAAAACTTCTTCCATTTTCTGGGGAGAAGTTGGGGGAATTTATGGCAACATGGAAAGAGATGAATAAAAGCAAAATACTGCGGAAGCCCTGAAGAATCATACAGACTCAAAACATTAACTCTGTTTCTCTGTACACAGATGCTGTCAGACCTGCTGAGTTTTTCCAGCATTTTTTGTTCTTATATTGGAAAGCGATAGAGTCCAGCATACCCCATCATTGCTTCCTTCTCATCTTTTCCCAAACCTGGTGGTACATTTCTGCCTTCCTGCTTGAACTGACCGTTGCTTCGCATTCACATTTTCAAGAACTGGATTCACCCAGGGAAAATGTGTCGATTTCTCCTTTAAGTGCCATTCCAGGATAACAAGCAGCTTCATCACTAACACTGTCCACAGGATCATATTCCGCAGCATTGTGGAGCTTTCACCTTCAACATAAATCTCACAAATATATTCTGGAATCGTCAATAACCGTACACATTAAAATGGCTTTGTCACCCACCCCAGCATGGAAAGATTTTAGGCTAAAGCCAGAACACGAAAGATACTCTTTTCTGAGCTACAATACAAATACCTACCCTCTGATTAAGAGCACAATTTAGCCATTTCATGTGGACTAAAATCTGTGGAAAGCTTATCAACTAAGTCAACTTAATTTGTACATGGTTAGATCTAAACCAGTGTTGGATCAAAATGGAAGAAAAATGCTGAAGTTGAAATAAAAACAGAAAATGCTGGGAATGAAAATCAGGCAGCTTCTGTAACAGATGGACAATTTGTTTGGTGGGAAAGTGGAATTGATGCAGAAGTTTAGCTATGATTTTATTGAATGGCAGATCAGGCTCAGTAGGCTACATGACCTATTCCTGCTTTTTCTTTTAACCTTCAAAGAATTGCAACCTCTTTATATTCATCATTACCACAGTTGATTCCAGATTTTACCAGCCATGTAACATTATTGGCCGATGCCCTATACTAAAATTGTGAATGGTCAGTCATATCATTTGAATTTCACAGGCCCTGGCCCACCTTCATTTTGGTTAAATTCAATCTAGGAGGTTTTCTTTCCCTAAGAAAGTTCAAGAACATCTGCCTTAATCTTCAGGAGAATTGTATTAAAGATATTGTTCAACCTGGGTTTATATTCATCCAGGAAACGTTGGCTTGATCTGGTATTGAGAAATCGAACTTCCTAAATCGTGAGGTCTTTTGTGATACCAGTCAGTAACTAGGATATGTAATGTAGAATCTAATAACCAATAACCGTTTGGTATAATGATTATGGACATTCCTTTAGGCGAAACTTTAAGCTTGCAATGCACAACTTCATTGGGCAAATATCTACAATTTCATGGGTCTCTGATCTACCCCAGCAAAACTGGTGTCCTGAAATCAAACAAGATTTATGGATTACAAATGCAAAATATTGCAGATGCTTGAAAACTGAAATCTTATCACATCTCTTATCACCTGGTGTGTATGAATGGATGAGGCAGGAAGTGGTGACAAGGCATATTTATGTGAGTTACGTACAGAACAAAAGTTTATCAAAACAACGTTTTCTTGGACAACCATGTATAAATTTGTACAACTACTCTTCCTTTTTCTGCTACTCCTACATGGTGCATTGTGGCTTTTAGCAGAGCTAGAAGCAGGCTGCTCAGATTTCCTCCGGGTTTTGGAGTCTGTGAGGATCCCACCAAAGGCAGTTCCACCTGAACCTAGGGAAGGGCCAGGCTTGGCCGCTGGAAAACAAGGCAACATGTTGGGCACTGATTAAGAGGTGGGCTGTGGGTGAGAAGTGCAAGTACTTTGAATTTCCATGTTCCCTTTCACCGCCATCCCTCTTATTACCCAGTTGCACTTCACTGCTCCCATTATGCTGGAGGGCACTTTGGTGCAGGTCATGTGGTTCCATAAGGCCGAGGATAAGGCATCTGTCAATTTATTTAAGGTAACAGACAGGTTGGCATCAAGAATTTGGTGTCGTGGTCAAGGCATGCATCAAAGCATTTGATAGTCCATGCTACTGGTCACTCTATTCATGGATGAAGACATCATTTCAATAGTTTATGACGTCAACCCTCCCACTCAGATGCATAAGGGTAATTCCTCCAGTCTCTGCAATGACTCTTGTCTGTACTTTAAAGGTGTGTCAGTGAATTGCAGATTGGCTGCGGCTCAATTATTCTCCTCTTTATCAATGTCCGCTGGGGTGCGTCTGCGTCCAGCTGAGAGGAGCTTGGAAAGGATGTTCTCCAAGATGGATGCTTCACTGTTGTCTCTGTCTCCACCATCTTCTTTTACTTGATTGTGAAGTGTGAACCACCAATTGAAAACCCAACTATCTCTCTTGTAGATCCCCCTGATGATGCACCTTCAGAAGGACTCAGCCCCTCCGTAGATTCATTGCCTGCCACATCCACCAATTCCTGCTGCATGTGTGAAGACGTTGAGGGAGATGAAAGGTGCAAATTAGTTGTGACAAAGAAAGAATATTGTAATTCACCATTAGGAAGTTGGTTATTTTTCACCTGTCATTGAAACCAAGTCAACATGATATGGGGGGAGACAATGGTGTAGTGGTATTGTCGCTGGAACTGTAATCCAGAGACCAAGGGTAATGCTCTGGGGACCTGGGTTCGAATCCTGCCACTGCAGATGGTGAAATTTGAATTCAATAAAAAATCTGGAATTAAAAGTCTGATGATGACCATGAAACTGTTGTTGAAAAAATCCATCTGGTTCACTAATGTCTGTCATCCTTCCTGGTCTAGCCTACATGTGACTCCAGACCCACAGCAATGTTATTAAATTTATTTTTCCCCAAAAGTGCTGGCCATAATGACATCATGATTTTTATATTCTGGGAAAATTAAATGTAACTGTAGTCTTGTGTTTTCTTTCTGTTTGTTAACAGATGTTTTAATTTAATCTTTCAAATCTTTAATCTTTCAAATCTCAAAAGGTGGTAGTGGACTCATTACTTCTGACTTCGGTACACAAACCTTCTCATAATAAATACAAATTGCAAAAATCGTTGTGGTGGGGTGGCCAAGTTTTCCTTTGGGATTTGGTCAGCTTGGCAGATACCACCTGTCATATCATAACAGGAAGGGCAGATATTAGGTTGGTTCAATATGTCCTTCTTAGAATAGGTGCCGGTAAAAATTTCCCACAGGCTAAGGCAGCCCATGATTATAACCCACAGAAACAAATTTTAGAGGAAGAGTTACTAAAAACAAAAATCCGTGAATTGACTGTGTAATCAGCCAACTGTACTTTTAGAAAGAAAATAAGTCTTTTATAAAATCAGAACATACGGGAGAAATAACCACACATAGCCTCAGTGGCAATTCTATGTAAGGAATCTTATTGTATGTCCTTTACCGTGCTTACTGAAGAGAATGAAAGATTTTTAAGGTCCAAAAAATCCCACATCCCATGTTTAAAAGATGTTAATTTTGACAATATAAAATCTAGTTACAATTAACTGCATTGGGCCAAATTCCATTTAAACCAAAAGATTAGCTCCTCAATAATTTGATAATAAATTCCTTTCATAAGAACAAAAGAAATAGGAGCAGGAATAGGCCAGTCAGTCCCTCGAGCCTGCTCCATCATTCAATAAGATTATGACAGGTCTGATTGTGGCCTTAACTCCACTTTCCTGCCTGCCCCCCATAACCCTCGACTCCCTTGTCAATCAAATATCTGTCCAACTCAGACTTGAATATGTTCAATGACCCTGCCTCCACTGGTCTCTGGGAAAGAGAATTCCAAAAACTAACAGCCCTTTGAGAGAAGAAATTCCTCATCTCCATCTTAAATGTGGGACCCTTATTTTTAAACTGTTTCCTAGTTCTAAGATTCCCCCTACAAGGGGAATCATCCTCTCAGCATCTACCCTGTCAAACCCCCTCAGAATCTGATATCTCCTTCAATAACTTAATAAAATCTGTGTGAATTAGCTAGGTATCAAGTATTAGTACTTTAGGGCATAAAACTCTGAATTTCTAACAAATTTTCACTGGAACTTGAAGCCCCAGGCTGCCAGCTAGGACCAAAGGCACTGCATCAAAGATTACTTGACTTTAGAAAGGGTCAGCCAGCACTAGGGGAAATTGTGCTGATTCTGACTCTGGAAAGGTACAGCACATTTGTGGTGCTCTGCTTCTTTCAGGCATCGATGCCAAAATGCAGTCCAGGAAAATTTTGACTCAATATCATCTGTCTTGAGAATCAAAGTTATCTGACAATCTTTGGGATGGTTATGATGGTCAATACTCTCATACATAAATAACAGTCCTCTATTCACAGGTGGATATGATCCAATAAAAGCTCGTTGTTCTATGAAGCAGTTCCTGAGAGAATTTCATTGTTATTTCATGGTGTGCAGGGCCCGTGAGGAACACAATTTATACCCAAATTCACATCTGAACGTGAGAGATTCAGGAACATTCTGTTCAAAAAGTTTCTTTCTTCAGTCAATAGTGGAATAAATGCTCCTTATTTTAATGTAACCGGAGTCATCAATCACAACAGTAATTCAAAATAATTTATTCACAGTATAGAACTTCAACATGAGGATACAGTAACCCAGCAGGAAACAATAAGGCCATGAGAACAAAACTTCCAATGCAGATGTTTAGCTAAAAATACAGTAACCAAGTCCTGTGGTCTCACATTTTCCATTCTATTTGCTGTGTTGTTTTTTTTGCTAATGTTTCTGTTCTTCTGGGCATAAGTACATTCTCATTATTAATGTGTGAAAAGGAACAGACAATATTTCCAATATTTTCCAAATTGGTTGATTAATGACACTGGTTTATGATGAAGTGGTCTATTGTCAAAAGTCAAATCCTGGGATGGTTTGGCCAGTTCGTCGTCACAAATAGAATAGCCCTAAGGTTCAGCAATGGCTACAATTCTCCCTCTCCCCCCTCATCTTAAAAAACAGAGTTTTCCATGGACCCAGAGTCAACAAAACTGAACAAAAATCTTCCCTCTTTGATCCAAGACTTGAATATCAATTCATGCACCTTCTTTAATTTCAAGAGAGAGTTTAAGATCGAGGAGGAATGTGCACAAGAAAGCCAGGCATTTAGGAACTGCGAGTTTATTTAAACAGCAATTCCTGACCATACACTTTCCTCAGTGATACAATCTGTTTGGCACATATAAACCTGTTGCCCAAATCTGTAAAATTCAACTTAATAAAGGCTGCTGAACTAAGCAACATTTCAACTAAATGACATACTAATAATTTCATCAGGTTTCAGAAAAAAGTACTCCACACCAACACATATCACGCAACACAATCTATACACTAACCAAAATATACCAAGTCTGATTTGCTTTTCCAAGTTGCATTTGTAAATTTATCTTCACCTGTTAAATGCTGTTTTGTGCCATCAAATTAAACATGGACCTTTATGGTTTAAATTGGTGGAATAAGTCTCACAAAAGCTCACAAAATGCATCAGTCTTCTCCAAATGTTGCCATGGTCTTCTTCAAATCCCAATTTTCACTGTTACAATCATTTTCTTGATTAAAGTAACACCAACCAGTCATAATACTATTTCTTCACGTTCCTCTGATTCAAATAAACAGGTAATTTAATATGTCTATGTATCAAGACTAAAGTGTAGTATTTTTTGTCAAAGCATTTTTCTTTGAATTTTATTTATATAATAATGCTATGATTGATACCGTGTCAATCTTTTGTACTTTTAGCTTTTTATACCAACTTGTAAAAACTATGAACTTAAGCATCTTGATCTTGCCTAATGAAGTGATGGCACTTTCCAGCTTTGCCTGTTGAGTTTGAAGTAACTTATTCTTTGTGACACAAGGTTGTAACCTTCCCAGGCAAAATGGAGAACATTAGGGTATGATATAACATTGCCACATCATGGCCTTGCTAAGTCTCAAAATTTTAGGTCCAACCACAGGCCCACAAACCGAATGTATAATTTACATTTTAATTAAACACTAAAGAAGTCCATCGTGAACAGTCTGCCAATGTAATAAAAACAGAAGTTAACATACTATTAAAGCCGCGTCCCCAGGTATTACTAGTGCGTCTAGTAGTAACACCTTTACAAAGAACACAGCAGTTATCCAGATTCAGAATCTCATTACTACACTGACCTCATCTCTGTTTTGCTCCCTTGAATACAATACTCAATGTGAAAATTAGACCGGTGAATTGGAACTGTCTCTAGTTTGAGAATCCTTGATGGAACTGCATCTAATTCCTATTTCTGTTGATTTTTATTTTCCTGGAATATTTAAACATAAACACATCTTACAATAGCATGTCTGGGTGAGAAGATTAATATTTCACAGACCAAAACAAGCATTAATTCTCATTATTTTCTATGGAACTTTTAATTTATTTTCAGTACCATTTTACTTTGCCGTGTTGAGTTGATATAGTGGATCGAATCAAATCGCCTAATATGGTTCCAGGCAAATAAACTAGCTACATTTATAAACACAGAAACACCCACAACATACAGCTTCATATTTAAATATTTAATTAATCGATTTGATATTCTAGCTGTTACCGTCCCTGCTCAGTCACAATCTTTTCTGACATTTTACCACATGTCCAGGACAACATTTAATGTAATATATTAGCTGTCTAATCACGCTACGATGACAGAATAACAGAAGAAAAGTTATGTTTAAAATAAAGTTTTCAAAAATTAATGATTTTATTATTTGAAATAATTAATTCTCTGTTGCAGAAGCTGTTGTTTTGTTGCTAGATAGAGATACAGATGGAAAAGGTTAGCACTGGCTGATAGGCGTTGTACCTGGAAGATTGTTGAAGTACCATTTTGTATTCCTGGAACGTTTAAATATATACAACTGACCATGAGCCACAGTTGTTAGATTATGGATTATATTACACTGTAGTTTTTATATAAATACATACACAGTAAGGTTTTTTTTTACTGTAGCTTTGTGCATTTCGCAAGCATTTGCAACTATTAACAGGGCCAACATTCAATGATTAATAAACTTGCTTCATGTTATGTACAAGTTTGCTCTTTTGTTGTTAACATATCATCCACTGAATCTTCACAGTGGGCATTCGAGTTATCAAAATTGCAATTCTAGTCTCTTGCTGGATAACAGCATGTACAAACCTCAATCACACGGATTCTAATTGCACTGGTGCCAAGGACTAAAACTGAAGGTGATTACAAACACAAACACAGCGTACCACAGAAAAGGTACAGTACAGAAAATGTTCTGAAAGAACAGAATTATAGAAAAGAAGGCTTGCCATGCATCAAACAAAAATCTGTATCCGTTCCCGAATGTTCTGACGACAAATGGGGCATGCTTTCAGGGCAACACTGCACTCTAGACAGGAACTGTGGCCACACTGGAACACCAGTTTAATCTGGTTGTCAATGCATATGGGGCATGTTATCCTTTCCTCCATTTGCCTGTATCGAGACTGGAGCTGTTCCAGCAGTTTTCTCTGATCTGGCGGTTCAGCAGTGGAGCTGCTTTCAACTTCTGTGTTATCTGCCACATGAAAACATTCTGTCAGTCTTGTCAACATGTATACCATCAGCCCTAGAGTGACAACACTAAGATTTGCACAACTCAAATAAATTGAATATAGTGAATTTTGAAAATGTCTTGGGAGACAAACCAGTAATTCAGAGTTTAGTACAGATAGGTACAAGTTACATGTTCCTCAAGCCCTATCACAGTACAATAGTGTTATGCTATGCATGTTAGGTCATAAATCAATATACTTGAAAGTATCTGCAGTCAATAAATACTGACAACCAGATTGCACAATTGGATGGTAACAGGAGTGACTATTTTGACCTAGATACATTGGATTTAAGTATTAATTTTTTAAAAATTAGCTATAACTAATAAATTGCATTTTCTTTAAATAGCTTCTAAATGTAATCAAAACCTGATTTACAACAACCTACTACAGTCTCTGATGAACCACAAAAATACTGCAATGTAAAAAGCAATTTTAATATTTCTAAACATCTTTAAACATCGGTATAATTAGTGCAAAAAAATTTACCTTATTGCAGAACATCAGTATTATAAAACTCTCATTATAATTATTTGCTCCATGCTCTAACAAAAAACATTGTGATCTTCTAGAGTCACTTGGTATAATGCCATCAGATTGGAAAGATTCAGCTTGGCTCAGCTGTAAGGGTAGACTGCTTCTGAATCAGAAGGTAATGGGTTCAAGTCCCACTCCTCATTTTTAGCCTGTGAAACTGCCAAGCTGTTTTGTTAGGCGTGCCATCTACCTTTCTGCCATACAGGTGTGTATTAGAGACACCGCAGGCTGGATTTTCCTGTGGAGGTGGAAATCAGGAGGTGGGTTCAATTCCAGGTTGTGAACCTGTCCCGACACCGAACAGGAAGAGGTTGCTATTTTGACCGAGTTGGGGAGTTAATTGCCAAGGGACAGGTCTACCATCCAAAGAGCCAGCAAGGACATGGGAGCTGAGGCAGGTCAGTCAAAAAGCAGGCCACATTGTGACTTGCTTCAGCAACTGTTTGCACATATAATGTTTTAGAACAAAAGGTGGCAAAGTTAAAATTTCCCACATTTCGGACGGCAGCGGGAAGTCTGGAATCTGGGACAGTATAGGCTGGTGATGTGTTCTTTGAAATCAGTGAATTTTTATGCATAAGAACCCCTCTGCCATGCTCAGCCTCTTCATTATCACTCTGAACTGCATCTTCTCACATAAGCTTACAGCCAACCCTGTAACCTCCTCCATTGAGCTGGACTGATTCCTGACAGCGGTTCAAGTCCAGCTGCCTTGTTAAAAATGAACCGAGGTGGTCCCCTGATGAGCCCAAAATGATGTTAAATGCCGAATTAATAAGGGTGGGCCTGTTTCACAGCCTGCTCCCTTCCCCGCCCTCGGGAAAATAGCAGGGGGCCAATAAAGTAGTAAAGGCTCCTCAGCAAACATTTTTCCTACTGTCTCATCTCTGTTCCCGTCTCATCGATGCTGGGAATATTAGGATCCACCTCACTATTCAAAGAGCAGCAGAGAATTCTCCCAGTGTCTTGACTATCATCCTTTCTTCCGACCCTTACTCTGAAAATTAGATCAACTGGTCATTCACTACATTGCTGCCTACATAGCAGCTCTTTAAAGCAATTCAATGGCCAGAATTTTGCATTAGGAAAAGCAGTGAAGATATTACCGCTTTGTGTTATTACGCAGTCAATTGAACAGTGACCTCCGGTGTCTGCACATGCATTGTTAAATGAAGAAATCAAAAAGTTCCAATTTGCCGTGCTCCTCAGCAAGAAAGTCAATCACAATGGAAGGTTTGAAGTTGTGGGACTTACCTATTAGACATTCACTAAATAGGCCAGAAAAAGTTAGGGCTGGTGTATTCAAGTTTAAGTAAATTTTTAAACAGCATGATAAATTACTACCAAACAATCTCTCTGCCACTGAAAATTTACTATTACTAGTGTGGAGTCTGATTCTTCCAGAGTTCAATTATTGTTGGAAATGTAAATAAAAAAGAAAATAAAACATTTTCATTCTCTTTGATCTCTCCCTCTCCTCTTAACTTATCCTTCTTTCCCTCTCTTTATCTTGCTTTCCATACATTTTTTTCACTGAATTAACTATTTTAATTTAAGCTTCCTGGTTTAGACTCTGCATGTCTCAGTAAGGATTGGTTGAAGAGACACGGTACTGCATACCCTGTAGAATTCGCCGAACTAGATCGGACTCGTGATCACTGTAGGTTGTTGCACAAAGCCCACAAGTCTGTGAGCAGCGCTAAGTGCAATGAATGGACAGCGCTGTTTGTTTGCCACTAACTGCAAAATCCGGGCCATTATATTTTGGGTGCTGTGAGACATCACGAGATTGTATAAATGCAAGTCCTTTCTTTCAGAAGCTCAGGATATTTGCATCTTGAAGTTGTTGTCAGACTCTTTTAAATTCTTTCTTCCTCCTTCTTAATCTTACTCTTATACTTACTCCCATGGGGACTTTACTTTTTTCCCTCTCCCCTCTTATCCTATTGGTTCCTCAGTTACCTTGAGCTCTTCTACTCTTTTCAATTAGGTGATGTTGCGTACTATTGGCCTCGTCCCTTCACCTACGTTTCCACATTTATAAATGCTCTGGCTGGAAGCTCCACAAGAGAGTTGGAATCTTGCATTAACATCCAAATTGGAAAACATACTGAAATTACAAGTAAGCATTATCATTTCAATCTAATAAAGCCCTTAAAGCAAACAGTTTTTTTAATCTTTCAGCTTGAAGACAGAGAGAAAAGTACCCTTCTTTGCCATGAATAAGTAGCAATGCTTCAATTCACATGACATTGCTACCAAAGAAAAAATAAATTCTCACTCATTGATTCAGTTCATCATCTGCTCTTACACTTACTACACTACATTTTTTTCACTTGCTATAGTTTCTACAATTGACTTGTGTTATGATCTTGGTAGAGACAAGTAACTTCTTTTTTAAAGAATCTGAAAACCCAGGTATTTGCTAAAAGAATAAAGCCATAAGGTTCATGGTTTCAATCAAAAGAATTTTACTACACCAAAATTAAAGAACCTCAATCCTAATAACTACATTCTGTCTTAAATAGTCAAAGATGTTAAATGTACAATAAATTAAGTTCCTTATAATCTAAGCCAAGCTCTTTAAAGACACCTTTCTTCTATACTCATTAGACTTACACCCAAAACTCAAGTTACATACTAATCAAAAATTAGATTAACCGCTTGGTCTGAGTACTGTTTCAAAGGGTTAAGATATTTTGGGCCTTCCACTTTTTTCTGGTAGGTTTTCCCTTTAAATTGCCTTCAACCATCCTACGATTGTAAACGCTCTGTTCAACATTGGTGTTGCTAGCATCTTATGCGTCGTCATCTCAAGTCAGAATCCTCCTGGTTCTAATATGTTTTAACTCTGGAGATTTGCATCTAAAACTCTCACTCAGCTTGGTTATACCAGAAATTCAACTCACTGTTAAAAGAATTTTAACTCTTTTAGCCAACACCCAAGATTTCAACTGAATCCTTCTTCAAAGAGGTGTTTCCTTCATTCCAGATAGTGTTAAACTAAAACTAAACTGCTTGAACAGAGAACCACCCCCAGGAATCTACTCACCCTTAATTAACGTGTTGACCCTTTTTTATATTGTTTATGTCCCAAGCAACTTGGTCATATGATCATTTACTGGAAGCCAGGTGCTTTACCAGAAAACCCCCTTTTGGAGAAACCTCGTCCTTAAAGGGAGCATCACCCAAAGATAAATTATAGCTTTTTTCTCCCCCAGAAGCACACTTGCTACAATGGCCTTGTTGTTATTTCTGAAGGACAACAAATTGTATTTATTTAGCGTCTTTAATGTAATAAAACATCCCAAGAAATTTCACAGGAGCTTTATAAAACAAAATATATCTGTGATTCGGTGTCAAATTATGTTAGATGGCCAAAAGCCTGGTCAGAGATTAAGGAGCATCCTAAAGGAGGAGAGAGGGACGTAGAGAGGCAGAGGTTCAGGGAGAGAATTCCAGAGTTTGGACCTTTGACAGTTGAAGGCACGGTCAATAATGGTGGAATGATTAAAATCGGGTTGCTCAAAAGGCCAGGATTGGAGGAGCACAGGTATCTTGGAGGGTTATAGTGGGGCTGGAGGAGATTACAGAAATGGTGAGGGGCGAGGCTGTGGAGGGATTTGAAATCAAGGATGAGAATTTTAAAATCGAGATGTTGCCCGGCCAGGTGCCAACATAGGTCAGTGATTTGTGGATGGGACTTGGTATGAGTAAGGACACGGGCAACAGAGTTTTGGATGACCTCATGTTTATGGAGGGGAGAATGTGGGAGTCTGGCAAGATGTGCAATGGAATAGTCAAATCTAGAGGTAACAAATACATGGATGAGCAGCAGATGAGCTAAGGATTGATGGAGTTGGGTGATGTTATGGAGGCTGAAATAGGTTTCTTTATTCTTTCATGGGATGTGGACATCATTGGCAAGGCCATCATTTGTTGCCCATCTCTAATTGCTCTTGAACTAAACGGCTTGCTAGACCAATTTAGTGGAGTCACATGTAGGTCAGACTGGGTAAGCATGGCAGATTTCCTTCCTTTAAGGGGAAGGTGGGTTTTTACAACACTCAATGATAGTTGTCATGGTCACCATTACTGAGACTAGCTTTATATTCCAGGTTAATTAATTGAATTTAAATTACATCAGCTGCCATGGTAGGATTTGAACCCCTGCCCCCAGGGCTTAGGCTGCGCTTCTGGATTACTAGTCCAGTGACATTACTGCTCCCCTATGATGGTTTTAGTAATAATGCAGATGTAATTAAAAGTACATCTGAGTGTCAAGTACAACACCATGATTGCAAAACAATCTAGTTCAGCCTCCAATAGTCACCAGGGAGAGGGATGGAGTTGGTGGCTACGAAACAGAGTTTGTCCTGGGAGCCGAAGGCCATGACTTTGGCCTTCCCAAAATTTAGCTGGAGGAATTTTCTGCTCATCCAGCATTGGATGTCAGACAATCAGTGTGGCAACTGGAAACAGTAGAGGGGCAGAGAGAGGTGGTGGTGAGATTGAGTTAGGTGTAACTATTGTACATGTGGAACCTGATGTAGTTTTTGGATAATGTCGTAGAGGGGCAGCAAGTACATAAGAAATAGGAGAATAAGCTACTGATACCACACAGTATCCTGGTCAGCCAAAAGAAAAGATTTGAAAATAAACCCACTCTGCCATACAGTATTAATGAACTGGTTTCCTCACACTCTTTCAGTCTTGCCTCTACACTAAAAACTGATACAATATACACACTGCAATAACTGTCGCTAATATTCACTTTTGAAAGTACCCATTAGCATTTCAATTCTTCTTTGTTGCTATTTTATCTCTGTAATTAACAAAATTAAGGAATTGAGATTTTTTGTAAGGCTGTATTAGCTGTCACCGCAACTGCAGGGGGCACATTCACGGGACATTCAGTCGCAGCGCTTGTGACAGAACAGAACTCACCAAGTTTATTTGTGTCACTCAGCAACCAGATTCTCTCTGGGCTACATCTAAACCAAATATGTAAGAGTTGTGCTGCAAATAGTGTTTCAATTATGAATGATTTAAATACATTACCATGTCTCATTTTCTTTGTTATGGACACTTGGCATTTGATGCATTTCTTCATTCTTACAGAGCACTCTATGAATTAAATAAGAAACTTGTCAGAAATCAGCACCTACGATACATCTTCCATTTTGTATTAAGTTTTTGTAATACATAGTGTGAATATAATGATAAATAGATTAGAGATTAGCATGCTAGGTACTTCTGAACAGGTTCACAAAAATATCTTGAACTTTTGAAAATCAGATAAGCTAACACATTGGGCTGGTACATCACACTGTGCTTCCACATCAATATCACCATCTAGTTCCCCAGTGCAGTATATCTGTACAAGTGCTTCAGGTGGGTGCAGTAATGGTTGGTCATTGGGTGTCATTCCTTTTGGGTGTGGACAGTGGTCATTGCATTCTGCAAACATTACACCCGTGTTCAAAAAAGGTTGTAAGGATAAGCCCAGCAATTACAGACCAGTCAGTTTAACTTTGGTGGTGGGGAAGGTTCTAGAAACAATTATTCAGGATAGAATTAATAGTCACATGGAAAAATGTGGAGTGATTAGGAACAGCCAGCATGGATTTCTTAAGGGAAAATTGTGTTTAACTAACTTGGAGTTTTTTGAAGAGGTAACAGAGAGGGTTGATGAGGGTAATGCTATTGATGTGGTGTACATGGACTTCCAAAAGGCATTCAATACAGTGCCACACAGCAGACTTGAGCAAAATACTTCATGGAATAAAAGGGACAGTAGCAATGTGGATATAAAATTGACTGAGTAATAGGAAACATATGAACATTAGAAATAGGAAGAGTAGGCCATTCGGCCCTTCAAGCTTGCCCTGCCATTCAAAAAGATCATGGCTGATCTGCGCCAGGCCTCAACTCCACTTTCATGCTAGCTCCTCACAGCCCTCAATTCCCTGATATTTCAAAAATCTATCTACCTCCTTTTCAAATACTTAGTGATCTAGCCTCCACAACTCTCTGGGGTAGAGAATTGCAGGCATTCACTGCCCTCAGAGAAGAAATTCCTTTGCGTCTCAGTTTTAAATGAGTGTCCCCTTATTCTGTAACTATGTCTCCTAGTTCGAGATTCCTCCACTAGTGGAAACAGCTTCTCAACATCTACCCTGTCAAGCCCCCACAGAATCTTGTACATTTCAATAAGATCACCCCTCATTCTTCTAAACTCTAATGAATAAAGGCCTAACCTGTTTAGCCATTCTTGATAAGTCAACCCCTTCATCCCAGGAATCAGTCTAGTGAATCTCTTTTGAACTGTCTCCAATGTCAGTATACCCTTTCTTAAATACGGGGACCAAAACTGTACACAGTACTCCAGGTGTGGCCTCACCAACACCCTGTACAGTTGTAACAAGACTTCCCTATTTTTAAACTCCAACCCCCTAGCAATACGGGCCAAAATTCCATTTGCCTTCTTAATTACTTGCTGAACCTGCATGCTAATTTTTTGTGTTTTATACACAAAAACACCCAGATCCCTTTGTGCTGCACTTTTTTGGAGTCTCTCTCCATTTAAATAATAGTCTGCCTTTTGATTCTTCCTACCAAAGTGCATGACCTCTCACTTTCCTACATTAAACTCTACCTGCCAAGTTTTTGCCCACTCACTCACTCAACCTATCGATATCTCTTTGCAGATTTCTTATGTCCTCATCACAACATGCCCTCCCACCTATTTTTGTATCGTCAGTAAATTTGGATACATTACACTCTGCCCCCTTCTCCAAGTCATTGAAATAGATAGTAAATAATTGAGGAGCCTAGGACTGATCCTTGCTGTACTCCACTAGTTACGTCTTTCCAACCTGAAAAAGACCCATTAATCCCGGACTCTCTGTCTTCTGTATGTTAACCAATCCTCAATCCATGCTAATATATTACCCCCAATACCGTGAGTGTCCTGCTATTTCTTTCTTAATAATGGACTCTAGCACTTTCCCAACGACAGATGTTCGGCTGACTGGCCTATAGTTTCCTGTTTTTTGTCTCCCTCCCATCTTGAACAGGGGTGTCACATTAGCGGTTTTCCAATCCACTGGGACCCTCCCGGAATCCAGCGAGTTCTGGAATATTTCGACCAATGCCTCCACTATCTCTGCAGCCACTTCCTTTAAACAGCGAGTAACAGTTAATGGATATTTTTCAGGCTGGAGGAAGGTTTGTAGTGGAGCTCCCTTGGGGTAAGACCCTTGCTTTTACTGATATATATTAATGATATAGATCTTGGTGTACAGGGGACTATTTCAAAGTTTGAAGATGATACAAAACTTGGAAGCATTATGAACTGTGAGGAGGAACGCATAGAACTTCAAAAAGGCAGACAAGTTGGTGGAGTGGGCAGATGGGTGGCAGATGAAGTTCAATTCAGAGAAGTGTGAGTTGATTCATTTTGGTAGGAACAACATGGAGAAATAATATAAAATAAGGGGTGTGCAGGAGCAGAAGGACCTGGGTGTATATATGCATAAGTCATTAAAGGTGGCAGGACAGGTGGAGAGAGCAGTTAGTAAAACATACAGTATCCTGGGCTTTATCAATAGGGACATGGAGTACAAGAGCAAGAAGGTTATGATGAACTTGTATAGGACACTAGTTAGACCTCAGCTGGAGTATTGTGTACAGTTCTGGGCGCCACACTTAAGGAAGGATGTGAACGCACTGAAGAGAGTGCAGAAGAGGTTTACTAAAATGGTTCCAGGGATGAGAAACTTCAGTTATGAAGATAGGTTGGAGAACTTGGGACTTTTCTCCTTGGAGAGAAAAAGGCTAAGAGGAGATTTGATAGAGGTGTTCAAAATCACGAGGGGGTTGGACAGAGTAGATCAGGAAAAACTGCTCCTGCTTGTAAAAGGATCAAGAATGAGAGGGCACAGATCTAAAGTGATTTACAAAAGAAGCAAATGCAATATGAGAAAAAAATTTTCACACAGCGAATGGTTCGGGTCTTGGATGCACTGCCTGGAAGTGCGGTGGAGGGAGGTTCAATAAACTCATTCAAGGAGGCGTTAGATGATTATGTGCAGGGTTATGGGGAAAAGGCAGGAGAATGGTACTGAGTCATAATGCTCATTCAGAGAGCCAGTGTAGACATGACGGGCCAAATGGCCTCCTTCTGCACTGTAACAATTCTGTGATTCTGCTTTCTCCCTGAATAGAGCAGCTGGTATTTTATGAGCAATTGAACATTATTTATTTGGGGACTGTAATGATGTGTGCACAATTATGTGCTTGGATAAATAATCTGACACACCACAAAAATTATACAGTGAATGATTAATTTGGTAGTTACCATGAGTTCCATCCTATCCTCCAATCTTCATAGTCTTAACATCTTCTAAACAATAGGTTGTACTCTCCTCCAATAAAGCGCATGAAATTCAAACTGGGAAACTCAGACTGGAGGAAAATTAGGTAGGAAGCAACACAACTGCAGCCCTGCCCTGCCTATAGATTTTACTCTCCTATCTTAGCAATGAAGCTTTTGAAAACTGCATCATTGCTTTGCCTCATTAAAATGGCAGCAGGAAGGGCCTGTAGACCCACCAGTGACACCATCGATCCCAAGGACCTCCAAAAGAAGGAGTGGTGGTGGTCTTGAAGGGAGTGTAGGATGGCCTGAAGGATGAGACCCACTACTGGAGCATCTATCCCTAAATTCAGATCTCAAAACTATTGTTATCTTAGGCCTCAGCTCAGTCCTTTTTGGTGGTGGGGATGCTAGAGGGAGCCCACCTTGCATAGACAATAACCCTCACCCCAGGAAGGTTAAAGTAGGAGGAGAAAAACAGAACAAATTAAACATAACTTCCTTATATGAAGCGAGATCCTTAAGATTTCAGGCTCCTGCGCCTGTAGCATAGTCCACCCTTCCGTAATATCTTAGTTGCACCTTAAAATATCATAGGTGAGACTACAGCAGGGTGATTTGATCCAATGATGTTTCTTTCTACGAACATTCCCTCTCCCATTCTAATGGGTGTAGCGCAATTTTCATGACCATGCTATTTTACTTTTTATATCTCACTTGCTGCATTTCCCTTTTTATTCCTTGGCATCAAGACAGCACTTCTTCACATTTTAACTTTTAGAGTTATTCCTTCATTTCATGTGCAAACACGCCCTGTGCTGTGCTTTGAAGTAACATTTCTGCTGTACCTTTGTATTTCCTTTAATTTGTCCACCCATTTTCAGACCTTTTGTCAAGTCTCGGAGAACAAGAGACAGTGTTGACTCAGTCATATACTGGCACACTTTGTACCTTCTTTGCAAATCTGTTTCTGTGAGACTCCATTACTGTGCTTTCCACTAATTACAGGCACTAGTTGTTAATTTTTTTGTCTCTGGAGTATCGTTTATAGCAAATAAGTAACTGCTAGAGCACATCGAAATATATTGCAGGGCAATATGGTTGATTGTTTCCTTTTAATTACTATTACCCAAATCCTACTCTTACAGCTTGTGCTTGATAGTGACATCTTTCTGCGATTTCAGTGTCATTTCATTATTATTGAGGATAAATATTACCTCTCCTGCATAGAATGATTACAGCACAGGGGGTGGCTATTCGGCCCATCATATCTTCCTGGCCCTCTGAAGGAACAACTCACCTAGT
The DNA here is from genome assembly GCF_964194155.1 of Cetorhinus maximus. Classification (NCBI taxonomy): domain Eukaryota; kingdom Metazoa; phylum Chordata; class Chondrichthyes; order Lamniformes; family Cetorhinidae; genus Cetorhinus; species Cetorhinus maximus. Next base: position 3,973,069 of record NC_135893.1, read on the forward strand.
GCCACTCCCCTGCAAACTTTTCCTTTACAGATAATGATCTAATTTCCTTTTGAAAGCCTTAATTGACCCTGCCTCCAGTACACTCTCAGGCAATGCATTCCAGGTCCTAACTCGCTACATGAAAAAGATTTTCCTCATGTCACCATTGCTTCTTTTGTCAATTACCTTAAATCTGTGCCCTCTGGTTCTCAATCCTTCCACCAATGGGAATAGTTTCTCCCTATCTACTCTGTCTAGACCCCTCATTATTTTGAATACTTCTATCAAATCTCCTCAAAGCCTTCCCTTCACCAAGGAAAACAGTCACAACTTCTTTAATCTTTCTGCGTAACTGAAGCTCCTCATCTCTGGAACCATTCTCATGAATCTTTTCTGCACCCTCTCTAATGCTTTCACATCCTTCCGAAAGTGTGGTGCCTTTTGAAGTCCATGTATAATCACATCAACAGCATTTTTAGCAAAATGAGTTAAAGTGAAACAAATATGGTTAAAATGAGCTCAGAGCAGTGCCCATTCCCTTTGACGACTTAATGATCTGTTCCATCAGGAAATAAAAACTCAACTTACTATAAGGATGTTGTTAATAAGCAACAATACATCTAAGTAAACATAGTTGTTTGTAGTTTCCCGTTAGAGATTGCATACTGTACCTTCACATACTACAATGTGTTGACAGGGTGTGAACTGAACCAGTAAGGACAGCTCAGAACACACTAGACACTCAGCAGGACCTGCTGACACAGGGAGTAAAAGATTTGTCATGGTATTTGGAGTCGTGTGGACTCGTCGCAGAACTGTTGTCCCCCCTGACTGCAGCTGTGGTCCCCTGGAATAAAGAGTGACAGAAGATTAAAGGACCTTTCTTACAGAAATTTTAAAACAAAATGCCTCATTTCTGCCAACTCTCCCTTATGTTCACCAGATGACTCCTTGCACTACACAATCACGTCAGAGCGGATACAGCCATCCAGTCAACAGCTTCTTCGGGATGATCATGAAAAAAAGCACCAAGATCAGCCATAAGATAATGCCAAGTGTGCTCATCACTTTGGAACACTTGCCTGGTGACATGATTCACAATTGGCTGATTTGAAAATTCATCTACTGTGGAATTCAACCTTTGACAACTGTGGAGTGAGGGGGCTGGACCAATAGCTTTACAAATCACATCGTACAACAGGAGATATGCTTATGTAGCGCTCATTATAAAAACGTTACATGTGTGCACACTTGCCACATCACACTCCAGGCATCATAAACCACTCAAAATTTTCGTATTACATTTATATTAAAAAAAAAAGTAGAAAGAATTCAATGTAGCATTTGGAATCTACAGGAGAAACTCCATAAACACAAATACTGGAGCTACAACATCTGCCTCTTAATTGATTTTCTAGAAAACAAAGCCAAGATTCTGAACTCGGAACAGTTTAAATGGCCATTGTTTATGTATCATTAGATTTCGTGGCCTTAAGCAAATATAGTTTTCCTTCAACAGAAGGGCAACGCAGAGCATTACATAGTATAACAGTCCTATCCTTAAAAAACACTGCATCCTCTGATGTTCTATGAGCAGTGCCTCAGGAGATTTGCTTGTAATAATGTTATGAAAAATAATAGTTTAGGTTTTCCAATTCTAACTGAGGGGAATCTTTACTATAACTGGGTTACTGTCTGCATTACAATCAGAAAAGGTAGACCAGTTTGGTTGGGAGTGCATTTCCTGCCCATCACACTTCCAAGTGTCACATTCAGTTTTCTGTGTCACACTTTGAAGTATAATAAACAAAATAATGCTTTAGGAACACAAAACAGCAAAGGCAGGACATCTGCAATCTCAGATATGGTGTGAACTCACCCAGTGTTTACTTAATGGCAAGTAGACTTTGTAACCTCAAAGGAACACCCATTCTAGGAGAATAATAAGACTTTATGTGGTATAATGCTTCTGTCTTATAAAATACTGCATCCTTTGACTCATAACAAGCATCGAGACGCTTTTATAAACATAAACACACACATACACACAATTATTGTGTCAGTAAAATTTGATTAGTTTTGTAAAGGCTGATCCTGGAGTTGAAACATATCCCCAAGCAATTCCATAGTAGAGCCCAACAACAGCAGAGCTTCACAATTCATCTCAACTATTTGGTTTCAATTGGCAAAGGAGAGGGTTGAGTGAGACTTCCATGGAAGGCAAATTCTAACAACATGGTTTAAAATACTTTCACAGAATTAATCAGAACCCCTGTGTTATCTAACCTTGTGTGTTATCTAATCTCCTGCCACTGACAGAAATAGCGCAGCCCTGAGTGTTTGATGGTAAAATTAATATAATTTGGAAATCTGCCTTCTTTAGCCAGTCTGGCCTACATGTGACTCCAGGTCCACAGCAATGTGGTTGACTCTTAACTGCCCTGTGAAATGGCCTAGCAAGCCGCTCAGTTCAAGGGCAAAGAGGGGTGGGCAACAAATGCTGAAAGAATAAAGAAAAAAAAAATTGTTTAATCAGGCATTTGAACTAATTGAGAACCTGTAAACTTCCAATCATCAGCTGACACATTTTAAAATAAAGCTTAAAAGAGGGCATAGAGCCAAAAGAAAACTAAAGTTTTAAATTGATATAATAATTGCTGAGTAAATTTCTCAGATTGTTAAAAAAATGTATTCCCATGAATAAAACTATAACACTGAGTGTGACAGGGATTTTTGGTTTAATGTTTGACTTATGTTTGGGTACAGTTCCCCAACTGTTGGGCATCGTCTGTGCCTTGCCCCTAGTGTCCATTTTTCATGTGTGAACCAAAACCATGAACGTTGGCAGCCTATTTGACCGGAGAAGCATCGCAGCCAAGTCCAATTCTGTCCACACACAGATATGGCCGTAAATAGAAACCTTGACAGGAACTCTCTCCCAGTCCTGCTGCACAGACATTAACCACCTCAGCTCAGCACAAATTAGTGACATCAGGAGGGGAGGGGATAACACTATGAGCTGAGATGGGCGGGGGACAAAAACATACAAGGCTGGTTCACTTGTGGTTTAAAGCTCAGTGCCATTAAAGCCCAGCTGGCAGCATTCGGTTACAGACAAGGACTGCGCACCTTTTCTTTTTTTTCAATACTTTACCCTCTGTCATGGTGCATAATGAAGTTAATGTAATGTGTACTTTTAACGTCTGTATTAAGGGCAGAATGTACTCAAGAGCAAAATAATTATCTCAAAGTAAATGACATAGTTAGTGGATATTGCTATTTTACCTGAATTTCTCTGCAAAGCTTTTGACTATCTGTATTACCCTGCCATGTGTGACCAGGTCGAGTGGCGTTTTGCCCTTGTAGTTGGTGTAGTTAATATCTGCTCCATCCTGGGCCAGGAAGCAGGCAATGGCAGCACCCACATTAAGCTCAGTGGATCCCAATAACCCAGAAGTCTGCAACTAAGGAGCAAAGAAACAAAGTAAAATATGAGGGTTTAAACAATATATAATGGCGCAGCCAAAACAACAGTTAGGCTAATAACACTCACTTGTTATCTACGCGAAAATGGTACAGCAAATTCAGGTGAGGAGAAGATGTTTAGTTAAATGCCAATATCCAAAAGTTGCTGTAGGAACATAAGAGATAGGAGGGGTAGACCATGTGGCCGATCAAGCTTGCTCTGCCATTCAATACAATCGTGGCTGATCTTCCACCTCAACTCTCTTTTCCCACCTGCTCCCCATGTTCCTCAGTTCCCTGAGACACCAAATATCTGTCAACCTCAGCCTTAAACATATCGAAAGGTGAAACATCCACACTTCTCTGGGATAGACAATTCCAAAGATTCACAAACCTTTGAGTGAAGAGATTTCTCCTTATCTCAGTCCTAAATGATCAGCCCTTTCTCATGAGGCCATGCCTCCACGTTCTATGTTCCCAGCAAGGGAAACAACCTCTCAAGTGCTTACCCTTTGAAGCCCCTTCAGAATCTCTTATACTTCAATGAGATCAACCCTCATTCTTCTAAACTCCCAGGAATACAAATCAAATTGACAGCCTCTCATCATAAGGCAACAAACCAATTCCAAGAACCAATTTAGTGAAATAAAAGCAAAATACTACGGATGCTGGAAGAACTCAGTGAGTCTGGCAGCATCTGTGAAAGTTCCGACGAAGTCACATTGGACTTGAAATATTAACTCTATTTCTCTCTCCACAGATGCCGCCTGACTTGGAGTTTTTCCAGCATTTCCTGCTTTTATACCAATTTAGTGAGCCTTGGCTGTACCGCCTCTAATGCAAGTATATTGTTCCTTAAATATGGAGATGAAAATTGCACGCAGTACTCCAGGTGTGGTCTCACCAAAGCCCTGTACAAATATAGCAAAACTTCCTTATTCTTGTACTCCAGTCCCCTTGCAATAAAGGCCAAAATGCCATTTGCCTTGCTCATTGTTTGCTGTACCTGCATGTTAACTTTGTGTTTCTTGTCCATGTACAGCCAAGTCCCTCTGAACAGCAACATTTACAAGTTTCGTGCCTTTTAAAAAAAATTCTGCTTTACTATTCTTACTACCAAAATGAAAAACCTCACACTTCCCCAAATTATACTCCATTTGCCACCTCGTTGCCCACTCAGCTAACCTGTCTCTATCTCCTTGTGTCCTCCTCAGCTTGGATTCCCACCTAACCTTGTACCGTCAGAAAACCCAGATACATTAGCTTTAGCTTCACGAAATTGGCATTTCACTATCTGCCTCACCATTGCAATGCATTGAATGCTATCAAGTTGCTGCAGTTAGGTGATAGAATAAGTATCCTTTTAATATCTTGATAACTGTTAATTACTGCCAATCAACCTCTGAAAATTAACTTTTTAAGTGTGAAGTCTCATTCCTTTGAGGTATTAAATGCTGTTGAAGATTTTTAAAATGTAGAATTTTAAATTTTACTTTTTAAAAAAAAATGTTCCCATCTCTTTTTCTCTTTTAATTTGATTTTTTTTTCCCACTATTTCTCTTTCAGGATCTGATTTGACAATGAATTCTCTTCCTTTAATTCACCCTCCTAGTCCTACTGCTGCTTATTTCTCAATCCTTAAATCTCAGTTTAAGGAGATACCCTGCTGGTTGCCTTTTCACTCAGGTCCCAGGTGTCCTGTTGCTCTCACTGCAGCAATTTACAGATGAAACATTTCTGAGCTTATGGGTGCTGGGCAAGTCTTGCTAATGTCAGACCTCGTTAGATGCCCTCTTATAGCAAAATCTGGCCCACTAGGGGCAAGTGGCAGTGTATGTATATTGCAGATTATTATAGAATATCCAATATTAATATTTATAAAAATAGGCATTTAAATCTGTAGCTGGAAATGGCAGGCCATTACCTTGTATCTAATTTCATTGTATTCACAATTTTATTAGCGCAGAGAAAGGAGGAGGTAGTATAGTAATCTGTATAGAGACTACTTTTTTCTATGAAGCGAAATGTATAATTTGGAAGTGAATTAAACTTGAGTTGGAATACTGAAAAGCGAGGGAGGCATCTCAGTGACTCTGGTTGATTTTTTCAGAACCAATTATACAATTTATTTTTAATAATAAGCCAGACAGAAAGAAAATGCTTTCTGAGTTTAACATACACAAACAAATTCCAAATACTTTGTGTTACTACATACTGTGATATAATGATATGCATAAGAATATTTTAAAAGTTCTATTATCAGCATTAGCATAAAGTTTCTCCTATTCTGACCTCTTTAAACCTACATTTGCATACAGCGAGCTTGTTTCTCCTTCCCTTGATGCCATGATGGTTGCCAGTTGCTGACGACAGAGTGCCACATGCATAGCAGTGTCGCCATCTTCATCCTCTGCATTCACATCACAGCCTTCAGTCACCAAGAGCTGGACTATGTCAGTGTGACCCTGTGTAACCGAAAGCTGCAAAGGAGTCTGATTCCGATTATTCCGAACGTCAATCTCACACCGACCCTGTGGAGAGAAAAAGATGAAATAGATTTTGAGGTCATGCAGTCTTTGTCGATTTATAACTTATGCAATAATATCTCTCATGCTGATTTGCCATCTTGCAACTAATCTGAACCTGACAATACACAAACATCGGTATCATGCTGTGAACGGTGATGATTGTAAAGCCCCAATTCACATGCTGACAGGCAAAGATGTAAACAGACTATCTCACCGTGACTAAGGGCACAGGACCAGAGGATAGTGTTAAAATGAAAGAATAGATGTTAGAAAATAAACATAATCAGGAAACAGTCTTTAAATGTCAGAAGCATAGTTAGGAAAACCTGCAAAATTTTAGTGGAAAGAAAAGAGTGAGGGAAATGAAGAGTTCCAGAGTTTTGAGATCCCGAGAAAAAATAAGTTTTATTGAGCGACACCTCATTGTGTCTCAAACAGCGAACATACAGGGAAGAGGAAAAGCATATCGGGATGGGGGGAGATAGTCTGTGAAGAAAAGTAGGTCCAGAAGCGCAATGGCCAGAGTATTAATATGAAATATCAAGAGATGAGGAGGATTGTGATGGAGAGGAAGCGGTAAACTGCAGATGAGAAAATTATCAGGTGACAGGCTGTTTCATATATCCTGCACAAGAGAGATATTAGAAAGACCTTGTAGAGGTTGGAAGGGCAAAACAAAAATACAGAAAAGATCCACCAATTGTGTGCATGTTTGTTGTCCTATTCCACCCTTTATTTGAGCTTCAACCCCCACATTCTAGTACCGCATCAAGTTGTAGGATTCAGCTATTGCACGTTGAGGAATAATGAAGGTTATGTGCACTGAAGGTGTGACTGAAATGGGAATATGTGGACTGAAATCATTAGCAAAAGTTGAAGTTGAGTTTAATTATGACTGAAGGTAATTAATCTGGAGACAGAAGAAAGTTACTGATGAATTGTATGTATTTGTAAGGGGCTGTACTGGTGGGAAGCAGCAACATTCAGTATGTAAAGCCGAAGCTTTGTAATAACAACAGCAGCCAGCTGAGCTGCTTTCTGGGATAAAACCCAGAACATGCATTGAAGTAGCACCTCAGAAACTGAGTCTGCTCTGCACAATGTTTCACCTTACTATACAAAGCGCCATATAGGAAAGCTGAGAGCTTGCTATGATGGAACTTAATGAAGGTCCAGGCTGATTATGAAATGCTTTTTAAAAGTAAGATTTAGAGTCACGTCTTTTCACGTCAGTGTTGGCTGGCACATTATTGGAGATCTGCATTTCATGTACTATGAAACAGTTTGGATTTAAAAGAAAAATGATGAATCACTGTCAAAATATCTGAAAACAGTAAACATTCACCAGCCCCTTTAAAAATAAGTCAATTTGTAACGAGAGATACACCAGACCAGAAAATAATTGGAGTCCACCTGGACAGCCTCAAATGTAGAAAATTCAAGTTTAGATCTTTCTGAATCCAAAGTGTTATTCAAATTGTTTATCCCAACTCATATCTCATACAATATCATCGTAAAGGAAATTGTCAATTTACAGTCCCAGCTTTAGAAATCATTACAAAACTAGAGTACAAACAGCAAATTCTGAGTGGTGTTGGGCATTCCTCCCCAAGGTAGTGCTTTACAAAAATACCATTAGATTTGATGCAAAAATGAACAAGTCTGAAAATAAGCACAGGTACCAGGTCACAATTACTCCTCTAGGCTTTCCGCCATTTACAGTATTTCCTGAAAATAACATACTTGACAAATTCAGCAGATTGCAATTATTTGAAACATCTGCCAATGTAGTTTTGAAGCAGTTTAGCACTAAGAGGCTCATGCTCACATAGACAAAGTTGAAATGACTAACGTTCATTGAAATATATTTGCACTCTATAAATTAAAAGCATTGGGCTTTTTCAATTCAAGTGTAACAAGTGGAGGATTGACCTGAAACAGTAACTCTGTTTCTCTCTCTACAAATGCTGCCTGACCTGCTGAGCCTTTCTAGTATTTTCTGTTTTCATTCCAATGATGTGCAATGCAGTGCAAAATTAGATGGAATCGTTTTGCAACCGATTTCCACTTATTTCTAGCCCAGGTATATTTACTTACTGTGCTAAACCTTACTGTATAGGAAATGCAGGCACCAGGTCTAACCCACCCCCAGGGAAGCTAGCATCCACAGTTGCTAAGAACAGCAAACTCAGGTAGGTGATCATTTGAAGGCTTTCTTGCTGGCACCGAGGTTTACTTCAGCTTTTGTACCACTTGTACTTCTTTGTCCCCTACATCACTACCAATATCAATATCTCCCAGTGGAAACCCTCTAAGATGATGGTGTACGACAGATGCCAGGCAGGCTAGGGTGCCTAAGAGACGCTGTCTGCCTTCCTACCAGCATCAAAATAAAAGCAAAACACTGCGGACGCTGGAAGTCTGAAATAAAAACAGAAAATGCTGGAAAAAACTCAGCATGTCTGGCGGCATCTTATGGAAAGAGAACCAGAGTTAACGTTTTGAGTCCGTATACTTCTTTTTCTGCTCTGGAGAACTCAAAAGGACTTGAAATTTTAACTCTGTTTCTCTCGCCACAGATGCTGCCAGATCTGCTGAGTTTTTCCAGCATTTTCTGTTTTTATTCCTGCCAGCATCCACAGATCTGCATTTGCAGTAATACGGTGAAATTACCATACTTCAGCAGATGACTAAAGCAGCCACGACACACGAAAAGGGATATCTTTATTACCAGGTGAAACATAGAAACAGTGAATAATTATGTTATGGTTGAATTTCAGAAAGGAAACTCCATATCAGCCATTGCGATTACCTTCAATTAACATTCATTGTGTGACTATTATAACTATAACCAGATGCTAACTATATTATAACTATAGCTGTTCAAATAATTAAACATTTTTTTAAAAATTCTGAAGGAAAGCATGTGATCTTTAAGAAAGTGATGGTCTAGCCTTGTAATTAAAAACATTGTGATGTAACAATTTGCCTAGAAAACAAATTGCGGTTGGGATAATCTCTGGAAATACTTTGGATTGTTAACATCATGTGGTGTCTGATTAAATGTAAAGTGTCCTGTTATTTTAACATACAAACTGTGCTGTTGGGCAACATCCTGTTTGTTAAAAGAAGAACACTTAAGATGTGCTCATTTGGACAGAAACGTGTCCACAGTTGAATGGAAAATATGACAAAGTCAAGCGGGTAACTCTGGCTGGGCCTGTGATTCATTTATATGTTGTTCTTAAACTCTCAAAGAAGGACAGACTTTAATCCTAAATAAAACATTCCTGACCGAAAGTGTCTTTTAACTTTTTCAGGATGAGGTTATATTTCTGTTCTTCTACAAATGTTTTGATATGGCAGCATCTGGTTATAACAAAATTCAATCGTGGTACTCAAAAGGGAGATTGGATAATTACGTAAAATTTACAGGACTACAGTGAAAAGGCAGGGGAATAGGACTAGCTGAGTAGCTCTTAGATAGCAGCAGACATGACAAGCCAAATGGCCTCCTTTTGTGCTGTAACCATTCTACGATTCCATGAGGCTAAATTAAAAACCATGAGAAATCTTGCAGTTATCTTGAGGGTGTATCCATGCACTGTTAGCCTGCTCACCAAACATTCTGGCTACAATATAAAGCAACCAAAGATTGTGAAAAGTCACATGAGAATGTGTAGGGGAGAGGATGGTGGCGATAAATGGTGAGTGGATCCCTTTTTGCTAAGCTACATAAATTAGCTGGATACTGAAACTAACAATAAGCTGCTCAAATTTAACGATAACACAAAAATAGAAAGAACCACAAAGCGTGATATACTAAAGGCCTGCAACTGGACAGGTATATGACAAAGAAATGTCATACTGATCAGTGTAAAGTATCAGACATAGGACATTAAAACATGAGCATTACTATACGATAAGTGGGACTGAATTGGCTCAGGGACAGAGAAAGACCAGGGAGTAACGGAGAAAAATTAGGACCTTGTAACAATTTGCATGAAGTGCATCAGGCTATCATGAGGAGTTTGCTAACAAAGGATTAGGGTTACATGCACATGAGTCCATTCCTAAACTCCAATACAAGTGAACAGACAGCCTGGCAAATAAACATTTGTCTCTAGTCATAACTTACAAAATTCCACATTTGAATCTTGTGCACATTAAAAAATAATTTTGCGGATATCAAAGTGTCGATGTGTGTACTTTAAATAATTAAGCTTTTTTAATGCTGAAAGGGTTAAACAATCATTAAAATAACATTAAATGAAACTAGATTTCTACCTCTTTAATCAGCACTTCAGCTACTTCTTTGTGGTTGTTGAGGGCAGCGAGATGGAGAGCTGCAAAACCATCTTCCTTTTTCACATCCACCAGCTGCCGTGCTCTGGCTAGAATCTTCTCTGTGGCTCTGATAAAACGGAGGGGAAATGTAGAATAATATGGATGTTTATGTTAATTTGAGAGGAAATGCAAAGAAGAAACAAAATAACAGCATTGTGTTAACAAATTAAGAATATGCAACTTGCAAGTGACCAAATTGAAAATTAGTTGTGTAAGCAGTCAATGGAATTGTTGATAAAATTACAAAATCTCATTTATAAAAGATTAACAAATTAAAACATTTTATTTTCTTTAAATATTAATTTGTTCTTTGCTCTTGTTCTTTGCCAGTGTTTAAGTCTTTAATCAATCAGAAGCAGCTAGTGAACGTTTATACTGAATCATGTAATTCTTAAGGCATAATTGTGAAATCTAAGACCATACACAACTGGCCAAATTAAATTTTTAAAAAGGCTGAGGATGCAAAGAATTCAGTAATCCTATTCAAAAGAACTGCTAAACTATAATTTGCAAATTCATACAGAATTATCTGCATCTTGTAACATAGTCTAATCTTGAAACCATGGTACTGCCCTTTCTGAACAGAGAGAACACACTGCAGTTTTATTGGTACACTTTACGATCCTGCAACCCACCTATCACAAAAAATGCAGATTTTACATTTAATGTTTGTGATATGTTAGATTTAAAAGTATAATGAAGAAGATAGAAGGCCCTTTAATTGGTCTGTGTGCTTCTCAGCTGATCCAACACAATACTAAAAATGACAATTTCAGGATGGGAGTGAATTAAAAATTACATTATAATGCATTTTACACAACTGTACCACATGATTCATTGCATGGTGGACAAACAAAATATTGACTCATTGCAAGGTGGACAAACAAAATATTGACTCATTGCAAGCATAACGAAGAGGGAAGGAGAATACTGGAGCCAACTGAATAAAGAACTCCTTGGACTTAGAGAATAAAGCAGGAAGTCCCAAAGTTCTTCATAGTTAAAAAATTACTATTAACATGCAGTCACATGTAGGTAAACATGGCAGCCAATTTGTGCACTGCAAGATCCCACAAACAGCAAGTAAGCGTAACGACCGGTTAATTTTTCTAGAGCTGATCAATCAAGGAATAAATGAGTTATCCCTGACCGAGTGTTGCAGACTGGCACATTCCAAGGTCCAGGACTACGTGCTGAGGGATGCACTACAGCTTGGGGCAGCCGCCGCAAAGGCGCAATGGGGAAAGGTCGCTGTCTAAGACCTTTCTGCCGAAGTGCACTGAGGGGCTGGGAAAGGCATAGACCCCTCGGGCTGTACAACTCACAATAAATCTATACAGTGAATACTAAATGTATCATAATTGCATTGAAGCAGTGCAGAGTGTAACATGATGTATGTCGATAACTCCAATACCTTTGCACTGTCTGTAATGACCATATTGAAATGACTTTAATGTTCATTGATTGTATTGAAGCTCCTCTTGATCCATGTGTAAAAATTGAATCTGATTGCATTTTTTGTGATGGCCTTTTAGAAATGTTTTATAATGTTCTTTCAGATGTCTTATGAATAAAGTATATTTTTCCAAAAAAAAAAATCAAGCAATAAATGTTGGGCCAGGAGCATTCCCCTGCTCTTCTCCCAACAGAATATGCTTTTAAACTGACTACACTGGCTAATGCCCTATGAAAACAATACAGCAATTTTCGAAATAATTTTTCATATTATTGCATAACAGCTGCTTTTATTGAACAAATGATTTCCAATAATGAGCTTTAAAAAATTGTATGACAAGCAGCAGTTAACAGAGTGTGGCATTAAGGAGCCCTAGCAAAACTGGAGTCAATGGGAATCAGAGGTAAAACTCCCAACTGGTTGGAGTCATACTTAGCACAAAGAAAGGTGGTTGTGGTTGTTAGAGGTCAATCATCTCAGTCCCAGGACATTACTGCAGTTCTTCAGGGTAGTGTCCTAGGCCCAAACATCTTCAGCTGCTTCATTAATGACATTTCCTCCATTATAAGGTCAGAAATGGGGATGTTCACTAATAATTGAACAATGTTCACAATGTTCAGCATCATTTGTGACTCCTCAGATACTGAAGCAGTCCGTGCACATATGCAACAAGACCTGGACAACATTCAGACTTAGGCTGATATATGCCAAGTAGCACTTGCACCATACAAGTTTTTTACGCAGAGGGTAGTGAGTGTCTGGAATTCGCTGCCAGAGGAGGTGGTGGAAGCAGGTACGATAGTGGTGTTTAAGAGGCAGCTTGACAAATACATGAATTGGATGGAAATAGAGGGATACGGACCCTGGAAGTGCAAAATGTTTTAGTTTGACAGGCAATATGATCGGTTCAGGCTTGGAGGGCCAAAGGGCCTGTTCCTGTGCTGTACTTTTCTTTGTTCTTTGTTCTTCACACACGTGCTGGGCAATGGCCATCTCCTACAAACATCTCCCCTTGACATTCAATAGCGTTACCATTGCTGAATCCCCCCACTATCAACTTCCTGGGGATTACCATTGACCAGAAACTGAACTGGACCAACCATGTAAATGCCGTGGCTACAAAAGCAGGTCAGAGGCTGGAAATTCCACGGAGAGTAACTCACCTCCTGACTCCCTAAAGCCTGTCCACCATCTACAAGGCACAAGTCAGGAGTGTGATGGAATACTCTCCGCTTGCCTGGATGAGTGCAGCTCCAACAATACTTAAGCTCAGCCCCATCCGGGACAAAGCAGCCTGCTTGATTGGCACCCCATCCACTACCTCCAACACTGACACACAGTGGCAGCAGTGTGTACCATCTACAAGATGCACTTCAGCATCCCACCAAGGCTCCCGCGACAGCACCTTCCAAACCTGTGATCTCCACCACCTAGAAGGATAAGAGCAACAGATACATGGGAACACCACCACCTGGAAGTTCTCCTCCAAGCCACACACCAGCCTGACTTGGAACTTTATTGCCGTTCCTTCACTGTCGCTGGGTCAAAACCCTGGAACTCCCTCCCAAACAGCACTGTGGGTGTACCTACACCACATGGACTGCAGCGGTTCAAGAAGGTGGCTCAGCACCACTTTCTCAAGGGCAATAAAAATGCTGGTCTAGCCAGCAGTGCCCAGGTCCTGTGAAAGAATAAAAAGACTATTGATGTTAAATTTTAAAAAGCACCTTTGCTTTACGGACGATGTGGAAGAATTTAAAGGCCCTGAAATTCTCAATTAACATTTGTAACTCTTGTATTTGGGGAACAAAATGGATGCTTTCTGGGATTGCAATATGTGCTCTGTAATGTTTTAGGGTTAGTGCTGGTAATTTCCCTACATTGCGTATTGCAGGGTTTTTAGCAAGACCAATTTGCAATACATCAGTCATTCCGCTGGTTCTTACAGTTTGTTGCCTTTTAAGGCTGCGTGGTGAAGCAAGTTGAAGCCACGATTATTTTGTTGAGTGAAGTCAATGTTCGGCACCTCTGTCAGGATTTCAATGATGTCTCTATAGTCTTTTGCAATTCCATCGTGCAAAGGGGTGTCTCCATATGAGTCCTGGGAAGGTAAAAACAGCAGAGTTGAGGATAGGTTCACAAAGCTTGCACATTTAATTGATTCAAAGAATATCTATGGCTAGCCTCCCCCCACCCCACCATCCCAGCTTAATAGGAATGTGTTTTTATATAATGCAATCCTACTATTTACAGGCCTAATTTTCCACAATTATTCACACATTGGTCAGGGTTGCATGAGTGGATCACATGACTTACACAGCAAACAAAAAACTAATTTATGTACAGTTTTACATCTTTAATTATATTAATGAGGACGTCTGAGGAGCTTTAATATCCTAGATGGAGCTTTTCAGTAATGAAAGTTTGGTGATGAATCGATAGATTAACATTTTGACTGGTAAAAGGATGAGGGCCATATTTAAATTATTCAAATGACAACTGAGCTTATTCCCATGCAGTCAAAGCTAATTAACAGCAGCCAGGAGATTTCCAAAAGGCATTCAGTACAATGCCACACAACAGACTTGTGAGAAAAGTTATAGCTTTTATATATATATAATGTATATATATATATATATATATAAATAAAAGGGGCAGTAGCAACATGGATACAAAATTAGCTGAGTAAGGAAACAACGAATTAAGGTCAATGGATATTTTTTGGGCTGGAGGAAGGTTTGTAGTGGAGTTCCCCAGAAGTTGGTATTGGGACCCTTGCTTTTCCTGATATATATTAATGATCTGGATCTTGGTGTGCAGGGGACAATTTCAAAGTTTGCAGTGATACAAAACTTGGACGCATTGTAAACTGAGGAGGACAGTGTAGAACTTCAAAAGCACATAGACAAGTTGGTGGAATGGGCAGACAGGTGGCAGATGAAGTTGCATTTTGGTAGGAAGAACATGGACAAACAATATAAAATAAGTGGTACAACTCTACAGGGTGTGCAGGAGCAGAGGGACCTGGGTGTATATGTATATATGTCATTGAAGGTGGCAGGACAAGCAGAGAGAGCAGTTAGTAAAGCATAGAGTATCCTTGGCCTTATCAGTAGGGGCATAGAGTACAAGAACAAGGAAGTTATGCTGAACTTTATAAGACACTAGTTAGACCCCAGCTGCAGTATTGTGTACAGTCCTGGGTACCACACTTTAGGAAGGTTGTGAATTCATTGGAGAGAGTACAGAAGAGGTTTACAAGAATGGTTCCAGGGATGAGAAATTTCAGTTATGAAGATAGATTGGAGAAGTTGGGACAGCTCCCCTTGGGGAAGAGGATATTTGATAGAGGTGTTCAAAATCATGAGGGGTCTGGACAGAGTAGATAGAGAGAAACTGTTCCCATTCGTTAAAGGTGGCCCCACTCGAGAACGAGAGGGAACACATGTAAAGTAATTTGCAAAAGAAGCAAAAGCATTATGAGAAAAAACCTCTTTATGTTGTGAGTGGTTAAGGTCTGGAATGCACTGCCTGGGAGTGTGGTTGAGGCAGGTTCAATCAAGGCATTCAAAAGGGAATTAGATTCTTATCTGCAAAGGAAGAATTTGCAGGGTTACGGGGGAAGGCAGGAGGATGGCACTCAGTGAATTGCTAATTCGGAGAGTTGTAAAAATTCTGTGACATCTAGACATTCCTGTCATCAAATAACCAGGCAATCCTATTCGTAGCACCAACAGCCTTTCTTCTTTCTAAAAGTCTAAGTAAGTGAAGTTACTCACAACAGTTCTCTCACCTGCAGATTAACATTGCAGTTATATTCACAAAGTGCACGCACCACTTCTGTAAAGCCCTTGTTTACTGCAATATGCAGTGCAGAACATGTAGAAGTATTCAGTAGATTGGCATTCGCACCTTTGCTGAGAAGCAGCCTCGCCACCTCAGGCTGGTTTCTGTAGAAAACATGCAAAAATTACTGACAGAGACCAAGCTGTTCAGCCTGTTATTTCCCTACAAATCAGTAGGAAGCAAACTTGAAGCAGCTCCTGCACAGTCCAACTAAGCATTCGACCATTTAAAAAAATTAATTATTCACCATTTTAAGTTAACAAAAATAGGTGAAATGGTTGTCTTGCCAGCTGCCACTGGACATTGACTGTCAAGTAGTGGTCTGTGCACTTGTAAACACCCTGTTTTCTATGGCCAGGTAGCAACACAGCCAGCATTCAAAAGCAGATTGATTTCGACTGGAATGGTTATAAAACTTCAATCATAAATTAAATAGTACAGGTTAACTGCAGGTTGCTGTGAGCTATAACTTAAAATGTTATGGCTTTAACTGGGTCATATTTTGTATGGTGCAGACAAAAAAATTTCCCTCATTTCAGGGAGGTCTGAATCTTTTGGAAGTAACCCTGGAAAAGCTGGGAATTTGACCAATATCTCTAAATTCCTATTTTCTTAAACTGAAAATGAGCTTTTGCAACTAAGATGATATGTCATCCTCATATTGTTTTGGTTCAAAAAATACAATAAAGTTATAGTCATCAATTATTCTGGAGTTTATCCCATATTTATTGCTCAATTTGTATGATGTCTCTACTCTGTGTACAGCCCTGAAAAGAAATGGAGGAAGAAATGTTGAAGCTGCTGAAAACAATAACTTTCATTAGAAGTCCCAATGCCGTGGTCATGGTTATTTTCAGCAAATGGCAATTATGCGCTCTCATTTATAGTAGGAATGTGTGTGTATGATATATATGTATATATATTTATGTGCCTGATTGAGTGCACCAGCATGTGGGAACACTCTGCCTCTGCTGGAACCCATCTCTGTTTTGCTCTTTCCCTTCAGAATACAGGAGGGAGAGAGGGATTGGCTTTGAGAAATCTACTGTCCCAATATGGTAGATGTACCAAAAGAACTTGGCCAACTACTGCAAGTGCAACAGAAGTTTTATTGAGCAAGAAAAATGGTTTAGAAATAGCTTTAAGAGCTACTACAAATCTTATTATAGAGCTTATTAAATCCATTTCAGCAGCACAGTCCTAGCAACTCTGGATGATAATTTAATGTAGGCACAAGTGTGACTAGAAAATTGAGTGAGTTTTTAAATTAGGCTTAATTTTGATATGACAAACTGCAAAGTTGCAGGCACTTCCCATTCATGTACAAAGCCGCAAAATTAGAAAGGAACAAAATGATGGAAATTTTGCGGTACGAATCTCCGCCCATTTTACTCTGTGTTAGCAAGCTCACCATTTAGAAAATCTACCCTATTACTTTGAAAAGGACAGTGCTGTCAGGAAAGGAAAAGAGAGAACTATTAAATCTTTTTGAAGAAACTTTCAGACATAAATTGTAAAAGCAAATGTTTTCAAAAATGATGAGGTGAACAATTCTAGGAAATGATGGTAATTTGGTCTTGGGAATTAGATATTGTTGCTCATTTTAATGCTGTTTAGGTCGCTAAATTCTCAAGTTGTACATATTTAAATTATAGTAAAGTGCCCCCTTAATGGGCGAGTGTTTGGCATCTATAGCATTGTGCTCATTGTTTTCTACACATTTCGAAATGAGATAATAGCATGAGACAGTGGAGTGATGCAGCGACAACATGCTGTGTTGCAAAGTGATCACATTGTGAGTATATGCTTATAACTATCAACAGAAAGAGCTTTAGACTTCAGCCGTGCCATCAGGGAAGGTAATAGGGCAAGTCAGTCAACTCATCACAGCAAAAAACCCATTGAACACTTATACTTGGTACATTTTCTGACTGCAAGGCTAATAAAAAGGGATAGAGGCTCTGAAATAATTTTACCAAAAATGAAATCCCAACTGGATTACACACTCATTAACACATGCATTAAAGAAAAACATCTGTACCCGAATGATGCGTAATGCAAGGCCGTGTCACCATCCTCATCATGAATCTCAAGCTTTGCATTTGCCTGCAGAAGATTTTTCGCCACCTCAAGGTGTCCCTGATGGGCAGCCACCTGCAGTGCTGTCTTGCCCTGATTCTTAACGTCAACCTGCACAACAGAGAGGAACGTTTAAATCGCCTGCTTGTGAATGTTTCATAAGCAGCTCTTTCCGCAATGTTTGACATGGTCTCTACTTTCTCAGTCAGGACATCAGTGAGTAAAATCCAGCCTTTCACATCAGTGATGGGTGGGTCCCTGTATTTCCTATAACTCGCAAACAATGCAGGTGGGAGTGAGTTACGAGGGTCATTTACGTGAAAGAACAGAAAAAATTGCCAATCAACGTTAGATTCTATGGGCACCATTGTTGTGTTTAAAATGGCTCTAGAGAGCAGCGTGCCATGCAGCCATTTCAGCACAATCTAATATGGAATTAGTTTACTGCCTTGTTGCAAATTGTTCTTTGAGGTTGATATTACATTCAAATGAGATAGTGGCTTTATTTCTTTTACTCTGAAAGATCACCTTTAGGGACTGTGAAAATGATAATTCTCTAGCTAAATATTTTATATTCTCGTTGCCTTTGTGTTGTGGTAGTTGCCTTCATTAAAATTAGGGAAGAAAAGATTATCTTTCTAAGTTATTAGCTCATGATGAATAAATTCTATAAGTAACGGTCTAACAATCGTTGCCTATGGCTCCGTTCCATGCAGCCATTTAAGATCAAAACTATCCAATGCACACCTTACATAATAAGTGTAGCAATCTATCAAATCAGACAATGCATTTTAGACATTTTATATGGATTCCTAGGAAGTCTACAATATATACAAGATCATATTGTTGCTCTGATGGGCAATTGCTTTATTTAAACATGTAACTCTTGGGGGCTTAATCGAGTCTACAGGCCAACACTACTTAATTTTGAGCTTAAAAGTAACACCGTTTTAGCAAGCTTGGGTAAAAAATTCTGTTGAAAGAAAGCCAATTTAAATAGCGACAAATGCAAATGGAAACATTCATGGCACTTGCATTGACACAAGTCAGAAGAGATTTGGTAAACAAAAATCTGTGCAGAAAGTCTAATATTTTTTTAATAGAGAGCAATTGGGCCATGTAGAGAGAGAGAGAGAGAGAGAGAGAGAGAGAGGGGAAGAGCCAGTAACAACAGTGCTAGTTTCCTTTGAAGCAAAGAACTAGATTGAGTTGTGACTTTCCTTGTTTCTATTCATTCAATTTATGCTGGTATAATACCACAGCATGCTGAAGCGCTTGGGCTCATTTTACTACTTCACGTATTTTGAAGAATTTCCTCAAAATCCACAGCAATTTCTGGGCCACCCTATTGAGGGTAATTTCCCGATCAGAACATGAAAGAATGCCT
The DNA here is from genome assembly GCF_964194155.1 of Cetorhinus maximus. Taxonomy (NCBI): domain Eukaryota; kingdom Metazoa; phylum Chordata; class Chondrichthyes; order Lamniformes; family Cetorhinidae; genus Cetorhinus; species Cetorhinus maximus. The sequence continues at coordinate 3,992,156 of NC_135893.1, forward strand.
TTGAGAGCCAGGAATCTTTGATATATAGTCAGTTTAACACCAATGATCCTGCAATTTTCACAAAAAGCTGAAAACTCATTTTACTTTAGACTACAAGCTAAGCTTAATCACCGCACAATTCACAATTTGCAGCTTTTGAGGCATAAAGTGAATAGAGAGACTCTGTAGAAACACCGTTCTTGCAGCAGTAATTTCTCACCCAACTTCCCACAGATAGACAAAAATATAGTTTACCATGAAATAAAACTATGCATGAATTTAGCGGAACTTTTAGTTTAAACACGCACACTTGCCTTCTCTGGATATTTCTGAACCAAATCCCGAACCTTTGTGGCATTCCCGTGAGCAGCCTCGATGACGATCCGTCCAGGATTATCCTGATCAGTTGACTGTGACAGCAATTTTTCTAGGACAGAGTTGACTGAACCTACAGTATATGGACAAAAAGATAATTCTTACTTCTTTGTGCCAACATTGTTTGAAGTAAAATAGCTGTACATGGTTCCATATTGAGATTCCACAGCAGTATTTGACATAGCTAAATCAGTTATGAAAAGATGCAAGGTGCAGACTAATTTTTTTTTAAATTGCAGATACGTTTGGTCTTCTATTCCTTCCTATTTTCTCCCAAAGGCACCAACTCCTTGCAGGGGCAGAGATCAATGGGCACTTTTCAATATTCACCAAAGTAAATTTCACAGAATCACAGGATTGTTACAGCACAGGAGGTGGCCTTTCAGCCCATCGCGCCTGTGCTACCGTTCCAAATGAGCAGTTAAGAGACGGGGAAATCAGACTTAAGCCAAATTATTCCTTATGGAATGTCCATGAATTGAAAACTTCCAGTAGGATCATTAGACAGTGGTCAAGAAGGAAACCCTGATCAATTCTCATCTCTAATTAAGGCTACTGCCCCTGGCTAAGATCAGCTACTACAGACCAGATCTTGGAACCTTCATGGTCTGTGTAACTCAGCTACTCACCATCTTGACCAGCTAAAGCCATCAGGGGCTCTTTTACTTCTTCCAAGAAAAAAAGGATGAATTTTGTTTCAAGGAGAAGTTCATCAGGTTTGGAGAATAGAACACTTTTGCCAATGTGTCAACTATTGTTGACAATAAAACAATCAGCCAGGAACAGCACAACAAATCCATGGTTCCAGGGATGAGGGATTTTAACTACAAGGTTAGGTTGGATAAGCTGGGGTTCTCCTTAGAGAAAATGAAATTATGGGGAGATTTGATAGAGGTGTACAAGAATTTGACAGGTTTAGATAAAGTGGACAAAGAAAAGCTGTTCTCATTAGCTGATGGTACAAGGATTAGGGGACATTAAGGTTTTAGGCAAGAGATGCAGGGGGATGTGAGGAAGAACTTTTTTGGAAGCCAGTGGTAGTAACCTGGAACTCGGTGCCTACGAGGGTGGTGGAAGCAGAGACGATCAATGATCTTATAGGTAATTGGGTGGACACTTGAGGGAAATAAACATGCAGAGCTTGGGGATAGAGCTGGAATGGGACTGACTGGATTCACAGTATCTTTACAGTACAGAAGGAGGCCATTCGGCCCATCGAGTCTGCACTGGCTCTCTGAAAGAGCATTCCACCTAGTCCCACTCCCCTGCCTTATCCCCGTAGCCTTGCACATTCTCTCTTTTCAGGTAGAAATCCAATTCCTTTTTGAATACCTCGATCGAACCTGCCTCCACCACCCTTTCAGGAAATTTGTTCCAGACTTCAACCATCCTCTGACAAAGGAGGTTGCCTTCCCTGATTCCCCCAAAGCCACAACTGCTCTCTTCATGCTCCACTTCCCAGAAGTCGGCTCTTCCTGAAGTCTGGATAGCCCTCTACAATTCAAACTTTTGAGTTTTACCTTCCGTAAAAATCCAACTCTGGTCGCGATAAAGCCAGGCAAGCTGAAGGCCCCAGTAGGGAATTCTGCAGGGTTTTCTAGAACACAACTTTGGGCCCAAGCAATTTGTAAGCTTTACAATTTCACTAAAAACTCAAATTTTATTTTAAACATAGATAGCCATGACCTTTGACGGACAAAGCTGATCCTTATTTGGACACGCTACATTCCTAATTGAAAACATCATTAAACGTTCTACATGTTGGGAACATATGTTGAATTGGCAGGGCATGCGTCACAGTACTGTGGGGTGTCAGAAGCAGTTCAAGAGAAAATATTTCAGTTGTCATCTGGACTTTTAAAATTCCTCATCGTAGTCTTCAGCACTACCATGCTTGCCTAACTTCACTGCAAACAGAGTTGGCTCCTTACAGAAAAACCCAAGTTTGAATCCTAAAAAAGACTATCCAAATTTCAGGAAGCCATTTCACCCCTGAGAGGTGAAACATGGAGGAAGGAGGACAACTGTTGCTCTAGGGGAAATCAGGGAAAGCAACTTCTTAGAAAAGACAAAGACCTGTAACTTGTTCTTCTGCAATGAGTATTAGGCCCCTCTTCCCACATACTGTGACTCAATCTGTACATATTCCTGTGGTCAACAAACTTGTACAGCTGCAGAGAGCAGCACCCACCCCATCAACTGAGAACAGAAAGGTTAATCTAACTAGAGACAAAGTACCAACCACAATTAAACTAGACTAAATATGAACAGAGCAGCTCTCAATCATGGGTCAGGAACGAGTCAAAACTTATGTCTCCATTTTATTGTAATGATGTGATGTACAACAAAAGGGTTTTTTTTTTTAAATGAATGTGTCTGGGTGAAGCATTCAAATAATCTAGAGAACAACCTTAACAGGGTTCACATCTGGGTTTCATGATGTAGGTTTAGTTCATAGCACCCTCGCCTTTGAATCAGAAGGTTGTGGGTTCATGTCCCACTCCCGGAAACCAAGAACTGTGAATGTACTCGAAAGAGTTACATGCGATCTGTTGATAACTCGAAAGAGTTACAAGCAGCTCTTGAACATTAAAAAGTTAACATTTGCAATGGGCTCAATGGGCCAAATGACCTCCTTCAATGCAGTAATAAGTATAACAAATTACATTTCGCTCTTGATCCAACACACCTTAGCACCAGAGCATCCTCTCATAACATCAGCAATCCTTGTGGGTTCCAATTGGAATTGCTAACCTCACACCAATTATCAGTGAATTGGGCAGCTGTGTGCTGTGGGCCAAAGCTCATTCACATCGAACCCTTACACATGACCAACCATCCCATCAACCTTTGCTGGATTTATATTGATGTCCTCGTAATGAAAGGCCAGTTTCTCACCACCTGCACCAATAGTTCTCTAGAATGCACTCAAACATCTGGGGCAAAGTTTATTTTAATAGCACTAACAAAGATTCCTAGCTGCACCAACTCGTGAGTTAAAGATAAAAGACATTAAAAAAGTCAAAAGTTATAAATATAAGATTTATTTTAAAACAATATTCAAATATAGATGTACTCTTGGAATTAGTTTCAGGTATTGGATGTGACTCTAAATTCACAGAGTAGACAGATTAGTAAAAAATGTGGTAATTAAAAATTGACTTCACTTTTCATAAGGCAATGGTAAATGTCAGGGCCTTTGTGTACCGGAATTATGGGATTTACTTAACTTTCAGATAATTGTATATTTTCTATGAGTCAACCAGAAACCAAAGCAGATAAAATGCATCCTATTAAACATAAGGAGAGGATGAGGCCAGAGGAACTGTTGCTGAACATGATCACAGTTCATTAAGTACAAGGTAACATCAGCAATGGGAAAATAGCTAGTGTTCCAATTTTATACTTCTTCATAAAAAACAACTGAAGATGAGGCAGCAGCTCGCAATGACAGAGGATGGGGGTTTTTTTGAGGAGGGGGTGATGAGTGGTTTTGAAAGGGGCAAGGTACAGTATCCAGAGAGAGGGAATCACTTACCAAGCTCACTGGCATGGTGGCCAGATACTGTACTTGAACAAAAATTAAGGACTTCCAATCTGACATTTCTTTTTCATTTTGTCCTTGGCTTCCGCATAAGTATTTGTTTAAATCAGGTCTCTGGTGGTCTGGTGGTAATAAATTTTGTAACTCACAGTACGGAAGTGAATGTTTTATGATTGAAATGCATTTGGGTTGGAGGGGAAAAGAAGAGCTGCTGATAAGTCAAAATTATTTTTTGATTTAGTGTACAAAAGACCAAGGAAGTAAGACTACCAGAAACATCTGCTATGTCATGAAACGTCATTGCTTTGGTCCTTGGCTGACTCCTAGAAATTGTGCAATTAACTGCAAGTTAAGAGAGTTCAGAGATAAAGCCAAGCTCAGAGGAACTGGAGGGTAGGGAATGGACAATTCAAAAACGTTTTTTTTTAAAACATCTCCCCATCACACCTCCCCCCATTGCGATTTGTTGCTCACATCCCTGTCGTTATAAAACCATGACATCCTCCAACTTACTGTGAGCAATACCACGGGAGATCGGCGAGGAGGGGCGGAGTTTGCTGCCAACACCACGCATGCGCAGTGCTAGTGTTGTGCCGCCATGTTTTTACAGACTCTCCCCCTGGACCCCCTCCCCCCCCGGAGAGACAGGGGCATTTCCTCGGTTTCACTGCGGAGTGAGGGGGAGGAACCGTGTGTAGCGCAGCTGTGGGGTTGTGGAAAAAGAACATTTTTATCCGAAATCTGCAGCGATGACCATGGGCAAGAGAGGGGGTGAAATATGGGACTTTATTTTAAGCCACTGGCTGGCCCTGCCCCCAGGGTGAGGTTAACCTTGGTCAGGCTGCACCTTCTGTCTCCACAGAGAATGTTTTCGAGGTAAAACCAGACTTTACAACTTCCTCTGGAACCGATATTTTGTCTGACCATCTACGTCTCTCAGTCCCAACTCACTCTGACTCCCCCTCACCCTGAATCTCCCCCCCTCACCCTGACTCTCCCTCACCCTCACCCTGACTCTCCCCCTCCCTCACCCTGACTCTCCCCCTCCCTCACCCTGACTCTCCCTCCCTCCCTCACCCTGACTCTCCCTCCCTCCCCCTCTGACTCTCCCTCCCTCCCCCTCTGACTCTCCCTCCCTTGTGCTGTGTAACAGTGAGATGCTGTTTCTGAAGGATAAACATTTTTTAAATGAAAGGCAGGCTGGGCGCAGCAGAGTGACATCAGCGCAGACCAGTGCACCTGCGCAGACCACAGTGATATTAAAAGGGTCAGTTTTTAATGAAAATGTTGTTCTAACATTAACAAAACTAAGTCAATGACCAGAGCTGAAGCTACGATATGTTTCATTAAACATATTCCATTGAGTGCAACGTTAACCTGATGCACCAGGTGGAAAATGATCAGGTTCAGGTTGATTTACACCCTTCCCAACTTTACTCTCTGCTAAAGTCAATGGACAATGAAATCAGGCAGGGTGCAAAAAGCAGCAGAACTGATTCTGCCTCTTAAGCACTGGGTGAGTTGGGTTAAAAGACCCTATACAATCAACGAAACCGGTTTCTCCAACTACAGTTTTTAAACTGAGAATTAGAAATGGTCTCTTGCTCTCTACATTTTCCAATTCTACTTTATAAACTTAGCTTCAAAGGTTTACAAATAGTTTGAAAGCTAGAAAGGATATTCGACGCTCAACTGGTTAAACTTGTTCAGGAGGTTCCACCTAAAGCAATAAGGTAGCATCAAGAAATTACTCTTTTAAACCATCTTACTTGCTGAATCATTTGTGTTGTCTGTTGTCATGAGGTTGGCATCCACCTCTCCAGGTTGTGCTGCAGTTACACATGCTGGGTTAAAGGTCCAGGTTTGGCCCCCAACTCCCACACGTAAATCTGCATCACCATATACCTTTAGTACCTTCCCAACCTGTCCCAGTGCCTGCAGAACATACAACAGAAAATAATATTTAGTATAATGAGGATTCCAGACTACAACAACACTGTACTATAAATATTCATCGCCTTATGTTAATCAAAGCAAGGCAGCAACTTCTTATTCAGCAGGAAGCTGGGTCAACTGACCAAGGTGGTGAATACTTGAACCCCCAAGATCAGGAATGTACCATACCTGGTCAAAGCTGAGATAGTTGGGCTTACCAGAGCTCTGACACCTGACCTGTATACTACTGGGTCACTGGGGGGAGAAAAGGACAACAAAAACAGGCCGGCCAACGATATCACCACCCAATCACCTCTGGTGGTAGTACAGGGTGAGGACAGCATCAAGTTAGGCTATAATTCCAGTCATGGTTTAATAGCCTCCTAACACACTCTCTCTCTTGGCTCCCATATGAGGAATGGCCACTTGGACCAAGCAACAGAGGATGTCAGGTACCACAGAACTATTCCTGCAAGGAGTCAACATCTTCCGCTGAGTGGGGGTGGATTGGGAGGGAGTAGTATTGGGCAGGGGTGGGGAAAAGAGAGTGCAAGAATTAGTCATTCAAATGAATGATCCAGAAGATAAAATGAATGCCTGTGCAGACAAACATCTGGATTCACAGTAAAGTGATAAACAATAAACAATGCAAAATATGTTTTGAGTCTAATGACACAGATTATTCAGTTAGTATTAATCAAGGAATTTCCAAACTCCAGATTGTGTTTCCTGAGATATGCTTTACGAAGAAATGAAAAGGCGCTTACTGGAGTCATGCTGTCAGTCCATTCTCCATGGCCAGTTTGAAGTCTTTTTACAGTTTCTAAATCATCCATCACACGAACAATATCGCCGACTGTGTAGGTGTCAACCTGGAATGAATCAGAGATAAAATTGACTTCCTAAGGATCAGAAGGCATTTCATGTTTTAGGGCTTCAGCATGAATACACAACCCTGAGTTTATATCTCTGAAGTATTTAGTGATATTCATTATGGTCGAACAGATACAATAATCTCAATTAGAAAACTGTCCAAAGTGCCCAGCAAAGGCCACAATTTTGCATTTTGCTGATTTGAAACAAGTTTCTTCAGGAATTTTAATTCTAGTTTTAGTAATTCCTGGAGATTTACATAAAATTACATCACATTTACAGCCCAGAAACATGGACCCAATTGGTCCATACCAGTGTTTATGTTCCACATGAGCCTCCTCTCGCCTTACTTCATCCCAGCCAATCGGCGAATCCGTTTATCCTTTTATTCCTCATGTAATTATCTAGCTTCCCCTTAAATGCATCTATACTATTCACCTCAACTGTTCTATGTCGTAGCAAGCTTCATGTTCACAGCACTCTCGAGTGACTATCTTACATTAAAGCTTCGTTCCTTTGGACTCCCCACCAAAAGTGGAGAATCTCAAAATTGACCCTGTTGAAACCCTCCATAATTTTAAAGACTTCCATCAGGACAATGAGAAAAGAGCCCTAGCCTGTTCAGTGAAAGTTTCCTGAAAGTTATAACCTCTTGGTTCTGGGATCATACTTGTAAAATTTTTTTTGCACCTTCTCTATATCCTTTCTATAATTTGAAGAACAAAGTTGAGTACCAGTAAAACATGTGCAGAGAAATAGAATTTCCCATGTCTACTGGGAAGTAATTCTAAAAGAGCCTCCAAAACAAGTAGTAAAGTACCAATTGTGAAATTATGGAGGAACATAGGACTTAGGAGCTGGAGTAGACCATTCAGCCCTTCAAGCCTGCTCCTCCATTCAATAAGATCATGGCTGATCTGGTTGTGGTCTTAACTCCGCTTTCTTGTCTACCTCCATAACCCTCGACTCCCTTGCCTATCAAAAAGCAATCTAACTAAGCCTTAAATAAATTCAATAACCTAGCCTCCACTGCTTTATGCGGGGAGAGAATTCCACATGCTAACGACCCTCTGAAGAAAACATTTATCCTCATCTCGGTCCTTAAAAGGGAGACCTCTTATTCTTAAACTGTGTACCTTAGGTCTAATCTCCCCCACAAGAGAAAACATCAAGATCTTATATACATTTCAATAAGATCATCTCTCATTCTTCCAAAGGGTATAGGCTCAACCTGTTCAACCTTTCTTCATAAGGTAAGCCCTCCTCCCACCTCACTTCATCCCAGCAAATCGACAGACTCTTTTATTCCTCATGTACTTATTTAGCTCCCCTTTAAATGCATCAAAACTATTCACCTCAACTATTGCATGTGGTAGCAAGCTCCAGATTCACAGCACTCTCGAGTGAAGACGTTTCTCCTGAATTCCTCATTAGATTTATTGGTGACATCCCAGGAATGAGTTGAGTGAACCTTCTCTGAACTAGTTCTAACACAACCATGGGCTGAATTTTCTGGCTGACGTGTGGGTGGCGGAGCCTGCACATCAGCGCTTAAAATATCGCACGCTGACGTCGCGCGAGCGTCCTGACATCAGCACGCAGCATCGCGATGTTTAGGTTGGCGGGCGCACTATGCAGCGCCCGCCATTAATTAAAGGCCTTGTTAAGTCACCAATCGTCGATGATTTTGAGGGGCCCATGCGAACTTCGGTTCAGCATACGGGCCCAACAGGCAGGCGGGTAAGTGATTTTTTAACAAACCTCATCCACTGGCGGGATGAGGTTTGATTTCGGATTTTAAAAAGTTTAGTGAAGTTTCTGTGTACTTCATTAACGTGTCCCATCTTGTGTGACATTTTCACATGAGGGGGACATGTTAATGATTTTTTTATTTTGCTAGTTTTGAACTTTCACCACCTTTCAGCGATCTCCCTGAGGCAGCACTTAGCCTCAGGGAGATGTGTGCTCTTTCACACGCATGCGCGAAAGAGCGCACTCTCGCAGTTGGGGAATCCCCCCCGCCCCCACAGGAAGCGCATAGCGCTTCCCGTCAGGCGTCATGCTGGGCGGGGCCTTAATTGGCCCGCCCACGTAAAATGGCGGCGGGGCCCGTTTCGGCGGCGGCGATCGGCTGCTCGCCCGCCCAATCGGTCAGGCCCACCTATCAAGGGCAAAATTCAGCCCCATATCTTTTTTGTAAATGAAGAGACCAAAACTGTACACAGTACTCCAGATGGGGTCTTACCAAGGCCCTGTATAGCTGCAATATAACTTCCCTACTTTTTATTCCATTCCCCTTGTAATAAATGGCAACTTTCCATTGCCTTCCTAATCACTTGTACTATTTTAGAAGTTTCTTCCAAGGTAGAAATCCTATGGGACGTATTAAAGTTGTGCAAAGTAATTCTAACATAAATGAATGACTTCAAACCAAAGTCATTTTATCCCAGAGTTATTTTGTCAATCAAAAGTTTTGTAATAATGTTGGGCTGGATTTACGGTAAGAACAGCACTCACCATTCCGAACATGTAAATTAGAAAGCAATCGTACATGCACAGTTAAATGTGAAAACCAGAAAATTGTTGTCCAAGATGCCCTCCTCCATCAGCTGCATAATAGTACCTTATCAAGAGACTCACCACTGAAAGACATGGAGTACCGTGAAGTCGCTGTACTTACCTGATACACGCACTAACCTCACCAGAAACAGTTAAGGCTCATCGATCACAGTGCAAGTATCATTTTAGCAGCATGAAGAATCTTAATTACTGCCGAACAGCTTCTCTGGGACTGAAAATTAACTTTAACAAATGTGGAGCCTTATTCTTTCAGAATTTAATTATTGCTGGAGATTTTTAAATGCCTTTAAATAATTTAAAACTTTTTTTTCTGTCTTAAGTCAAGGGCACTGCACTTCTTCAATAGTTGGTTGACAGGACTTTGTGAAAAAATCCACAGAAAGTCTAGGAGCAAAGGTGAGACTGGTGCCTTTTGTTTGCCACTTACTGCAAAATTCTGCCCAGTATTTTCAAAACCACTTAAAAATAATCTAGGCAGCATTGTTAAAGCTGTTCATTAATATTGCGACAAAAACTAACGTCTCTACAACTAACTCTTGGGTTGAGCCACAGAAATTATATTTTGAATCATGTATTAAATATTCAAATAAAAGAACTGTTAATATATCTTTACATCTGTTGTTACTATAGCATTGCAAAACTGGTTACTGGGGAAATACCTATTTCCATAGTCAAATTAATTTAGATTGCCAGAAAATCACAACTGTGCACAAGTCATAATTTGAATTTCCAGAGACTGAAAATTGAAATGGAGTTCAAGACGCCATGACCTATAAAGCAATATTGAAATTTGCTGCAATATCTTGTAGTAATTTATCAGACCAGTGAAAGTGGTATGTTGAAACCTCCCACAGTTATGTAATAAAATTTAACAAAGATTTGATTAAAAGCATATATCTGGCACAGGAACTGCTGTACTTCTCTTTGCAAAGAGTGGATAAGCTGGTTAGATCTCAATAGGGGAATTATTAGTCTATTGTCCTATAACAGAACTGTTTCTGTCATTAAATGAGTAATGACTGGTTTGAAGAGTCAAAACTGCAAGCCAGTGTTACAAGATAAGTGGCTCAATTCATTTACATCTCTTAGGCAAGGCTTAGTGAATAGTTAATTGCAACACACTTATCAGTCTTCACACACACTATTCAAATTGAGCAGAAATGAGAGAACATTCCAATGAATTACATGATGAATAGTCATTTACTTTATATTTCTCTGACATTTAAGGTGCATTAGGTAAGGATACTCTAAAGTCTAATACCAATTTTGAGGATAAATGAATATATACAAATCTATACAATATCACTAAAACAACTTGAGAAAATACAACAACCTTAATTAGGGAAACTCACCAATTACACCAGTGCTAATCCTCTTTGATGTCTGATGATTTATCAAGTATGTTTCAATAGTCATAGCACTTGGAAGATAATTTGTTTTACTTTTTATTAATAAGCTACTTAACGGGCATCTATGAAGTACTAACATACTTTGACTCAAGTCAGATGTCTGGTTATTGTAAATATTAATAATAGATTAAGTTGTTCATTTCTAGTTAAGTCTAGTTTTCATAAAGCAGGTTGAGCTGACTTTCAATATTATTTTTAAATTACAAATTGCTGACATTGAAAGTCTTAAATCAGAACTGCACCATATTTTCCGTCTCTATTTTTGAGTACAGTAAGTTCTTGGAATGACCCAGATAGGTCAGTGAGACTGTAGCTGTAAATGCTGATATTCAAGAGTACAAATCAGGAGAATGCATGTGGTCTTCCCTGGAATAAAGAACCCAGAAATAAAATATGTTCAAAACACTCACACTCTGGAAATGCACGTTTCAAGGGAGCATTTGGGTAATTAATAAAATATTCTCTATTTATTTGGGAGAAATTTGGATCCAGTACTTACTGCAGCATACATCTTTTCCATTTAATTTTTTTTCAGAAAAACTAAGACATGTTTTGTAGCAGGCTTGATCTGTGGTTCAAGTGTGCTTTGCACCATTTGTCACCTCATGTATTTGTAACTAAAATGTTTTACACTAGACTTTAGATTCTCTTTGTGAAGTGCATTTTTGATTTTGTAAACTCAATTTAAAATAGAAGTAAGGCAGCATAAAGCTAACATCAGTAAAGCTTTTGCTTCAAAACACTACCTCTCCACTATAGTTATTGACAATCTGGGAATTCTAGAAGATATCACTTCATGTCATTCTGTAGATATACGAGAAGACTTACATTTATATAGGATCAGAGCACGGTTATAACACAGGAGGCACCATTCAGCCCTTCAGATGCTCATCCAATTTCCTTTTGAAAGCCACAACTGAATCTGCCTCCACCACACTCTCAGGAATTGCATTCAAGATCCTAACCACCTGCTGCATAAAAAAGATTTTCCTCATGTTGTCATTGGTCCTTTTGTCATTTACCTTATATCGGAGTCTTCTTGTGTTAAACCCTCCCTTCAATGGGGAGCAGTTGCTCTCTATCAATTCTGTCTAGACCCCCTCATGATTTTGAACACCTGGTTTCCCCAAAGGCTGGGAATAGTAAAACGATTAGTTATGCTATTAAACCTCAATCAATCATGTTCATCTAGACTTCAGACCTAATTCCTGATGGCATTTTTGACAACTGCCTCCATACAAAGTTCATAATGTTAGAGCCAGCCTCTGTGAAAAGTATAACAATTTAAACAGAACAGAACAGCATTTATGTCAATCAATAATTGTCTAGTATGCTCAATTGTAATGTGTGCAGTCACTGTCCCAAAAAACCTTTAGGTTATTCATTTGCTAGGGCATGGACACCAACTTGCACTGTAACACAGTGGGCAAAGGAATGTTACTTGTACAATGTTATATTGTGATTGTTCACGGGCACCAGGAAATTAATATTTAGCACCTATTAAACATGTATATTCATTGAAGGATGTTTGTTTATACTGGTTTTTCAAAAGTTGTTGGACTTGTATTCAAACTGGTTTAGAAGTCCACTGATCATGTTCAAATATATTTGCAACCAGTACAGTTGAAACAAATTAACCCAGGTTTAATCTGCTCCTGTAGTTTGCCTGCACTTATGAGATAACTATCATTTATAAGGTTCTTCATCCCATCATGTAGCAATAACTGCCATGAGTACAGTTCTTAGCCGCAATGTACTAAGCAGAAAGTATGTTTTCCCAAGTACAAGAACAGCCAATTAAGGATGTATTTTCTACACACCCCACCCAAAATGCAGTTTGTCGCCATGGGTGACCCCTTTTCCGATCACACAAGGAATGACACACCCACAACCTTTACTAAACCAAATAAAAGACAGAGAGAAGCAAAATGAGTTAAGGGGAAATAAACAGCAGAGGTGAGGCACCGAAGAAGAGGAGAAACACACAGGGAAAGTGTAACACAAAGACATCAGAATTTGACCATGTTTAATTCCAAGAGAGATCAACTAGTATACATTATAAATGAATAAATGTACTGGAAGGAAAATGTTATCAATGATTCATTGTTAAGAATTTGCCCAACACATGGGCTGAGTTGAGAAATTCAAAACTAACAGATCTAAACTAAAAGGCTGCTTGTGCTTGCTCATCTTGATGTTTTTACTAAATGATGCACTGATGATAAATTGATTTGCCTTTTCTTTTAATACAGAGCTATGGGCTTTCAGCTGTGTAAATGGAAACATTTCAAATTTGAGTCTACACAATGTCGTCACATATACAAACTGTAAAAGTTTAACCACTCCCAATTCCCTTCTAGCAAATCTTCCCTTGTACAGTGGCAATGTACACAGGGCATTTAATGGTACATGATAGGAGGAAGAACCCTTTATAAATGATAGCCACCTCATAATTGTAGGCAAACTACAAGAGCAGATTAAACCTGGGTTAATTGGTTTTAACTGTACTGAGTTCAAATAATTAGATTAATAACAATTAATTCAAATAATTCACAGTTCGACATACAAGTCCAACAACTTTTGAAAAATCGGTATAAACAAAACTGCATGCCAAACATCCTTCAACAAATGTTTATGTTAAATATATGTTTAATAGCTAAATGTTAACTTCCAGGTGCCCTTGAGTGATCGCAGTATAACACTGTACAATTAACATTCCTTGGCCCACAGTGTTCCAGTACAAGTTAGTGTACATGTCCTAGCAAATGAATAGCCTTGAGGGTTTTTGAGACTATGACTACACACCTCTCACACCTGAGCATGCTAGACAATTACTGATTGAGATAAATGCTCTATGTTCTTCCCTCTGGCTTTGACTGGTGACATATATTAATGACTGTCTTTTGAAAGCTGGCACCTCAGTTCCTGGTTTTATCGATGAATGGATTAATTTTTTTTATCCCTCATAAATCCTTCATCTATTCTGGGCTATTAAACTCTGCATAACTGAAAGTATCTGAACTAAACTGGAATCAAATGTCAAAAGATTTTCTTGCCTCAGTATGTTTAAGCTATTTGCATTTCTATTTAGCAGTATTACTTGGAAAACAGTTTTTTTTTCAACTAACAAGTATCATTTTAATTACAAGTTAATGAGGCTATAAGCAACTATTCATTTTTATTTCGTGCTTTTTAATACAAACTAATACTTTTCATTGCTCTACAAGTTATAAACAAAATATGTAATTCAAATGGGCCAATAACTCTTTCAGAAGATGACTGGATTCCCATTCATGAGCAACACACCTGACATTTTAGGTTGCGCGATGGGAAATTGCCATTCTCGGCCAAGCCGCGGGTTAGAATTCTGCCTAGCAGTTGCCTCAGGACAGGTTTTAAAGGAAGTCTTGATTTGCACCATGATTAGAGACATGGGAAGCTGCTTAGCTATATAAATCTCGAAGCAGAAAAACAACTTTAAGTTAGGCGTAATCGCCAAGTCCCAATGGGTATCAAGACTTTAACCCTGATTGCTGCTTTGATGTTGTTTTCTTGCTGTGAACAATACGGGTAGAAATTCAACAACATTGTGCTTGCCTGTAAAACAAGCACACCAATAACAAATGTAGCAGTAGAAAGCAACATCTAATTGCACGTGGATCAATTGCCCAGGTCCTTTATTAGGCGGCTGCATGAACTGAGTGCTAACCTCATTTTGACACGAAATAATGGCAAGGCACACATTACTGAACCCCCGACATGGTATGTTCCATCTGGAGTGGAACGGACACTCTCAGTAATAACTGGTCTACAAGCAGTCTAACCAGTCACCCTTAGAGGGGGGATCCACTGGATGCTGCCATCAAAAATACAAGTACTATACTTATCTTGATGTGACACTTCCAGGAACCACCCGATAAGTTTGGGCCATAGGGATGACTTTCTCTAGAGGTGCAGCAAGATCCAGTAACCTAACCTAACTATTCCAATCGAGCCAGAGGGCCAATAGGTCCACTAGTTAGACACAATAAGGAAGCTTACGATCAGCTATGCACCTGAAAATGAGTGATAACAAATATAGTCCCCTTTGTTTTTAAAATATTCTCAGTTGCAGTGTTCCTCCATGGGCACAGTCCCTTTAAGTTAACAGTAGAATGGATGTACATGGGTAATGCAAGCTGATAGGATCCATTTGATGTGTTTCCCCTTGTTAATACCAGTGTACAGCGAAGCTGAATTGGTTTGACAATGATAAAAAGCAAACCTTTTCAGTCTCTGCCTGTTTTTTTTTTTGCTGATATATAACAAAATGGGACACCGACTATAACAATGCAAAAGAAAAATACTGCCGATGCTGGAAATCTGAAATCAACACAGAAAATGGTGGAAATACTCAGCAGGTCAGGCAGCAGCTGTGGAGAGAGAAACAAAGTTAACGTTTCAGGTTGATGACTTGTCATCGGTTCTGAAACATTAATTCTGTTTCGCACTTTTTTCAAGCACTTTCCGTTTTTATTTGGGACACTGACTACCTGTTTCCTGCTTATATTACATTACCATCCTTCTCCTTCCACAGTGTTTTGAAACAGATAATGCACAGAGTTTATAATGCCAGGTAAGATCAGTAATACAATAATTCAGAGCCCCTGAATTGGAGAGCTCACATCCAGATTAAATCAAAACTCCTATGATATAGTACTCTCAAATTAAGGCTGATTAAGAAACAGACATAGGAAGAGCATCTGTTTGGAATACTGAATTATTTATGTTGTCTTATTGTGGTTAAATGTGACACATATTTCACGGATACAGAAGGTTTACCACATAAGAAAGCAGGCTCTACTATTGGCTGTACCTTTGTAAGAGCTCCAGAGTGGAAGGTCCATCGAATGTTATTGCTGTACTGAACTCTCACATCTCCGCGGTCTGTTATTCTGTGCACAGTACCAGTCCGTCCAACATACTGTACAAAAAAAAGTGGAGGGGATTAATTCAACAGCAAAAGAGTGACCTCTGCCATACTGAAATCCTAATAAGCAGAAAAATTGCCGTCTCATTCCACACCAGGTAATTGGAAGGGATTATTTTGCACTCAGAAAAACGGACATGAAGGTGGTGGTAAGAGTGTATGGTTTGTTTATAAAGAGTTCTGATCAACCTTATTATTGCAATGTTTAATAGTCACTTTAAGCCTTTCACCTCAAGTCTGGGAAACTTTGAACTTGACCACAATATTTCTTTGATTGGCTTCAGACTTTTCCTTTGCTTCTCTTCCTCTAAAACTTTCTCTCGTGGATTTTAATTCAGAGTCTTTTCAAATTTTGCCAAATTTTCAGTTGCTACTTTTTTTCAGATGATGGCAACAGTCAGATAACACCTTGGGAACCTTGTGTACTTTTTATCACAAAGACACAAATCACACCCAAGTTCAAAGAAGAGGTACAACCAGGTATGAGGGAAGACTGGTGAAACTTGGCCTATCACTTTGAAAGTAGGGGACCTGACAGAGGTATACAAGTTGTAAATAGTATGGACATATAAATCTACAACATTATTTCAATGAAACTTGTTAAAAGCTTAAACTAGTAAAGGTAACTGTAGACTAGTAACAACAAAAACTCGCATTTATGCAGCGCCATAAACTGAAAAACATCCAAGGCATCATCAGACAAAAACGGATGCCGAGACGGAGGAGATTTGAGCAGTGGCTCCCAAAAACATGTTTAAAGAGGTCAGTTTTAAGAGGGGCCTTAAAGGGGGAGATGTTGGCATAGCGGCACTGTCACTCGATAGTAATCCAGAGGCCCAGCCTAATGCTCTGTGGATAAAAGCAAAACACTGTGGATGTTGGAAAATGATGGAAAAACTCAGCAGGTCTGGAGAGAGAAACAGAGTTAATGTTTTGAGTCCATATGACCCTTTTTCAGAGCTAAAGAGAAGTAGAAATGTGATGGATTTTATACTGTTTAAGAGGGGGTGGAGCAGGTGGAACAAAATAGGTCAGAGATCGGTGGGAGCTCAAGAGAGATTGATAAAGATGTCATGGACACAGGACAAAGAGAGTGTTAATGGTAGTGTTAAAGACTAAAGAAAGTGCTGATAGCGGCATGAAAGTACGACAGCAGAATGTGTTAATAGCAGAACAAGGCTCAATGCTCTGTGAAAGCAAAACATAAAAACAGGTGACAGATCACCATGGTGGGGGGTTGGGGACCATCAACAGAGGGATTGTATACCCCATAATCTGCAACCTCAAAGGTTTTCTCCAGTAAATGGCTGACCTACTTCCCCAGAACTTCTCCACCACCTACAAGGGACAAGTCAGGCGGCTGATGGAATACTCTTGCCTGGATAGACGCAGCTACAAAACTGTTCAACAGCCTTAATACCATCCAGGGAAAAGCAATCTGCTTGATCAGTACAAATTTTACTATCTTAAACATTCACTCCCTCCACTATTGGCATTCTGTGGCTACAGTGTGTACTATCTACAGAATGCACTGCAGCAACTTGCCAAGGCTTCTTCAGAAGCACATCCCAAATCTGCATCCTCCACCACTTAAAAGGACAAGGGTAAGTAGTGCACATCACCTGCAAGTTCCCCTCCAAGTCAAACACCATCCTAACTTGGGCATATATTGTTGTTCTTTAATTGAAAAAGGGTCAAGTTCCTGCAACTACCTAACAGCGCTGTGAGAGTACCTACACCATACAATTGAAAAATTTAAGGGCAACTTGCAAGACCAACCTTGCCAGTGGCAACCGTATCCTGAGAATTAAAAAATGATTAATTTGTAATAAAGTGAAAACAAAATATACCAGCCTTGCCAGCAATGCCCGTGTCTCAAGAATTAATTCAAGTGAAAGGGTTATATTAATTTGTAACAAGGTGAAAGTAAAATATTAAAAAATGAGAAAAAGAGAAAGAAAGATGGTGGGGGAGAGAATCCAGTATGAACAGGAATTTAAAAATCTTTAGTTTTATTTTAAAAAAAATAATTCCATCTTTTAAATGAAAGAAAGGATCCAAAGTAGTGTTTTAAAGTGATAGATGATCAGGTGGGGCTGGTCAACTTGAAAAGAATAAATGGGGAAGGAAGGAAAAGAGGACAAGCAGAGTTGAAATGTTTCTTGTAAACTTTCAATTAAAATGGGGTTTAGAAGTTTACCTTCATAGTTCATGGTTACTATTACAGCAATGAAGCAATTCCTGAAGCCACAATGGTTTTATTTTTGGAATGTATATTAGAGTTGGTCACCGCATCACAGGAAGGACATAACTGCTCTGGAGAGAGCGCAGAGGTGGTTTACAAAAATGCTGCCAGGGCTTGAAAATTGCAGCTATGAGGAGAGATTTGATAGGATAGGGTTGTTTTCCTTAGAACAGAGGCGGCTGAGGGGTGACTTAATTGAGGTGTACAAAATTATGAGTGACCTAGATAGGGTAGACAGGAAAGACCTGTTTCCCCTAGCTGAGGGGTCAATTACCAGGGGCCATAGATTTAAGGTGATTGGTAGAAGGATTAGAGAGAACATGAGGAAAAGCTTCTTCACGCAGAAGGTGGTGGGTGTCTGGAATTTGCTGCCTAAATCGGTGGTTGAGGCTGAAACGCTCAACTCATTTAAAAAGGTGCATCTGCATCTGAAGCGCTGTAACCTGCAAGGCTACGGACCAGCTGCTGGAAAGTGGGATTAAAATGAGCGGCTAGTTTCTTTTTCTGCCCGGCACAGCCACGATGGGCTGAATGGCCTCTTTCTGCGCCGTAACTTTTCTATGGCTCTAGTTTACTTTAGCGTCAAAGCAGAAAAATTTGAAAAGTTGCCAGCCCAAGAAGAATGGAATCTTTCAGAGATGCTGCCAACATTGAGGGTTACCTCCGCCATTTTAGGATTCCATCCTCCATGTCCTTCCTGCATCTGCCGTAGAATATCTATCTCCAGGAGGCATTTCACTTTGTCATTATGCTGGAACGTGTGGCCGTCAGCACTTTCCTGCCTGGGGAGCTCAACGTGTTCACCTGAAAGGAGAATGGAAACCTCAGCCTGAAAAACTCACAAACATTTTGAGAAGCGCGGCAACATTTTGACATTAAAACAAAGAATAACCTTACAGGTGCTGGAGTATAAATGCTGAATTGTAAGTGCTCCTCAACAAGACAATTTTTAAAGATTATATAAGATAAAAACAGGAAACTGCAGATGCTGGAAGATCTCAGCAGGTCTGGCAGCATCTGTGGAGAGAGAAACAGAGTTAACTGCGTTGCAAAGAAGAGTAACTCAACTCAAAGCATTAACTCTGTTTCTTCCTTCGCAGATGCTGTTAGATCTGCTGAGTATTTTCTGCAATTGCTTTTTTTATTTCAGATTTCCAGCATCTGCAGTATTTTGCTATTAAGACTGAGGTGTCAGAAGTGGTCCATAATTTCTCTATAGATATATCTTGTTATTACTCACTTGTTCAATCCTAGCTCCTTCAAGGTGTAAAACTATATTAGCTGAAAAAAAGCCTCAACTGTTGATGGAGCAGAATTCAGACTAAAATAGAGATGCTCCAACTGGACCACTAACATAAAAGCAAAATATTGCAGATGCTGGAAATACTCAGCAGGTCTAGCAGAACTAGAATCAAGAATGATGAAAAGTCAGAGACCTGAAACGTTAACTCTGTCTTTCTCACCACAGATGCTGCCAGACTGGCTGATTATTTGCAGCATTTTATGTATTGATGATGCTCTGGCCACATGAGCTCAGAGCAACCACACACAATGGTCAGAGAGTTGCAATGAAAGCATCTTGTAGCATCTTACCCGATCTGAGGACTTACTTTTAAATGACAAAATAATTACTTTTGAATATAGGGAATGTCAAGCTGTTCAAGTACAGCTACAACACAGGCGTCTACCCAGCAATGTGGAAAATTGCTCAGCTGTGTCCTGTACACAAAAAACAGGACAAATCCAACCCGGCCAATTACCGCCCCATCAGTCTATTTTCCATCATCAGTAAAGTGATGGAAGGGATCATCAACAGTGCTATCAAGCGGCACTTGCTTAGCAATCGCCCATTCACTGACGCTCAGTTTGAGTTCCGCCAGGATCACTCAGCTTCTGACCTCATTACAGCATTGGTTTAAACACGGACAAAAGAGTTGAACTCCCGAGGTGAGGTGAGGTGGGAGTGACTGCCCTTAACATCAATGCAGCATTTGACCGAATGTGGCATCAAGGAGCCCAAGAAAAGCTGGAGTCAATGGGAATCGGTGGGAAAACTCTCTGCAGGTTGAAGTCATACCCAACACAAAGGAAGATGGTTGTGATTGTCATCATGATTGTGAGGTCAGTCATCTCAGTTCCAAGATATCACTACAGGAGTTCCTCAGGATAGTGTCCTAGGCTCAACTATCTTCAGCTGCTTCATCAATGATCCTGCTTCCATCATAAGGTCAGAAGTGGGAATGTTCACTGATGATTGCACAATGTTCAACATCATTCGCGACTCCTCAGATACTGAAGCAGTCCATAGCCAAATGCAGCAAGACCTGGACAATATCCAGGCTTGGGCTAACAAGTGGTAAGTAACATTCACACCACACAAGTGCCAGGCAATGACCATCTCCAACAAGAGAGAATCTAACCATCACCCCTTGAAATTCAATGGCATTACCATCGCTGAATCCCACACTATCAACATCCTGGCATTTACCATTGACCAGAAACTGAAGTGGATTCGCCATATAAATACTGTGGCTCCAAGAGCAGGTCAGAGGCTAGGAATCCTGCGGCATGTAACTCATCTCCAGACTTCCCAAAGCCTGTCCACCATTTACAAGGCACAAGCCAGCAGTGTGATGGAATACTCTCCTCTTGCCTGGATGAATGCAACTTCAAAACTACTGAAGAAGCTTGACGCCATCCAGAACAAAGCAGCCCATTTGATAGGCTCCCCTTTCCACAAACATTCACTCCCTCCACCACCAACGCACAGCGGCAGCAGTCTACAAGATGCATTGCAAAAACTCACCAAGAATTCTTAGGCAGCACCTTCCAAACCCACTAACACCTAGAAGGACAAGGGCAGCAGATACATGGGAACATCACCCTTGAAGTTCCCCTCCAAGTCACTCATCATCCTGACTTGGAAATATATCGCTGTTCTTTCACTGTCACTGGGTCAAAATCCTGGAACTCCATCCCTAACAGCACTGTGGGTGTACCTACACCACAGGGATTGCAGCGATTCAGGAAAGCAGCTCACCACCACCTTCTCGAGGGCAATTAGGGATGGGCAATAAATGCTGGCCTAGCCAGCAATACCCACATCCCGCAAATGAATTTTAAAGAGGTAGGCAAATGTGGCAGCCAACTGATGCACAGCGAGATCCCACAAACAACAATAAGACAAATGACCAGATAATCAATTTTTGCTGTAGTTGGTTGAGGGAATAATTATTGTCCAAAACACTGGGACAACTCCCTGCCTTCCTCACGTAGTGCTATTGGATCATCATGTCCACCCGAGAGGACAGACAGGGCCTGGGTTTAGTTCCCTCAGTACTGCAGCAAATATCAGTTAGGTTATGTGCTCAAGTCTCTGGAGTGAGGCTTAAACCAACAACTTTCCAGTTCAGAGGTGAGAGTGCCGTCACTGAGTCCAACCTCAAAAGCAGAAATAGTTTGGTGCTAAAAGACAAAAAAATTAAAAGGCGCTACTAAACAGCAATAGCATACTTTCAGGAGTATTGTTTTGCAACCAAAGAATAAAAAATCATCATTTGCAATCATCCAGCCTGTCACTGGGTTCATTATTGCTGCTTTTACTGTAAATCTTCCGGAATGTTTTTGAAGTGCTGTATGTACAGAAAAGCTGTAGGTTGAAATTTGTTTCCCTAGTAGTCAACTGGTCAAAGTAGATTACTATGTAAGTGAAAAAAAATTAAAACTGCTATTGCGTCCTTTGACTTAGAACTCCATTTCTGTTCTGTTTTTAGAAATTCCTGGGCTGCTTATGCTCCTTTCCTACAGCTGACTGTGGTAGAACACATATTCAGCATGCAATAAAAAACATACTCTGAAGTTATTTGCAACATATTTCCACAATATCCAGAATTTAAAGCTGTCCTGGTTTTCACTTGAAAGAACCTTTAACACGTGGCACAAAACAACTGAACATTTTTGCTGCAATTTAGGTTTCAGTAGAATAGCCAAGTTCTGTGATCATTGTTGATTAAATGCCAACATTAGAGAGGCCAGCTTTCAAAAAAAATATTCTGAAACAAATCTTTGAGCTCCAAATTATTCACACAAAGGGCCAGAAGAGGACTTTGAGGCTCATTTTTTTTTTTTCAAATCCTTAAATCACCGATTGTTAATTTGAAACACAGTAATAACAGTTTGGTTGTTTTTCACTTACTGATGCGTACAGTATACAATTGTATATATTTTAAATAGGCTGCATAAGCAAACACAAGGAAATTTTAGATATTTGAGTTGCATAATGCTGCAGAACTAACCTGCAATGTGCTTTAAACTGGGACTGGGGTCAGAATAGCAGTTTTGCTTTCGTACCGCACAGCAATGTTCTGCGCTCTTAAGCCCAAAAAAGGGTTGAAAGTCCTGGAATTCAAACTGACAGCTCTGTGGTCGGTTGCCTCAGACAAGCTCACATTTATATAACAGCCAGGCCTGCCCTCCACCAGCATTTAGATCTGGCATGAACCGCATGCCAGTTTGTCAGACATTTCAGGTGTAGCTGCCAGGAGGTAGGGCGGCTGATGTAATTCCACCATCCCTACTTCTTGCAATAACATTGCCACAGAAGTTGGAGCACTCATGTCCACTGCCAGGGGGATATTTGATGGAGAGCAGAAAGAGGTGTGGACCTAGCAGAACTGGGGCCAAAGCAGAAATCAGCGTTCCCTGTGCAGGTTGTTTAGTTTGTACGTTATTAAAGCTGAGGAATTTCAGAGTTCTGCTGTTTCCCCAAAGTATAGAAGGTATTTCCATCATTTTGCAAATTGTACTTCCAGTAGGGTGGTGCTCAGCTGGAACAATTACTTTGGCTGCCTTTCACTCCTTGCTGTCATCGAGTTGTTTGTTGAGTGGAGATTTGGGATAGAAGTCAGTGGAAGTAAAGATCAGGGAAGATGGACAACAGCTGCCTGAACTGATATCATCCATTTTACAGCATCACCCAGGGACAACATTTTGTCTTTTGATTTGTAGTTTTTATTTCTGCTGGCTGTGGGCAACAATCAGACCCCAGTTGAACAGTTTGGCTTCAAGATTGAAGTCAGGGAGATTTGTTCCTTTGACAGGTGAGAGAGAGAGATTTCACAGAGCTTAACCTCCATGGAATTTCGCTTAAAGAAATGAGTGAGTTGGTTCGTGTCTGTGATATGGTAAATTGTATATGACGTGGGCTCTTTGGGCCAAATGCCCTTTTGTCATTCACATCTGTATCTTTCTCATGATTAATCAAATCTACTTTATCTGCGTGCATGAGAGTTCAGACTATTATAATCCCATTAAGGACCAGTAACTTTTCACTTAAAAGTAGACAGAATTTCAAATCCTAGGCATTTACTAAGAGAATAAAGCCACAAGATTTTGCAGTTTTAAACAAAAAAGATTTGAAGATATATCCTCCGATTGCCCTCAACAACACCTCCAGCTCAGCCTGGAAGCCCCTTTGCTTCTTGCCTGCAATGAGTTGTCGGGCAACCGGATTCCAACTCAAGTTCCAACGTCTGCTCATCTCCCAGCCTCTCCATTGGCTCATCTGAAACTGCGTCCCACTGGGTTGGCTGCACCCCGGCATCTAACCGCCTGCACGATCCCAGCTAGCCAGCTGTAATGAGCAGACAACCGATGATCGCCGCGGGATTCTCTCTGCCCCAACTGCCAGCTTCAAAGGGCAGTCAGCTTCACTTCGCTATAACCCGTTCCTGGGCTTCTCCGAGCCCCAGCTGCACGGAGCTGCTGCCCCTACAGACCCGGACTAAACTTGTCACGTGGGCTTTTCTTGCATGTCGTTCCCAAGTGCCCCGTGGTCAGATTTTTGAGCTGCAAACCCGTTCATGTGGGCAACATTTTTCGCGTCTTCTCCCCAGCCAAAGGGAACCCAGAGCTGAGCGCGTGCAGCCTATTCCCCGGCGCACTGTGCACTTGACTGGAGCCCAGGGCATACTGGGAGCTATCGTCCTCAGCCTCCGCCACGAAAAAAAATCACATTACATAAAATACACGCGCATATTCTCAGTATTCATTTATCCCAAATTCACCATGTACTCCAATGAATTACACATTGTACTCCAATGAATTACACATTTGTGTGGTAAAGTGGAGCACCCTGTACCTTTAAGGGAATGCAAGTGGACTAACCATGTGACAGCACTGACCAATCACTGCACAGCGTGGGCTGCTGGTTAATAAAGAGCTGGAGGTGGTTTGGGAAGGATTAAGTGTTCTGCCCTCTGTTGCATTAAACAATCACAGTCTGTTCTTATTTCGGTCTCTCCGTTATTGATAGTGAGCATCAATGAACAAGTGTATATGAAGGCGTGGGATTCAAGTTTACTCCACTAGTGAACTCATAGAGTCAAGACATAAAACTGGCGATGAGGATGAAATTAGCAAAAAATAGCACCGAGTAAGAATCCACAAGATGGGTGAGCAAAACATCAGGAGGAGAATCTGTCCTTATGTTGTGAAATAGACGGCGACCAGAGCAGGAAGCAGCGCTACAGTTTTAAATTTTAATAAAAAGAGAAAAGAAAAAACCCCCCCCCCACCCCCACCCCCGGAAGAATCGCGATTACGGGGATCCCGCCAAAACCTGAAAAGAGCAGCACAGGAAAGCGGCAGCTGCAGAGACAGAGTTGGAAAAAAACGACTGCTCTTAAAACAGCAACACATTTAAAGAGGTACATGCAAGAAAAATGGCTACGGACAGAAAATTATAAGAAACCCCAGAGAGAGGGAAACTCTGCAGAAGGCAAAACATGAATCAATCGATGGCAGACAAGAAAGCTGCGGTGAGCCAAACACCTGAATTGGTCATTAACTGGGAAGCCATCAGAACCACAGTCCCCTTGCAGTTGTTCACGATGCCACAGTTTAAGCGTGTCGATCCATTCGACCCCTTTGCAGATGACTGGTCTCAGTATGTCGAACGCCTAGCGTTCTTGTTTTACCACTAACGACACCGCGGGGGAGGGAGGCGCCGATTCTTTTGTCTTCTTGTGGGAGCAAAACGTACGGACTGATCCGCAGCCTCACGTCACCTCACACCCCCGACTCGAAGACTTTCGACGAGTTAGTAAAAATTGCACAAAGCCCTCAGTTACTATGCAGCGCTTCAAGCTCAAATCAAGGAACAGGCTACCGGAGGAGACATTAGCTGACTATGTTGCTGTTTTAAGGGCATTAACTGAACATTGCGAATTCAGAACGTCCATTAGTGATATGTTGAGAGACCAACTGAAACGCAGGATTGGAGATGATACTATTCAAAGGCGTTTGCTAGCCAAAGCTAATCTACACTTCAATAAGGCATCAGAATTAGCTACAGCCATGGAGAGTGCTGTTAGAAATTCGGAAGCACCTGTTAGAAATTCGGAAGCACAAAATGGCGCCGTCCATCTGATAGGGCGGGACAGACCTGCAAACAAAAGGCGCAAAAACATCGGACCCCACAGAAAGGCCGGGAACTGATGCACAGATTAGTAAAAAAACAGCAGTACCACAATGAAAACCCACAAAATGAATGAGAGAAATGCATCCAGTGGGTGACCGACATTTCAAACAAGTCGAATGTTTTTCTGTTACCGCTATGGTCGCATAAGGCAGCACTGCAGAGATAGGCTGAGACAGCATTTTAAAGATAAAGGGAGAGATCGTGACCTATGTCTCATGGAAGAACCAGGAGAAATAGAATCAGACATCTATTCATTATATAATCTGAAAGTGGGTAGAACCGAGCCAATCCAAGTAGTCATTATAGTCAACGGACAACCCAGTAAGAGGGAAGTTGATACTGGAGTGTCAATGTCCGTCATTGGAGATCATACATTCAGACACTTGAATAAAGGAACCCATCCTTTAAGATTGAAAGTTTTGGACACCTAACTGAAAACATACATGGGTGAAGAAAAATAAGACCAAAAGGGATATGTCAAGTCAAGGTGCAGTTTGAGAAACAGTCTCCAAAATTATCCCTATATGTAATGTCAGGCAGGGGATCGAGTCTCCTCGGAAGGAACTGGCTGGGAGAGATAAATCTTGAGGGCTCGCTAAGTTCCCAATTGGAAACCAGAAGCGTTACTGCAGGAAAAACGATTGCGTGAAGACTCAGCGGGAGAAGCCCGTAGAAATGTTACACTGGGACAGAGTTCAAGCTGAAGTCAGCATCCTTCGAAAAGAAAAGGAAAACCTGTTAAAGGACTTTCGCGTGCTACAAAATTCAAATCAGCTCCCAGTTTGTGTCACTGGAAAGATAAGAAGAAAAGGAAGAGTTAAACCTGTCTCTGGCCAAGTTAAGGAACAAATTAGCTGAGAAGGGGCAACAATATGAGATTCTCCAGGAAACTATTAATGAGGATAGGAAAGAATTTAAAGAACTGAAGCAGCAACTGCGTAAAAGCACCGAAGTTTTAAAACTAGAAGGCCCTGAGTTCTCAGAAGAGCTGTCGGAAAACCCAGCTATTGAGTTCACTCACGTTCAGCTCATGCCTGAGTCTAGTCCAGTCAATAGCGAAATTAAAGATACAGATCAGCGCCACCAAGGACATGCAGGAAAAAAAGAGGAATTATTGACAATCCTTGAAAAGAACAACATTTTTTTCCTCTCTGTGCTTTGTGCTTGTTATTGTCCTTTATCTGTTTCAGCTTGGAGGGGACAGGCAGCAGGAGTGAACGTGACTGCACCTGGAAGATGGTGAAATCATCCGCTGAGGAACCTAGTGGACAACAGTCCCCTGAAAAAGGGGGTCTCGGAAAAACCAGCCGAAGTTGTTGAACTGCAGCGCTCAAAACGTCAGAGAAAACTTCCTGAGAGACTCGATTTGTAAATAGTTATTAATTTAAATAGTTCACATTATTAAGTTTGTCAGGAGGCTCGGTCCCCTGCCTGACATTTTTAAGTAAAGGGGGAGGGATGTAGTAAAGTGGAGTACCATGCACCTTTAAGAGAGTGCAAGTGGACTAGCCATGTGACAGTACCGACCAATCAACATACAGCGCGGACTGCTGGTTAACAAAAGTCTAGAGCTGGAGGTGGTTGTGGGATCATGCAAGGATTTAGTGCACTGCCTTCTGTTGCAATAAACAATCACAGTTTGTTCTTATGTTGGTCTTTCTCTGTTATTGTTAGTGAACATCAACTAACAAGTGTATATGCAGGTGTGCAATTCGAGTTACTCGAGTAGTGAACTCATAGACTCAACATAAAAAGTCGCTTATTCTGTATTGATTTATATCCATTTGTCCTCTAACTGTTAAAACTATTTGCAAGACATAAGGCTGTTTACTTTTGAAAAGGGGCCTTGAGCTAGTAATAGCATGTTTCATAGCCCTTTTACTGGGTATATTGAAGGATAGAAAACAGAGGCTTCATGGATTGCCGAGTAACATTCCCAAGAATTTGTACAGAAACCATAAACATAAATGATTTAGAGATATGCTTAGAAGTAATATCAACATTTGTAGACACCATCGAAGTAGGAGCACAACACACTTAGGAAGAGCACCAAGGGGATCCAGTTAGGCATGTAGCAAATGCAATTCAACATAGATAAATGTAAATTAATAGAACACAGACTAAAGGGCACATTTCTCAAAGAAGATAATCAGAAGGCTCTAAATGCAATCATACAGACAGTTTTAAAAGCAGGTTACAGATAGAAAATGCAATAACAAGGTCAAATGGCATTGTGTTGTTTATACGTTGAACATTGAGCACTAAAGAGATAATGATGAACCTGTTCACAGCACTGATTAAGCTACAATTGGTGTGCTGTCTGCAGTTTCAGATACCCCTTTCATTGAAAGGATGTTAACCGCCATGGGCAATTCATCAGGATGGTTATGAAGAAAAACTAGGGCACTGTTCACCAGAGCACAGAACGTTTAAAATGACAAATAGAAAAATATTAAGTCCACTAGTCTCTGTTTCATTAACAAAGTGGTGTTAATTTAGGATTTTTAATAGAAGCAAAAAATGGAATTTTAACTTTATTCCTCACAACAGAGTGTCTCAAAATACAGAACGCGTCATCTCTAATAGCCATTGAAGTTCAAGCAATCATAATATTTGGGAGGGAGCTGAATAAACACAGAAAAATAATAAAAGAGCCCAGGGAAAAAGCAGCAAATGGGTTTAAACCAGGTAGCTCCAATATGAAGCTGGCATTAAAAAAATAAGTCAAATGCCCTCCTTCTCTACTGAAGTGTCTATGATTTAACATAAGGGAGTTTTAGAAATAAGTAAAACATATTACAGCAGTAAAGCGGCAATGTCTTTATGAAGATGTGTTTGGCTGACCTCTTCCCATGCTTGCAAAATACTGACACCAGTGATTTTTGTGAAAATGGGATTGGGGCAGCTGTTCTTCACAACAAACAAGCCAATATCACTTTAATCTTACTGAAACTATAAAACGAAGATCCTCTGCCAGCAGATTTCTTTGAACAGCACTATTCAATTATTAACCAGGACATTCTTTAGTACACGATGTCTTAATTTAAACTGAAAAGGCTGCATATTTAATAGATATCTAGACATCATACTGGTTTGATCTTAGTTAGCGTCTTCCCCTTCAAAAAACAATAAATCATCTAAGGCAACAATAGTTTGCGAAATCCCAGATCATTTCATAAACTGAAAAAGAATAATCGACCTGCTTTTGCGACTCTGCCATGCAGTTCAATAACTAACCACTGGAGGGTAGATTTGAGCAGCACAAGCTGATTAATGCTCAGATGATCTTCCAACCCTCTGGTAAGGAGCATGAATATGAATTACTACATGATTGAAATGCCCAGTAAACTGGGACTGTTAGCTGATGTTGGGAACATTCAGTTCAAAATACAAAAGAGGTACATGTTACAAACACAACGACACTCACTTAAAGTAATAAACTTTCATGTCAAAATGTAAATATATTTCTAAAATCTGTGTATCATAAAATGCAAAGTACTTAAGTAATGAAGTTAAGTACAGACCAAATATGGTTTCGGGATCAGTGTTTTTGTAGAGAACAAAAATTTTTACAGTATGGACCTCGGGATCAAAGAAGGGTCTACAGGGACCCATTGTTAAATGTATAACCTTGCTGATATCTGGTGATTTGACCTTACTGAAACAATCCAAACATACCTAGTTTTGGTAAATGCTCTTTGTAGTAGTAGCCTCCTGCAGAATCTGTGACGTACTTTAAATCAACCTTCCCTTTGTGACCCATTCGGTAGACGTTGGTTGTCCCGTTTGACCAGGTGACACTTGAAACACTTCGTCCTGACTCAGTATCCCAGCCACGAATATCAACTACTTTCCCAATTTTGCCTTCCCCACCTATAAAGCAAAATGACTTTTTACAAAAATGTATAATTAAAGGTCCTTCACCTCTTTCACTATTAATAACTCTTTGCTGTATGGTGTCAAAAGCAGCAGTTAATATGAGATTGCAGTTGTACCAAAATAAAATCCAAAGTTAAGAGATAAAAGACCTTCAAAATCCAGCACACGATAAAAGATCAAAAACCTGTGCTTTAGAACTATAACTACCAAGCAGCACAAGAATATAGTAATGTGAACACCATGGGCATTTTGGATGTGAATCAAACCCCCCCCAATGTCACTATTGACGTACATCTGC
Organism: Cetorhinus maximus; assembly: GCF_964194155.1. Lineage (NCBI taxonomy): Eukaryota > Metazoa > Chordata > Chondrichthyes > Lamniformes > Cetorhinidae > Cetorhinus > Cetorhinus maximus. Next base: position 4,021,722 of record NC_135893.1, read on the forward strand.
ATGCAATTTTATCATCAAAAGTCCCCATGTAGCTCACATTCAAAGAACATCCAGCAGGTTGTCCACAGCATATAAGTTACTTCTGCCTTCATTTCCATTCAAGGTAAAGTGGAGTTCAGCTTGACTGCATGGTCTAATGGTTGCAAAATAACTAGCTCAGTTTGAATAGGACTAATAGAAGCTGAATTTGTTACTCCAATTAAACCTACAGATTGTTTGTATCAAACAACTGCACATTTTTCTCCAACAATGTCCAGAGTTCTACTTTTGATAACAATCCAGTCCAATGGAGCAATTGAATGTCCTGAATGGTTCCAAATCACTTCTGTTTAAGTTAGGCTAAGAATTCTGAAAGGGTTTTGGAGGAGTACACTATTCCACTGGGGAACTGTTGTTAATACATTCAAAACAAAACCCTTTATTCTGGGGGTTTGGTGGTTGCTGATTCAACATGGGCAGATGAGATTTAAAACCTCTAAGGAGGTGCTTATTTGAAATTTTCTTGCACTTAATATTCATGGAGATTTAGACCCATGTTGTGACTACTGGCCGGATTTCACCAGCATAAGGTCCAACTGCAACACCTGAGCCCATGATAATGATAAATGATCTGCAAGATACTATTCTTCTTTCTGTGGGTGACCACGGAATATAGTATAGTTCAAAAACTGTCCCTTGCAAGAAGACAGTGGTCCTGAAATTGCACCATGGGATACTGGCATACAAGCATCTAAAGTCACAGCATGAAATTCTCCCTCTGCAACTTTAGGAAAGTCATGGGTTAATGTCTGCACTAAAATAACAGAGAGAACTTTAGGCGGATATTAGTATCACATGGAATTTTATAGGAGCAGCCATTTCCTTACTGATATTTCAATTATTGCTTAAAGAAATGATTTGAACTGGCAGGGCCACATCTAGGCCATAGCTCAAATGAAGTCAGGAAATTCTTATTTTCCAATACATCAGTCATACCGCTGGATGGAACCAATTCCAATGATGTTCTTCTGGAAATGTTAGACAAAAATAAACAATGGTGTTAACAAGCTCCAGTTATTCCAATGCTGCTGGTAAGATCCAGTCCAGAATAAAGTCAGGAGTATTTTCTTTATTCGTTCATGGGATGTGGGTGTCGCTGGCTAGACTAGCATTTATTGCCCATCACTAATTGCCCTTGAGAAGGTGGTGGTGAGCCACCTTCTTGAAGAGCTGCAGTCCAGGTAGTGTAGGAACACTCACAGTGCTGTTAGCAAGGGAGTTCCAAGATTTAGACCCAGCAACAGTGCAGGAATGGTGACATAGTTCCAAGTCAGGATGGTTGGAGGGGAACCTGAAAATGGTAATGTTCCCATGCATCTATTGCCCTTGTCCTTGTAGGTGATAACGGTCACTCATGGGGCTGTAAGATGTTGTCTAAGGAGTCTTGGTGAGTTGCTGCAGTGCATCTTGTAGATGGTACACACTGCTGCTATTGTGTGTCGGTGGTGGAGGGAGTGAATGTTGAAGCTGGTGGATGGGGTGCCAATCAAGCGGACTGCTTTGTCCCGGATGGTGTCGAGTTTCTTGTTGGAGCTGCATTCATTCAGGCGAGTGGAGAGTATACCTGCATATTCCTGACTTGAGCCTTGTAGATGGTGGACAGGCTTTGTGGAGTCAGGTGGTAAGTTATTATTGCTGCAAAATTCTTGTAGCCACAGTATTTATATGGCTGGTTGGGTTCAGTTTCTGATCAATGATGTTGCTAGTGGAGGATTCAGTGATGGTAATGCCACTGACTGTCAAGGGGAGATGGTTAGATTCTCTCTTGTTGGAGATGGTTATTGCCTGGCACTTGTATAGTGCAAATGTTACTTGGCACTTATCAACCCAAGCCTGAAGGTTGTCCAGGTCTTGCTGCATATAGACACGGAATGCTTCAGTATCTGAGGATTCGCAAATGATGCTGAACATTGTGCAATCATCTGCAAAATCCCCACTTCTGACCTTATGATGAAGGGAAGGTCATTGATAAATCAGCTGAAGATGTTGGGACCCAAGACCCTAGCCTGAGGAAATCCTGCAGCTAAGTCCTGCAGATGGTCATCCTCCAACAACCACAAGCATCTTCCTTTGTGCTAGGTATGACTCCAACCAGTGGAGAGCTTTCCCCCCGACTTAATAAGGCAGAGTTAACATGGTTTTGTAAAAGGGAAATCATGTTTAACCAATTTATTCAAGTTCTTTGAAGGAGTCACATGTGCTGTGGATAAAGGGGAGCCAGTGGATGTACTGTACTTAGGTTTCCACAAGGCACTGGATAAGGTGCCACACCAAAGGCTACTGCAGAAAATAAAAGCTCATGGGTAACATATTGGCATGGATAGAAAATTGGCTGGCTAATAGGAAGCAGAGAGTTGGCATAAATGGGTCTCTTTCTGGTTGGCAGGATGTAATGAGTGGTGTGCCACAGGGATCAGTGCTGGGGCCTCAACTCTTTACAATTTATATAAATTACTTGGATGAAAGGACCAAAGGAATGGTGGCTAAATTTGCTGATGACACAAAGATAGGTTGGAAAATAAATTGTGAAGAGGACGTAAGGAGGCTACAAAGTGATATAGATAGGTTAAGTGAGTGGGCAAAGATCTGGCAAATGGAGTATAATGTGGGCAAATGTGAAATTGTTCATTTTGGCAGGAAGAATAAAAAAGAAGCTTATTATCTAAATGGTGAGAGATTGCAGAGCTCTGAGATTCAGAGGGATCTGGGTGTCCTAGTGCATGAATCATAAAGGTTAGTATGCAGGTACAGCAGGTAATGAGGAAAGCTAATAGAATGTTATCATTTATTGTGAGGGGAATTGATTACAAAAGTCAGGAGGTTATGCTTCAGTTGTACAGGGCATTGGTGAGACCACATCTGGAGTATTGTGTACAGTATTGGTCTCCTTATTTAAAGAAAGATGTAAATGTGTTAGAAGCAGTTCAGACAAGGTTTACTAGACTAATACCAGGAACGGACGGGTTGTCTTATGAGGAAAGGCTGGACAGGTTAGGCTTGTATCCGCTGGAGTTTAGAAGAGTAAGAGGTGACTTAATTGAAACCTTTAAGATCCTGAGGGATCTTGAAAGGGTGGATGTGGACAGGAAGTTTCCTCGTGTGAGAATCTAGAACTAGGGGTCACTGTCTAAAAATATGGGGTCATTCATTTAAGACAGAGATTAGGAGAATTTTTTTTCTTTGAGGGTTGAGGTCTTCCTCAAAAGGCAGTGGAAGCAGAGTCTTTGAATATTTTTAAGGCAGAGCTAGAAAGATTCTTGATTAACAAGGGGGTGAAAGGTTATTGGGGGTAGGCAGGAATGTGGGGTTGAGGTGACATTCTGATCAGCCATGATCTTATTAAATGGTGGGGCAGACCCGAGGGTCTGTGTGGCCTATTCCTGCTCCTGCTCCTAATTCGTATGTTGCTTCTCATTGACTTCAGTTTTTCTAGGGCTCCTTGATGCCACATTCCGTCAAATGCAGCCTTGATATCAAGAGCAGTCACTCTCACCTCATCTCTTGAGTTCAGCTCTTCTGTCCATGTTTGGACCAAGCCTGTAATGAGGTCAGGAGCTGAGTGGCCCTGAACCCAAACTGAGAGTCAGTGAGCAGGTTACTGCTGTGTAAGTCCGCTTGATAGCACTGTCGACGATACCTTTCATCGTTTTAGTGACTATTGAGAGTAGACTGATGGGACAGTAATTGACTGGGTTGGATTTGTCCTGCTTTTTCTGGACATACATAACTGGGCAATATTCCACATTGCCAGGTATCAATGTTGTAGCTGCACTGGAACAGCCTGGCTACGGGCGCAGCTAGTTCTGGAGCACAAGTCTTCAGTACTATTGCCAGAATCTGTTAGGGCCTGTGGCCTTTGCAGTGTCCAGTGCCTTCAGCCGTTTCTTGATATCACGTGGAATGAATCGATTTGGCTGAAGACTGGCATCTGTGATGCTGGGGACCGCTGGAGGAGGCCGAGATGGATCATCCACACGGCACTTCTGGCTTTAGATTGTGGCGAATACTTCAGCCTTATCTTTTGCACTGATGTGCTGGGCTCCCCCATCATTGAGGATGGAGATATTTGTGGAGCCTTCTCTTCCAGTGAGTAGTTTAATTGTCCACCACCATTCATGGTTGGATGCGGCAGGACTGCAGATCTTAGATCTGATCAGTTGGTCTTGGGATCACTTAGCTCTGTCTGTCTATTGCATGCTGCTTCTGCTGTTTGGCATGCAAGTAAACCTGTGTTATAGCTTCACCAAGATGACATCTCATTTTTAGGTATGCCTGGTACTGCTCCTAGCATACCCTCCTGCATTCTTCAAGCATAACCCTGCATAAACCAGGGTTGATCACACGGCTTGATGGTAATGGTTGAGTGGGGAATATGCCGGGCCATGAGGTTACAGATTGTGGTCAAATGCAATTCTGCTTTTGCTGATGGCCCACAGCGCCTCATGGATGCCCAGTTTTGAGCTGCAAAATCTGTTTGAAATCTATCTCAACGAGCACATATGGTAGTGCCACACAGCACAATGGAGGGTATCCTCAATGTGAAGGCGAGACTTCATCCTCCACAAGGACTGTGCGCCGGTCACTCCTACCAGTACTGTCATGGATAAGTGCATCTGCGACAAGTAGATTGGTGACCGACCTCTTGTTGGTTCCCTCACCACCTGCTGAAGACACAGTCTAGCAGCTATGTCCTTTAGGACTCGGCCAGCTCGGTCAGTAGTGATACTACCGAGCCACTCTTGGTGATGGACATTGAAGTTCCCGACCCAGAGTACATTCTGTGCCCTTGCCACCCTCAGTGCTTCCTCCAAGGGTTGTTCAACATGGAGGAGCACTGATTCATCAGCTGAGGCGAGTGGCGGGGGCGGGCAGGGGGAAAGAGGCAACCGGTGGTAATCAGCAGGAGGTTTCCTTGCCCATGTTTGACCTGATGCCAGAGACATTATGGGGTTCGGAGTCCATGTTGAGGACTCCCAGGGCAACTCTCTCCCAACTCTATACCACCAAGCTGCCCCCTCTGGTGGGTCAAACCCAGGTAACGTCTGGGACTTTATCTGTATGATGCCATGAGTATGATTTATCTGTGGGACAAGCCCCCAGATGTTAGTAAGAAGGACTTTGCAGGGTCGACAAAGCTGGGTTTGCCATTGTCGTTTCCGGTGCATAGGTCAATGCCAAGTGGTTCATCCAGTTTCATTTCTTTTAGACTTCGTAGCAGTTTGATACAACTCAGTAGTTTGCTTGGCCATTTCAGAGGGCATTTAAGAGTCAACCACATTGCTGTGGGTCTGGAGTCACATGTAGGCCAGACCAGGTAAGGATGGCAGATTTCCTTCCCTAAAGGACATTAGTGAACCAGATTGGCTTTTGTGACAATCGACGACAGTTTCATTGTCACTGCTATTAAATAATAATTACTAAATTATTATTTACAGAAATGAGTACATTTCTGGATTTATTTATTTTTTTCCACCAGTTGCCATGGTGGGATTTGAACCTGTGGGCCTCTGGCTAGTAGTCCAGTGACATTACCACTATGTCACCGCTTCCCCTGGAGTGCCCAATTGTACTCGTTTGAAACAAGCATAAAGATGGGTTCATGTCCCTTTTAGATCGGAATCTACCTTTTATAAAAGTTCAGATTGCACAAATCAATGATTCTGTCTAGACTGAGGTTCCTCAAACAGCGTGTCATTAAAAGCCACATTGGCAGTTTTATCATATGACCACCAAAATAGAATCGCTTAGGAAATAGTATTTGGCCTTAAGGAACCAGACATCTGTTTTAGCCTCTAAATGGGTGTCGTGCATACAACCGTGACCAGAAAGCTGAAACAATCATTCTTTGAATCATTAAAAAAATCAGTACATTTTTTTTATAATTAACTCCATTTCTTTGAATGAAGAATACAGAGATATGATTAATGTACGCAAATGAAGAAACTGCAGATCCGATATTTGCAATTCACAGAGACTCTGCCATAAAACAAAAGATGCCAGCTGTTACCACCGCCTGCCATTATTAATAATTCATTTGAGCTGGCGAAAACAATGTGCTCACCATCTTGATTGCCCCAGTCCCAATCTGGCCCTCGAACAACTTTACTACCCTGGAAGATCCCCTTTAGTACAATTCTTGGCAAATTCTGCCGCGGACCAACAGGAACACTGTGCAAACAGAGAGAAGAAAACAAAAATAAAAAATTAACACTGCCATCAAAGAGGCTACAATAAAAAAATGATAGAGTATTAGAATATTACTGTGCTTTTCATAAATTGTATCAGTTTCGAAAGCTTCAGGTTTAACTAATGTTCGAGACGACAGCGTGGTAGAAACTCATTTTCAGGTAACGAGCTTAACTCTATGAATATTAAGAGCTGGGGATGCACAATTTTGAAAGTCTGAATTAAATTATGAACTGGTCAGTTGATACTCTTTTCTAATTGTCATGCATGGTTTCGCATAGACTAGCATGTCTTATAGCTCATTGCACACAAATATTTTAAATGATCAACATAAAATATAGATTTGTCCAACAATTTTAATTAGCAACATAAAATTAAACAGATCCTGAAAAAGCAAATTATTTTCAGGAGCTTTCTACTCATTAACAAATTACACAGAGAATTGAAGCCAATATTAATTTATAGTCAAAACAAAAGCAAGGGACACTTTGTGTGGCAGCTTACCTGTCAAGGATGGCTTTTGACAAATTATAAAATATTACTTGCATATATTATTTCAAGAAACTCTGAGACATTTAAGATTTTGTGCTTCAACAGAAATTGGATACAAAGATCTCCAATTTGTACCGTAAATGACAATATATTTCTCTTCCCTTACCATTGTTTCTCCCCTCTCCTGCATAAGTGCTGACTTTGGAAAGAGAGAGCAAAACATTCCTGGTCTAAATGGGTTTGTCGGCCCCAATCCCTGATGATGAACTTGATCGGACTTGGCGCAGACCCCTTGTTGTTACTCATGGGTGGGAAGATCAGAAGTCAGAGTCAGGCCCTGTGCAGAGATGGTGACTTGGGAGAAGCTGGAGAACTATGGCTATTTTTTCCCAGCTGGTTTCACAAAAAAACAAATCCTATCCAGATTAGGGTCAATATCATTGAAAGCTTTTGAACAGATCGGACAGACTCTCCATTAGACTCAGTAATGCTCTTATTAAAGTAACAGGAGGAATAATGCTCTGAATGGAAGGCTTGGTGCTGTGGAAAAAGCACAAAAGCACAAAAAAGGTGGTGGGCTGCTGCAGATTTACAGGGCAGTAAAGGTAGCGCCTCAGGTTAAGGTGGTCAAAGAACTAATAGAATTCTAGGTCTAACCTCAAAAGCTATGGATTATAAAAATTAAGAGGAAATGATGAGCAACATAAAACCTTATTAAGGCCTCAATTAAAGCACTGTGAGTAGTCTGAATTCCACTCAATAGGAAGCAAATTAAAGTTAGAGAGAGGGTACAATGTCCATTCACTGGAAAGCTGCTCAGTATGAAGTAATATAAATTCAAAGACTTGAATAATTGCCTTTTTTTCATTAGACTAACATAGATTATGAGGCAACATAATAGAAGTGGTTAAAATTCTGAAAGGATGGTACAGGGGAGATGGATCCAAACTATTTTCAGTAGTTGAAGGATCAGGAAAGGGGGCCATAGATGCACAATTAAATGAAAGATTTAGAAGAGAAAGTAGGATAAACTTCTTTACACCGAGTTGAGGCAGAAGCTATTGTCAACTTTCGAGATTAGGCTCGGTAAGTAGATGAAGGAAAAGGGATGAAGTAATATGGGAACAGGATGTTTAGGGTAATTAGAGCTAATTGCCCGAGTGGACAATAAACAACATGGACTGATTGGGCCTGTTTTCATGCTGAAACTTGTGTGTCAGTATCTGAAAGAAGAGGCAACAGCAACACATTGCTTGCAAGAGGACTGCAAATGAACATATGAATTAGGAGCAGGAATATGCCATTTGGACCCTCAAGCCTGCTCCACCATTCAATAAGATCATGGTTGATCTGATTGTGGCCTCAATTCCACATTTCACCTACCCCCTATAACCTTTAATTCCCCTGTTAGTCAAGAATTTACCTACCTCTGCCTTAAAAATATTCAATAACCGTGTCTCCACCGCTCTCTGGGGAACAGAGTTCCAAGGATTCACGACCCTCAGAGAAAAAAATTCTTCTCATCTCCACCTTAAATGGGAGACCCCTTATTATTAAACTGTTCCCCCCCTGATTCTAGTCTCTCCCACAAGGGGAAACATCCTTTCCGCATCCACCTTGCTTGGCATATTAATCTTGAGCTGCAGAAATACGTTTCAATCAATTTATAAAATAGATTGACATTTAAACACTTTTGCTTTGTGTCATATTTATTAGACAACACTCTGTCTCCCATGTCATCACTCAAGCACCGTCAACACTTGATTTAAATGTGTGACTTGTCGGTTATACTGACTATAATAACACATGCATTGCTTCACCTCAGTCTTGCTCCCCAATACTGCATAGAGCTTGCTATTTATTCTCTCCTCTAAACATTGATCCTGTTGGGGGAATATTTCCATGGATGCTGAATGCCACCCAGGACAATGGATAATTAGTCATGTGTGAGTTTTTACACAATGTTTATAGGCTATTTGATTTAGTTCATAACCAAATGTTGACACACATCATATTTCCTTGCAGGATACTCTGGACAGCAAAAAGGAGCATGAACTCAGGATGGTTGTTTCTCTCCCTAAACCGGGGACTCTAAAATCACTTGTAGGACCCTTCTGCCACCTGAGCTGAGTTAACTCAGCACAGAGTAAGGACCTCTCTCGTCAGTAAGGCTAAACTTCCTGAGCCATCAGGGGAACAACCACTGAAAATTGATAATTTCAGCCCATTTTATTTACGAGGTGAATTGTCACAAATTCCTGAATAAGGCAAGGAGGAAAGCTATTTTGGCCCATCAAAATTCTTCTCCCTTCCTCTCTAAATGGGCTCCTCATCTTTGGAGAGAGAAGGCAGGATCAATAAGCGTAACGTGAACTTCTTGTCAATGTTATTTCATGCATCAACCGGTGATGGACAATGTGACGGAGGAGATGGATGATTTAGTTTCCCGAGTGAAGCAGCCCCTCCAGCACAGCAGCTGAGGCCCGACAAAACTCATGGTGTATGAAGCAACGGGTCATTCAGGAACCGAGACATGGCACAGCGAGATTACATACCACACATTAATAAATCATAGTTTAATAGAGACTTCCAAAATAATATTTTTCTAGCTCGTCATGGAGAAATGACAGGATTTAAAATTTTCAAAAGTAGTAACAATGGAAAACACAGTAAATAAGAAGCCAAGCAACATACCCATATGGAGCGGAGGGAACATCGAGGAAAGGACAAAGATTAGAAAGAATGATATAAGAAAAGGATTAGATACACCAAAAGTACACACCTCAAAAATATTTCCTTTAATTCACAAATTCAATTTACTGCAGACCAGGGGAAAAACAGCAAAATGACGACAGTCTGTGTTATGCAAACCTGTGCCTGGTCTTCACACAGTTGGTGTTAATCACTGGAAACAAAGATACTGACGTGCAAAGATCGATAAATGATGTCACTGTGTATTGCCAGGAATTCTAAATTTTCCTAAAGGAATGTTTTAAGTGTAGAAGCAGCCCTCATACACTTTTCACTGACCATCAAGGCAATTTGTTACATACTAACTATCCACACTGTCTATTTGCTGGGATGACAGATATTAGAATATCTATCACAGAAATTTCACTGTTACAAACCCATTTTTCAGGCCCTTCGTGATTCCCCAAAAATAATCCCCAAAATGGTGAGCGTGAAGCTTGTGCACATTTAGAATCACATGCGATCTGACATTAGGTCAGAACAAATAAAAAAAGTCCTTATTCGAATGAGGTCCCAGGCCCAACATTTGGGGCTCCTCAGACCTTTCCATCCACACACAACATATGTACCCTGTGTGAGGGAATGCCCAAAAATACCAAATTTCTATGCTGCTGTCTTTACTGAATCCATCATTTTACATTATTATATACAGGTTTCCCAGTTGACTAGCTTGAGTGTCTCGGATCTGGTTGTACGCATGTTCCTCCTTCTTCCTTATTAAAATAGTAATTCCCCACAGTATGCTCACCAGATATCTCCCTCTTTCACATCTTCCCTTAATTTAGTTTTGATTTGCCTTGGCACTTGACGTTCTCTCAGGTCAAAGGCTTTGACATTATTAATTGCAGTCTGTTTCCCAGCTCATTTATTATCTTCTCTTTCTATCCTGGAAGGTTTCACTTATTGAGTGTGAGATTATATACCTGTCTCTTTTGCTCATGCTATTTTATGCTCTCGCTCTCTCTCTCTTTAGAGTTCCCTGAGACCAACATCATACGAGACCCATCATTCTATATACCCCTAATAGACCAGCTCACATGTAAACCAAACCATCCCAATGCTACAAGAAAATAAAGGACGACTAAAATAAAACCAGTTATGCCATCACCATACCATCACAGTGAATTCGGACATATATCCACTTGCATTTGATGAACTGTAGAATAACAGTCATACATTTTACCATCACGATTGCTTGGTTTTGCTCAGGTCCAGCAAATTAATTACTTAGTCCAATTTAGATTCGGATTCACCTGCATAACAAACCCTACAATGCCTACACTTCCATGATATAGCACTCACATAGGCCAGCTAGCTCTGTTCTGCATTACAATCGGTACAGACTGCCAGAAGGATCAAGGATAAAGTCATGAGGCTGGAGCTCTGGTTGCAAGGATAAATCCTAAAGCTTCAGTTCATTTACCTTTCAATGTTCAGATGGTCACAAAATAGCATATATATATATATATATATATATAAAAAATATATATTCAAGCTTCAGGTAAAGCTGCAGATTATGTGCACACAGCCAACATTAAGAGTTACTGATGAGGATGGTGGTGGGGGTGGTGGAGGGAGAGAGGGTGGTGGTTTGTGGAGGTAGGAGAACCACATGCACTCAGCTATGGAGCCAATGCAATCTACCTGATTGTTCAGCTGTCACCTGTCTGTCTGTCTCTCTCGGTTCACAGAGCCCAACAGCAGTTAACCGCTTACGTTGTGGAGAAGCAATTGTAGGATATTTACAAGTGAAATTTAACAGTCCTCAATAATGAACACAAGACTACTTTATTAGCACAAAACTACAGATAAACTTCATGCTAATTTTATGCCAAAATATGTTCTTTGGTTAAATTTGATTGTCTTTTTTCTACAGTGATACACAATTCAGGTTGTTGAAGGCTTGGCCAGGCCATTGTGTGCAGTGTGTTGAAATGTTGCGTTATCCCAGAGAGGGGTATCGGAAGCAAAACACTTTGTGTGGAAATAGAAGGAAAGAGTAGAAAGACATTATTTACACATATGCTGACCTTCAGACTAGTACTTCAACTATTTGTTAATTTAAGCAATACATCAGAATGCTCAGCCACCTTTTCTAACTCTTCCAATCTCGTTTTTCTAATGACCGTCTCTATTATCCTTCCTGGTAGATTGTTATCCTCTCTGTAAAACGTTGTTTCTAATGTCTGTTCTAAATTTACTTCTCAAGTTTAAATGAATGCTGTCTACTCCTACAAGCCCTACTTTCTTGGAAGCAATATTGTGGGTTCACCTTGTCTTTACCTTTAACATTAATTAGACTTTGATCAACTATGGAGCCTGAGCTTCTTTAATCTTTCTTTTGAATCCACATTGCTTGGTGATCATTCCTGTGGCTCTTTTCTGCACTTGCTCCAGCGCACATACATCCTTTTTGGACTTTGTGACCGGAATTGAAATGAGTGCTCTTAAGATGATCTAATGTACAGCTTTAGAATGATCTCTGGAGATGTATATTCTGTTCTTCTATCTATCAGTGTCCCATTGCTTTATTAATTGATAAGTTGCATTTCCACATATGTGCTTGTGACAAATCTATGATTAAACCCAAGTTCCTATTGAAATCTCCTTATGCTAATTTTATTCCATTCATTCTATATTTGCATCACACATCTTGTTACAATTATGAGCTTTATATGATTGTTGTGTGTTGGTGTGGTGTCTTTAAGGTAAAATGAAGAGAGTCAGGTGATCTGTTCTGAAGTCAGCCCGACAGCAAACCTGGGTGGTTTGATTGTTAGAGATTAAAGGGAGCCCAGGTTGTCTTACTAGGAAGAAGGTGTAAGGCATTTACACTTTGAGACAATGACAGCAGCCTGTGTGCTAACATTGGACAGACTGTAAGTCTCCAAAGTCCCAGAGAAGTGTTGAGAATGTTGGGTTGTGAGCAATTGTGCTTTAAACTATCCATTTACTTCCAAGATAAAACAGAGTTGGGGTCTAAAGGATAGCTAATCAGCATTTCTACCCGGGTACAATGGCAGAGTGGTAATGTCATCAGTAATCCAGACGCCCAGGCTAATGCTCTGGAGACATGGGTTCAAATTCAACCACAGCAGCTGGTGGAATTTAGATTTAATTAATAAACCTGGAATTATAAAGCTCATCTCACTAATGGTGATCATGACAGCTATCATCGATTGTTGTAAAAGCCCATCCGGTTCACCAATGCTCTTTAGAGGAGGAAATCTGCCATCCTTATCTGGCCTGGCCTACATGTGGCTCCAGACCAACAGCATGTAGTTGACTCTTAACTGCCCTCTGAAATGGCCCAGTAAGCAGTGACGTTAAGAAACATGAACTTGTTCCGGGCAAAAGCTGAGGGTTCCATTTCCAGCAGACCCAAGGCTTCCGGCGCATGCGCAGACTGGGGCAGGGTAACAGGCCGTACATGCTTGGTTTTTGGCGTTCTTTTGACAGCTGCATGGTGATGGTGGCTCAAAGCCCTGACCACAGGACCCATGGTGGTGGGAAGAGGTGAGCCCATGGAATTGGGTGTGTTGGGAGGCCGAAGAAGAGGTTCCATGCAGCAAAAGTGCTGCTGTTGACAGGCTCCAGGTAGTGAGGGCTTGGGGAAGACCCAGGGAGCCTGCAAGGCAGCAGAAGGTCGCTAGCTTCATGTTGGAAAGGGTTAGGACTCAGAAGAAGCCCTGGGAACCATTTATAGCTCAGTACAGCCAGGAGACTGGAGTTTGGAAAAACCCAAGCTCATTGAAGCTAGTGGTCTGCTAAACAGCTGAAATTGTACCAGTACATATGAAATAGGAGGAGAAGTAGGCCATTCAGCCTCTTGAGCCTGCCCGCCCACCATTCAATAAGATCAGGGCTGATCTGTTTGGGTTTCAAGTTCTACATTCCAATCCACCCCAATAACCTTTGATTTCCTTGCCTAAAAAAAAATCTATCTAACTCTGCCTTAAAAATATTCAACAACCCTGCTTCCACTGAGGCAGAGAGTTCCAAAGTCGCACAACCCTCAGAAAAAATTTCTCCTCATCTCTGTCCTATAACGGTGACCTCTAATTTTAAAACAGTGCCCCCCTAGTTCTGGACTCACCCACAAGATGGAACATTCTTTCCACATCCACCTCACCAAGACCATTCAGCATCTGGTATACTTCAATCAAGTCACCCCTCACTCTTCCAAACTCCAGTGGAAACAAGCCCATCCTGTCCAACCTATCCTCATAGGTCAACCCACTCATTCCAGGTATCAATCTAGTAAACCTACACTGAACCACCTCCAACGCATTTACATCCTTCTTTAAATGAGGTCAAAACTGCACACAGTATTCGAGGTGCGGTCTCACCAATGCCCTGCATAACTGAAGCATAACATCCTTACTTTTATGTTCACTTCCTCTCATAATAAAGGACAGCATTTCATTAGCCTTCCTGATTATATGCAGTAGTTATACACTGGAGCGCAGCTTTGTGAATCCCATGGCAGGTAGTCTCTGGAGAAAAGATTGAACCATTGGGAGGTATGCAGCTGTTGAGGAAGTGCAAATCAGAGTGACTTTTTAGGGAATTCAGAGGCTAGATCTTTGAATGTGGAGACTTTCTCCCTCACGAGGGACTGCGTTTTCATGAGATTGTGTAACTCACCGTGGACACTGACACCTGGGTGGAGTGCTGAAAAATCTGTGGGTCTGTCTTGCTAGTTAATTAATGTTTATCTTGTTAATTCTGAATGTTAGAGTATAAGGTAGATATTGCAAATTGTTTTACTTTTCTGACTTTGTATTGTAAAGTGTATTTTGGTTGTTTAAAACTGGAATCTTATGGCTCTATTCTCTTAGTAAGTACCTGAGATTTCAAACATCGTCGACTAACTGAACTGTAAAGTGGCAAGGGCAATTAGGGATGGACGACAAATACTGGCCTTTCCAGAAAAGCACACATCCCAAGAAAGAGAAAAAAAGTCAATCATGTTGCCAGGTAGATGAGCTTTGAGAGGGGATTGTTTCTAAGATATCCCTGAAACTCACAGGCATGTTCGTCTACCAGGCTCGGAGAGGGAGAACAGCTGTAAGCAACAAGATGTTGTCGTTCACCATGCAGGAATGTGACTGGGAGCTCACGCTCAATTGAAAAGACCGAATTCATAAGGAGTTAAAACAAGGCTGGAAGATTCCCCTAACTTGCACTAGAGGAAGAATCTCTGGGGTGGAAAAAAACCTCACTGTGAAAGACAGTTCTGAGACTAAAAGTGCCCAGACTGAGAAAGGAGAAGAACAGAAGTAAACCCTTGAAAACTAAGAATCACCTTGGACCGCTTCCTGGAGAATTGAATGTCTACTTACAAGACAATGTAAAGTATATCGGTGAAGCATGTCTCAGTCATGCTAATAGAAAAAGGGGAATGTTCTGATTTGTGATTTAAAGTGTAAGTTATCTATAAAGAGAGTGTTTAGCCAATAGCGGTTTTAGTCTTTAAGTCTTAAAACATGAAATTTTGTTATGCCATTCTTTCAGCTAGTAGCTGGAAGTTCAAATATCTTTTTAAAAGTTATCAGTCTCTGTAGAGATTGTAACACCTACATTTTTCAGTATTCAATTCTGTTCATCTGTCTCCACAGTTCTCCCTGCAGTTTATAACTAGTTACAACATTTAAATAGATGAGAAATTACCTTGGTTCTTGAAGTATGTCATTCAACACCTCTCTTCCAATCTGACTACAGCTCTCTCATGCATTTTTGGTTTCCTCATTTTTATCTCAATTAGCAGATCAATAGTCAATGCTGGATTTCTACGCTTTTTGGTTTCATCGGTCGTCTCTTATTTGCAACCTCATCAAAGACTTGTGGAAATTTTGAATAAATGACAGGTAGGAAGCACCACAATTTATTATGGTGACATGTTCAAAGGCATTAAAGTAGCTTTTAGCAGAAATTTCCCCTTTTAAAGCAACTCTAGTAGTTTCGTATTTAGCTGTTGCGATTTAGAACCCCAGAAAACTCTTTAGAATTGCTTCCATTATTTTTCCTGCATCGTGATTCAGCTTGCCCGTTAAGAGTACGTAGCTGTGCAGGTCAAAATGTTCTCAAAATAATATTAAAAGTTTGCAACAACAATATTGCTGGTAGTACCAAGAAGGCCTCCATCAATGACATCCAAATTTAGCTTTGCAGTAAAGGAGCCGGTGCTTCTGAAATAAGCATAATGAGCAGCCAGGCAATCTTTAATTTCTTCTCTTTTTAGGCAGTGCCTCAGGATTGAGGATGACTTGCTTCCACTCCTGTTCGATGGGTTCTGAGATGGCTGATAAATCCAATGTGTGATCTGCAGACTTTGCCACAGGTGGTTCTTGATGGACACCTCGACTTCATCTCTGCACGTTACTGACGAAGTCTCATGATGTGTTCGGTGTTATTTAGGCATCCACCTGTCTCAGGAGACGATGGACTGTGCCCAGGATGTATGTCGTTTCTGAGTCTGTTGTGGCTATAGGGGCTGACTCGTGAGTGGCAGTGCCTGCCGCAGCTGGCACAGATGAATAGTGCTGGCCCGAGGTGGACTGATACTTTTTCCTTCTAGCAACGGTCGACTTTCTCCATTTTGGTCAATCACAAGTCAGGAACTCCCATGAGTCGGTGGATATGTTTAACATTTTTTGGGAAGCTTTGAGGACATCCCTAAAGCATTTCTGTTATCTTCCTGGGAGTGTCCTGCCGTGACCAAGTTTCAGGTACAGCAGTTGCTTTGGGGTTTGGCAGCAGGCATACGAACGAGCTGGTTTTGAGTGATTAGCATCTCGATGCTGGGCAAGTTGGCTTGGAAGAGGGCACCACAGTTGGACCGCCTTTCTTGCCACCAGATTTGGAGGATCTTGCAAAGGTACTGCTGATGGTACTTCTCCATTGCTTTGAGGTGCGTGCTACAGGTTGTCCAAGTCTCCAAAACATACAGGAGCATGGGGATCACTGCTGTCCGGTAAACCATGACTTTAGTCTCGGGTTTGAGATCCTCATCCTCAAATACGCTTTTCGTCAGTCAGCCGAAGGCTGAGCTGTCACATTGGAGGCGATGAGGGAATTTTGTTTGTTTATGTCTACCTTTGTCAAGAGAAGGCTCCCAAGATATGGGAAATGGCTCACACTTTCCAAGATCTCACTGTTGATCTTAATCTTTGCTGAGAGCTGGTTGGAAGAGCGTTTGAGGACTCTGGGTCTATACCCGATGGAGTTTAGAAGGATGAGGGGGGATCTGATTGAAACTTACAGAATACTGAAAGGCCTGGATAGAGTGGACGTGGGGAAGATGTTTCCATTAGTAGGAGAGACTAGGACCCGAGGGGCACAGCCTCAGAGTAAAGGGAAGACCTTTTAGAACAGAGATGAGGAGAAACTTCTTTAGCCAGAGAGTGGTGAATCTATGGAATTCATTGCCACAGAAGGCTGTGGAGGCCAGGTCATTGAGTGTATTTAAGACCGAGATAGATAGGTTCTTGATTGGTAAGGGGATCAAAGGTTACGGGGAGAAGGCGGGAGAATGGGGTTGAGAAACTTATCAGCCATGACTGAATGGCAGAGCAGACTCGATGGGCCGAATGGCCTAATTTCTGCTCCTATGTCTTATGGGGGACATAAGGAAGAACTTTTTTACGCAGAGGGTAGTGGGTGTCTGGAATTCGCTGCCCAAGTTGGTGGTAGAGGCAGAAACTCTAAACTCTTTTAAAAAGTACCTGGATCTGCACCTAAAGTGCTGTAAGCTGCAGGGCTATGGGTCGGGTGCAGGAAGGTGGGATTAGAAAGGGCACCTGGGTGTCCTCGGGCTGGCATGGACAAGATGGGCCGAATGGCCTCCTTCTGTGCTGTAACTTTTCTATGGTTCTATGGAAGGGGACCTTAGTTTTCCTGGTATTTAGTGAAAGGCCCATTCATTTCAAGCTCCTATGAGTAACAAAGACTTTTTTGCAGTTTTAAAAATGACTGTTGTGAACAATTTGCACAGGTCCTAATATTCCATACTAATAATGACAGATTGAGAGTGGTACCATTTACAATTTGAGTCAACAAATGCATGGATGGGAAATAAGCTGCAAGTGGAACAGGAACACTGATCTCCTAATCAACTCAAACGAGGTTTGTCCTGGTTTCATCAATCAGGCACACAACAATAAAAAATCAGGTCTTTACATTTTGAACATTTTACCAGACCCTGATCTTGTGAAAAATATGGTAACAACAATAACCCCAAAAAGCAATGTGCTACAATACTAAAGTAGTCATCAATAGTATCAAAAATAAAATCAGAACAATTTATATTAGGATGTTTAGTTTGCATCAGCGAAAAATTCTATTTCTTTGCCTTTATAATTTACAAACCCTCTATCTAACTGGAGAAATTATTTCTCTTGCAGCTTTGAAATGTATGTTTTCAACACATCGCCATCTACACACAGCAATAAAACTCAAACCCAACGCAATTGCTGCAGACAACTGCCTATGAACAGCAGACTAATTCAGCAATGCCAGTCAGAGGTGATCTTTGCCAAGCCGTTTACCACTGAGTGCTGTCAATTGCTTTTAATGGTTTCTTTGAATCCTGACCCTCTGGTGGTGGCAATCACTGGAAATCCAAATGTTTTAAACAAAGTTCCATGCCATAAAGTACATTAAGCAATGTTATATATTTGAAATGTAGCAGATTGGAAAAACAGGTTCCTGAGTAGACAAGTAAACTAAAAGCTTCCGCTAAATTACCTGAGGACACAATGCCCGAGGACACAATGCCCTGTTAATTTTATATTGAACGGTTTTGTGCTATTAAACTCCCACTAACAATGCGCTTTATGTATAAATAAAGTTAGTTTGTCAATGTAATTCTCATACTGTCACTGTGAAGGGTACTGGCCAAGGAGGGAGAGAGAAAGCAGGAAACTACAGGCCAGTTAGCTTAACATCTGTCACAGGGAAATTGCTGGAATCTATTATTAAGGAGGTTAAAAAATCTCAATGCAATCAGGCAGAGTCGATGTGGTTTTGTGAAAGGGAAATCAAATTTGACTAACTTATATATATATATATATATATTTCCAGGAGGCATGTGACAAGATGCAACATCAAAGGTTACTACATAAAATAAGAACTCATGGTGTGGGGAATAATATATTAGCATGGATGGATGGTTGGCTAACAGGAAACAGAGTAGGCATAAATGGGTCATTTTCAGGTTGGCAAGATGTGATAAGTAGAGTGCCACAGGGATCAGTGCTGGGGCCTCAACTATTTACAATTTATATCAATGACTTGGATGAAGGGGCCAAATGTATGGTTGCTAAATTTGCAGATGACACAAAGATAGGTAGGAAAGTACGTTTTGATGTGGACATAAGGAGTCTGCAAAGGGTCATAGATAGGTTAACGAGTGAGCAAAAATTTGGCAGATGGAGTATAATGTGGGAAAATGTGAACTTGTCCGCTTTGCCAGGAAGAATAGAAAAGCAGCATATTATTTAAATGAAGCGACTGCATAACTGAGGTACAGAGGGATCTGGGTGTCCTGGTACATGAATCAGGAATTTAGTATGCAGGTACATCAAGTGATTGGGAAGGCAAATGGAATGTTGTCATTCATTGCAAGAGGAATGGAATATAAAAGTAGGGATGCTTTGCTACAGTTGTATAGGGCGTTGGTGAGACCAGATCTAGAGTACTGTGTACAGTTTTGGTCTCCTTACTTAAGAAAGGATATAAATGCATTAGCAGTTCAGAGAAAGTTCACTTGGCTGATACCTGGAATGGGAAGAGGGGGGTTATCTGATGAGAAAATGTTGGACAGGCTGGGCTGGAGTTTAGAAGCTTGAGAGGTGATCTTATTGAAATCTATAAGATCCTGAGGGAACTTGACAAAGTGGATGCTGAAAAGGATGTTTCCCCTTGTGGGAGAGACAGAGTTAGGGGACACAGTTTAAAAATAAGGGGTCTCCCATTTAATACAGAGATAAGAAGAAAGTTTTTCCTCTCAGAGGGTCATGAATCTTTGGAACACTCTTCCCCAGAGAGTGGTGGAAGCAAGGTCATTGAATATTTTTAAGGCAGAGGTAAATAGATTCTTATTGACAAACAAGGGAGTAAAAGGTTATTTGGGGTAGGCAGCATGTGATCTTATTGAATTGCAATGCAGGCTTGAGATGACAAATGGTCTAACTCCTGCTCCTAATTCACATGTTCGTATGTATGTAATTCACACCAAATCCTGTTCACCCATCACCCGTGTTCACTGGCCTGTGCTAGTTCCAGGCCAAATCAGGCATTGATTTTAAAATTCTCATCCTTGTTTTTAAATCCCTCTGTGGCCTCACCACCCCATCCCTCCGGAATCTCGTCCAGCTGTGCAACCCTCTGAGATATCAGATTTCCTCTAATGCTGGCCTCTTAAGCAGCCCTGATTTTAATCACTCCACCAGTGATGGTTGTTTCTTCAGTTGTCTTGCCCTAAGCTCTGGAATTCTCTCCCAACACCTCTCCCCTCCCTCCATCTCTTTCCTCCTTTAAGACAGTCCTTAAAACCTACCTTGTTGACCAAGCTTTTGGTCAGCTGACATCTTATGTGGCTCAGTGTTCCATTTTGTTTTATATCACTGCTCCAATGCACCTTGGGGTATGTGAAGATGCTATATAAATACTGCAGTACTTCTTGTAATTATAAAGCGTGGCCTGGAAACTCTTTTGAGTTATCAACAGTCACAGATTGCAACTCTTTCGAGTACAAACACAGTTCTTGGTTTCCGGGAGTGGGACATGAACCCACAACCCTCTGATTCAAAGGCGAGGGTGCTATGAACTGAGCCACAGCTGACACCTCCAATAAGGAACCAACATATTTGGGGGGAACTCTTTCGAGTTATCGACAGTCACAGATTGCAACTCTTTCGAGTACAATCACAGTTCTTGGTTTCCGGGAGTGGGACATGAACCCACAACCCTCTGATTCAAAGGTGAGGGTGCTATGAACTGAGCCACAGCTGACAATAGCACTATACAATATTATTGTGAGAGTGCCTAAATTATTCAGATGACATTCCTCTATCTACTATTTTAGCAATGGTGTTGTGTCATTAAAGAGAAATGAACCAATTCCTCTATTATACTGCTACAACAGGGAATCCAGTTTGTGCATTAAGAGCAATTATCATACTTACATCACCACTTGATGAAACTTCTATTTGAAGCCATGCACTCTTCCTGACCATTGTCAATGGCCTGAGAGCTTAACCTTCAAATAACATTTAAAAAAACAAATGCTTTGTTTAAAGAAACTGATTTCTACAAATCTAAAAAAAAAATGACCATAAAAGCAGCAGGATTGTTTAAAAGCACAGTTGATTCACTCATGTCATTCAGGGAAGGAAGCCTGACATCCTTGGCCTGCCTGACTTCCAAGTGACTCCGGTATACAGAACTGAGCAAGCCACACAGTTTGTACAATCACTCAATGTAGCTGGGATGGAAAATAAATGCAGCCTTGCCCATCAGTCACCCACATGCTGTGGGAAAGAAACGTGTAACTATACTTTTGCTATAGATTGTACAGTACAATCTGCAAACATATTTACATTACAATTTTCTGAGGCCCAGGATCTGAAGAGATTCACATTTTTCAGTCCCACAAAATAGTTAGTTCATCGGTCTATTCAATGAAGTACTACAACAGTACTCGATTTGTGCCACAGGGTGGCACTGGCACACTGCTTGAGAGATGCTAGCAGCATCTAGTGGAAAATACCACATACAACAATACAACATAAAACAGAATTTTTGGCAAGTCAGTTTGTTTCAGAGTATTATTTTCTGAAGTTGGATGAAATATCACTCTCAAGCTTGTTTCTAAGAGGAGTGTGGATTTGAAAGCATAAAAACAAAAAAACTGCGGATGCTGGAAATCCAAAACAAAAACAGAAACAGAAATACTTGGAAAAACTCAGCAGGTCTGGCAGCATCAGCGGAGAAGAGCACAGTTGATGTTTTGAGTTCTGTTGAAGGGTCATGAGGGCTCGAAACGTCAACTGTGCTCTCCTCCGCCGATGCTGCCAGACCTGCTGAGTTTTTCCAGGTATTTCTGTTTCTGTTTTTGATTTGGATTTGAAAGCAGTCTGGGATTTCTTGTTGACAAGTGTCTGTCTTGGAACCTCCTCCAAATGCGTGAAAAAGGAGTCACTGAGCATGCAATTCTGGTCACAGCACAGGAGGCCATTCGGCCCACCGTGTTGCACTGGAAACAAATGAAGGCACCACTGAGATTACGAGTTAGCGTGTTAAAGCACCTGTACTATGTTACCAAGTTTCACAGGTAAGTCACCCCCAAACTAAAATTGTTCTCCATGTTCAGTCATTCTGACGTGGCACTGCAGCATGTATGGGAAATTAACTGTTACCAAAAAAAATCCTATTAAATCCAGCTTTTCTTTTAAGATGCTGTTAACAAGCTGAAGTAGGCTGCAATTGTGGAAATGTGTTCCATTTCTCAGTGCTGCTTCATTGATGTTGCTTCGTCCTTGCTGCTGGCTATACACTGCCACAGTAACTATTCCAGTAAATTAATAGAAAATACCTCATTTGGATGGAGAAGAATTGAAACTGAACACCTTAAAGAAAAAACAATCCCAAACCCACACGGGAAAATGATGTAGGAAGCCGACAGTGGGCAGCACAGTGTGTGGATGAAGCTGGAGTGGAAGGGCATGAGGCTGTGATTCAGGCACAGAACAAAGGTGTTGTGCTTCTCTAGAAAGGAGGTGAAGGAGTATAGCTAAGTCAGATGCTCTTGGCCACCTTCCACTAACTAAAGAGCAACATTGAGAATCCACACAGGCAGTGAATTAAAGTAGGGAAAAGGTATGAAATTATAGATTTCAAATATTTAGATTTAATATGTACAAAGTGTTTCTTTATTGTCCAAGGCAACATTTGTCATGATGGTGAAATATAATTTGACACTATAATTCTCCAAACCATGCATGTCACACAGTACTGACTACAAGCACAGCAGTACCATCTGTTGTGACTATTTCAGAACAGATGTGGTTAGCTCAATGCTGAAGTCACAAGTAATTACTGAGAAAACAGTTGTGCGTGTTACATCTCAGGCTGAAAGATCAACACTCAAAGTCACAGATTTAACTGCAAGAACGTCATTTAATCTGCTGTGCCATCTAATTCCCTAACATGTGCTACCTGGCCTTCGACTCCCCCAGGTGACCCCATACAGAATGTACCTTACAGTATTGTGCAATGTGACAGGGTTAATTAATGACCTCAGGATAAAGGCACCCCTAGGTAGCAGAGACCACAATATGATTGAATTTTACATCCTGTAGGGAGAAGAGTGGGTCTAAGACTAGTATTTTAAACTTAAATAAGGGCAACTATGTGGGCATGAAAGCTTGAGCTAGCTGAAGTGAACTGGGATACTAGGCTTGGGGACAGATCAATAGAAAAGCAGTGGAAGACATTTAAGGGGATTTTTCAGAATAAGTTGATTCCTACTATAAAGAAAAAGTCTAAAGGGAGAACCCACCATCCATGGTTAATTAAAGAAGTTAGGGAAAACATCAAACTTAAGGAAAAAGCATATAATTGCACAAAAATGAGTGGCAGGTCAGATAATTGATCAGAATATAAAGAATGGCTGAAAATGAATAAAAGGATAATCAGGAGAAAGAAATTAGAGTATGAGAGGAAACTAGCTAGAAATGTAAAAATAGATAACAAGAGTTTATACAGGTATTTAAACAGTAAAAGAGTAGGCAAAGTGAGTGTTGGTCCTCTAGAGAGCAAGAATGGGGAGTAAATAGTAGATAATAAGGAAATGACAGATGAAATGGACACATTTTTTGCTCCTTTTTCACTAGAGGATATAAAAAACATTCCAGTAATACCTGTAAATCAGGAAATGTAGGGGACAGGTGAAATTACAATCACTACGGAAGTGGTCCTGAGCAAACTGACGGAGCTGCAGGTTGACAAGTCCACAGGCATGCCACACAAGTGCCAGGCAACGACCATTTCCAACAAGAGAGAACCTAACCATCGCCCCTTGACATTCAATGGCATTACCATCGCTGAGTCCCCCACTATCAACATCCTAGGGGTTACCATTGACCAGAAACTGAACTGGGGTAGCCACATCAATACTGTGGCGACAAGAGCAGGTCAGAGGCTAGGAATCCTGCGAGTAACTCACCTCCTGACACCCCAAAGCCTGTCCACCATCTACAAGACACAAGTCAGGAGTGTGATGGAATACTCTCCATTTGCCAACAACACTTAAGAAGCTTGACACTATCCAGAACAAGGCAGTGCGCTTGATTGACACCCCATCCACAAACATTCACTCCCTCCACCACCGACAAACAGTGGCAGCAGTGTGTACCATCTACAAGATGCACTGCAGAAACTCACCAAGGTTCCTTAGGCAGCACCTCACAAACCCACGACCACTACCATCTAGGACAAGGGCAGCAGACACATGGGAACCGCCTGGAAATTCCCCTCCAAGCCACTCATCATCCTGACTTTGAAGGAATGGTGATATATTTCGCTGATGCTGGGTCAAAATCCTGGGACTCCCTCCCCATCAGCACTGTGCGTGCACTTACACCACATGGACTGCAACAGTTCAAGAGACAACTCACCACCACCTTCTCAAGGGCAACTAGGGATGAGCAATAAACACTGGCCTAGCCAGTGACATCCACATCCCATAAAATGAATTTAAAAAAGAAGCACTGATCCAAACTCCTCTTGAAGTTTCACAAAGAATTTCACAGAATTCACTTTCAATCAGATGTGTAGCACCCCCAGGTTTTGGGCAATTTCTCTGCTCAGAAGAGGTTCACCATCCTCCTCAATCACTGCAAATTCTACCTCTACATTCCAATCCCCAGTTTACACATTCACAATGAAGCATCCAACAGTTTGAAGTGTGGTTTTAGGTGTGTAAGAATAGAGCTTTTTGACACATTTTCGATATGTCCACTTGATTCTCTTTGTCTTCAGTTCCTCCCACAGTGCTCTGTTGATGACATTACTGTCACTGCCCTAAATGTACAATAATGCTCACTTCAACACCACTGGAGCTTTCTCATGGTTGTCCCCATTATCAGAAAACATGTATCCATGACAGATATTTGTGACCTCACTCTCTGCATCTTCAACTTGTCTCACGGTTGAGCTACTTTAATTTCTTTCCTTTATGTGATTTGCCAGGTTTCTCTCTCTGTTCAGCTTTGCTTCTGCACTTCATGGCAAAATGGTCTTTGTCCCCATTGTCCCCAACATAATTGCATCCATCCAATGCTTGCCTCAAAGGGGTCACAAATTGGGCGACTGCTTCCCCCTCTTTGTCTCATTTGATGGAAAACATGCCTTTGGAATGTGTCATTTAGCATCACCACATAATGATCCTTCAAATTTTTCACTGCATATTCATAATCCATCTTTTCTCCCATGTCAGGCAACGTTTTAAAGTCTCCCCCATCAAAGCACCCACATTGAACAACACTAAGGCCCGAAACCGTGCTTTCTGCGCCACCGTAGACCCATCCAAAAATAGACCTCAACTGTTTGCATACGCTTTGAACTCCTCCAGCCACGTTTCCATTTCACGCTGACGGTACTGGCATCACCCGTCAGATCAAACAGTTCAATTCCCCGGACTTCAGACACATCAGCTCCAGCAAATGCCTTGACACAATCCTAAGTATCTCCGCATTTATCCTTGTCACCAATGCCACAGCTTTGGCTGACACACAAAGTCACAGATTTAACTGCAAGAACAACATCCTTTAATCTGCCATGATGGCTAACTACCTAACATGCGCTGATCTTCAACCCCATTCCCTCCCCCAGGTCACGTAACCCTGTACAGATTACATACAGAATGTACCTTACAATATCTTATCAAAGTGCCCTATAGTATCAAATGCTCAGGTCATGCACACAATCAGTTATCATCTGGATAGTGTACAGCCCTGAAATTATGCCACGGAACACATTATTGTATAAGCACTTAATACATTTATCTGAAACTCCTTCCTGTGCTATTTTTGCAGAGATGTTAATTCATTTAAAAGAAATGGGGTTCCTGCCTAGAGGGGGCAATTTCAGAGGATCACATTAAGCAATCATACAATGGTATCCCAAAGCAGCACACCAAGTATTTAACTTGAATGCACACCTCCAAACTGCGTTAATGTACAGCCAGTGCATGCAAATCCTACCAGGGGGTCAACTAAGTGAATTTATTATGTAAATAAATGTGTTCTTTGTAGCATTTCAAGATATTCAAGGGCAGAAGTGAGTGTATTAGGGAAGTACATGGTGTTGGGTTTATGTGCTTGTTCTTGTCTTTCAGAGTTGGGGAGGTGAAGGCAAAGCAGCTCAATTCTTGTTACTGGGGACCAATAACAAGATTGCATTTTGCTTATATTTTGACAAATCAATTCAAGTCAAAAAAGTACTATACATTAATTAATGTGCAATTTCATTTTATGAGTTAATTTACAAATTAAATGCAAAGAGATATGAAATTGAACTACACAGTGCTCAATGTACTGGGTGTGATGTAAAAATTTTATTCAAAGTTGAGTTTCACAACAGGGGCAATGAACGTTAAGCTCATGTAAAACACCCTGAAATTAAATTGTTACAAAAACATTATCCTTAACTTAAGTTTAACTTTTAGATTGTGAATCACACTCCCAAAGGAGGTTCTGGACCTTGAGCTTAATTTATGTAATTCAAATTAGAATTTTTGTTAATTATAATATGCACATGAAGGTGTGTATTAGTTCCCCCTAAAATAGGTTTTACAGTCTCAATGGGTTTGAATAACTACTGTACAATGTATTTTCCCACCCCCTAGTGAAATACATTCAGCCCTGATAATGTCAAACTTACGATGACAGGTTCAACATAGCCAAAATGCAGGTTGACAGCTAAGTAAATATCACAATAATCATGAATGCATTTGTGAAATTAAAACAGTTGGTTAATATTTCAGCCTGCAACATTCAGCCTTGATATTAACCCCCTCCCTACAATGGTTGGGACAGAGTCAGGGGGGGAAAGAGGTTAATGTTGAAAAATTAGGGAAGACCTCCCCATCCACCTTATATGAGCCTGTGCCGCTTTTATGGTTCCCAGCTGCAGCTTCCTGTTCGTTGACTTTCCCACCAGGCAGCCTGTCGACCTGCCCAGCTCCCAGGCGGGAAATGTTAACAAGATCCTGTCACTACTATTGCAAGGTCGCCAAAAGCCCAGACTTTCGGGGTTTCGCGCGCCCTCCCCACCTTATACCGCACTCCCCTGCATCCAGCTCACCTCCCCATAAATATTAGAGTCACAGTCTCTTTATCTGATGATCTTACAGGTGGGTCAAGTTTTGCTCTGGTTGGGCAGAACATCATTAAGTACTCGTCAGTCAAGTAGACATAGACATAAGACATAGGAGCAGAAATTAGGCCATTCAGCCCATCGAGTCTGCTCCGCCATTCAATCATGGCTGATAAGTTTCTCAGCCCCATTCTCCCGCCTTCTCCCCGTAACCTTTGATCCCCTTACCAAGAACCTATCTATCTCCGTCTTAAATACACTCAATGACCTGGCATCCACAGCCTTCTGTGGCAATGAATTCCATAGATTCACCACTCTCTGGCTAAAGAAGTTTCTCCTCATCTCTGTTCTAAAAGGTCTTCCATTTGCAACTGGATCTTCATTCTAAATTACATTTTTTTATTCATTCATGGGATGTGGGCTTTTCTGACTAGGGCAACATTTATTGCCCATCCCTAACTGCCGTCGAGAAGGTGGTGGGTGAGTTGCCTTCTTGAACAGCTGCAGTCCATGTAGTGTAGGTACACCCACAGTGCTGTTAGGGAGGGAGTTCCAGCATTTTGACCCAGCGACAGTGAAGGAACGGCGATATATTTCCAACTCAGGATGGTGAGTGACTTGGAGGGGAACTTCCAGTTGGTGGTATTCAGACATATTCAGAAAACCATGAAAAACATCAGTCATCACACAAAAGCGAGGCAGATAGCAGTGCAAACTGACAAACAGCTTTAGGGGATCAAGACAGCACTTTCTCGAAGACGAGCGGCAAGGTTGTCTGACCTGATGAAAAAGTCAAAGATAAGCCATGCATGTTACCACGAGTATAATTATACACAGAAATAAATAGCATCCCTCTTACCTTACATCAAATTACATGCGCTTGATATTTTATGTGGAGTCTTTAAATGTCATTGAATGGATCTTTATAAACAACTGCAATTTACACTCATTTATCAGCTCCACTTTCAGGAGGAATGCCTTTGCAGGTGGGTTAAGATTCATTTATACTTCAATTGGTTTAGTTCAATTGCATATTTTGAATATAAACATAAAGCTTGGTGTGTAATAACATGCAAGTGCTCAGGGCTCAAGTTTCATGTAAATGGATCAGAAAGTAATACATTAGCAGAGAGACACTGTAGGATTAAACTTGCAGTTTGGTTTTGCTGCTTAAAACAAATTTTTAATCCTCAGCATATAGCAAAAGCTAGCCAATTAAACAGAATTAAAATTGAGCCCCAGATGAGATGCTCTAATCTTTAAAGGGAATCCTCATCATTAGTGCACTGATAAACAAATCATGCTGGTACAAATAATTATAAACAACTGCCATCTCTTTTTCGTCTTCACCTGTGGGTTGAGAAGTGATTTTGCTTCAAACACGATATTCTGATGGTGTTAATGGGAAAGTCCCTGAGCCTGGCAGCTTAAGGAAGCAGAATTCATATTTATATGTCAATGCAAAATCTTAGGTTAATTATTTTTCATTACTGGTTTATTTCAATTTGCTGATACCACTGGCCTCAATAATTAATTCAAACTATTAACACTCAATTCTTAACAACTGGTATAAATTGTAAGTGCAAGTGGGAGACAATGGTTCGTGCAGATGTCTCCAAAAGATAGGGCCAGCTACCCACAGGAAAACCGTGCTACAATTGGAGAAAATTGTTCCATTATACAAGAACGTATATAGTAAATCAACAGGGGCGATCGGACAAGATTATACAGAATGACATGAAATTTACACCATGGAAACAGGTCTTTCAGTCCAACTCATCTGTGTTTGTGCTTCACATAAGCCTCCTCCCACCCAACTTCATCTAAACCTGTAAGCATATCTTTCCTCACCTACCTCTATTTTTCCAAGCAGATTCAGTCCTATGCAAATTTTCCTTGATGATGGGTACTGAACAGTAGGAGCTAGCCAGGTAGAAGGTGCAGCAAGCAGGGTGCTACAGTTCCACTGATTTCCTATGTATCCCTCCTTCTGACTGCCCAATGATGTGAATGCTGGAAACATCAATGGAGGGTTAACAGGAGTGTCCAGCCCCAAGTCTTAGCCTGGACAACCACTGGTGGCCAAATTAAATTTGTCCAGGCTGATTCCTTGAACCATTTTTTGGAACTTCTGTTGGTT
This sequence comes from Cetorhinus maximus, assembly GCF_964194155.1. NCBI lineage: Eukaryota > Metazoa > Chordata > Chondrichthyes > Lamniformes > Cetorhinidae > Cetorhinus > Cetorhinus maximus. The sequence goes on from NC_135893.1 coordinate 4,050,712, forward strand.
AGGTCTACTTGCACCCGAGCCCCACCGACCTCATCCCAAGCAGCTATAAAGCAGCACGTTCAGGGTCATCTCCAACATTGGACACTTAAGATTTACCCAAGCCAACAAGGGTGCCCACCAGAATTATGAAAATAAGGCGGCCCAGCCCTGACCCTAGATACCCTGCGGAGTCAGGAGCACAAGTCAATGAAATACTGCGATTCTCACCCGCAGCAGATATAGCAATGGGACTTTGTTTTATTTTCTAGGAACAAACAATAAAACATTTACCATATTATCTTTAATTGAACCCGTTATAAACATCTTGCTGAAACCTCTCAGTGAAGATGTGCATCACTCCAGCAATTCAAGATCTCAGCTCTGCCTTAACTCTATTTCTGAACATCTTGGATGGTTTATCCACATGTTAGTGAGAAGCAAACAGTGGAAATACTCTGCTTAAGAGGAGTTGCAGTAATTAATTCAGAGAGCTTAATTAGTTTCTTGATCAAGTCAGGTCTTAAAATTATTTTAAGTTAGCTCTTACTGCATGCAATCTGTTGGTGGCTCAACACCCCTGTCCAAAATCATTATATTGGAGGGCCTGGGACAGAATTCAAGATGAAAGTTTGAACTTACTCCATGGCTTTGGTGCGAACTATAAAATCTGATACTGTTGCTCATATTAATCATCCCTATCAATCGACTGTTTCAAAATGGATATTGTTATACACGCTGGCACTGCATCCTTATTATCAATAATTATCAGCACATGGACTGTTTCTGTGTTTAGTGTTTGCCATAAAGTGCTGGAAAAATGTACAGTTACCTGAAAGATTGATTTCAGGTACACATTCAAATAAAAAGTACACTTTAATAAGGATGACTGGAAAAAAGAGACTTGCATTTATATAGCAACTTTCACCACCCTACGATGTTTCAAAGCATTTTATCGTCAGTCAATGTGGTACTTTAGAAGTCTAGTCACTGATTTTTTTCCCAAAAATATATTTTATTCATAAAATTCACAAAAGTCAATTACATGACCTTTCAAAGTTGACATTACATAAGGTGCAAACCAGATCAATTTCTTCCAATATTTTGTGTTACTCACTACATTTACAATTACAGTCCATATTTACAAGATGAAGTCTGTATCAAGCATACAGCCCCAGAGGTTCTACAGTTTCCAGCTCCCCGGTATACTATGGCCTGAAAGGCCTTAGACGGTGGCCTCTCCCCATTGTATCTTTGCAGTGGCTGCCCCAAACTTTAGTGCATCCCTCAGTACATAGTCCTGGACCATGGAACGTGCCAGCCTGCAACACTGTGTCAGCTGTTTGCGCTGGAAGACCAGCAAGTTTCAGGTGCACCAAAGAGCATCTTTCACTCAGTTGATGGTCCTACAGCCGCAGTTGACGTTTATCTCTGTGTCTGTCCCTGGGAACAGCCGATTGAGCACAGAGTCCTGTGTCACAGAGTCCTGTGTCACAGAGCCCTGTGTCACAGAGCCCTGTGTCACAGAGCCCTGTGTCACAGAGCCCTGTGTCACAGAGCCCTGTGTCACAGAGCCCTGTGTCACAGAGCCCTGTGTCACAGAGCCCTGTGTCACAGAGCCCTGTGTCACAGAGCTGCTCAGGATGAACGTCGACAAAAGCCACTGCATCTCTCTCCAGACCTTCTTTGCAAAAGCACATTCCAGAAGGTAGAGGACAATGGTCTCTATCCCACCTCAAGAGGCTTCAAAGCATCATGTGGAGGGGATGAGACTTGGTGTACAGGAAGGATCTGACAGAGAGGGCCCACCTTAATACCAGCCAAGCTACTTTTTGGTGCTTGTTTGAAAATTCTGATGAGGTATTCGGCTAAATGGCTTTGACAGTCTGTTCAGGGGGCCATCCAACAGGGTCAACCACCCGTTTTTCCCGCAGAGCCTCGAGGACGTTACCTGTGGACCACTGCCTGATGGACTTGTGGTCAAAGGTGTTTTTCTGTATAATTTTTTCCACAAGGGACAAGTGGTATGGCACCGTCCAACTGAATACAGCATTCCGCAACAGCGTAGCCAGACCTGTCCTTCATAACACTGAGACCAGGTATAACATTAGCATGCAGTGAACACTTGGTGTTTGTGTACGGAGGATCCACCCACAGGTTGTCGCAGCCGCACTTAAAGGTGACCATCAGGATTGGGGTGATTGGTTTTCTCCCTTTATCTAGAGGTTTGTACATCATGTTCCTGCAGCTGCAGTCCATTTTTGATTTCCAGATAAAGCAGTGAATGGCTCGGGTTAGCACCGGAGTGGGGTAACACCGAGAGCACCTCGCACCTGATGCTCAGGTTCTTATCTGCAATGGAAAAGGAGTGTCACTCCTACATGCCCAGTTTTCGTTTTACCATGGCTACACACTCCTTCTAGTTTTTAGTGCATGCTCCAGCCCCTCCAAACCACAACCCCAGCACCTTCAGGCAGTCTGACCTGATGATGATGGGGACAAAGGATTGGTCAGCCCAGTTCCCACAGCTCTTGCCACAACTTATTTTGGTTCCTGAGGCCTGTTCAAACTGGTTGCAGATGCTTATCAGCTTGTACACTGACAGTAGATCCTAGCAGAAGATGGGGACATTGTCCATGTACAGGGAGGGCTTTGACCTGAATGTCTCCGCTGCCTGGGATTGTCACTCCTCTTGTGTCCACATCCTTCCTGATGGACTTGGCAAAAGGTTCAATGCAACACACGAACAAGACAGGGGAGAGGGGGCAGCCCTGCCTGACTCCAAATTTGATCGGAAAGGTTTCTGACTCCCACCCATTGATTGAAACTGTGCTACCGATGTTTGTATAGGGAAGCTAGATGCAATTGTGGATTCCAAATCCAATAGGTGTGTGATATTCTGTCAAAGGCCTTCTCCTGGTCCAAGCTTTTGAAGCACATGTCCACCACATAGTGGCCCACACGCTTTCCATTACATGTCCCCCGCATAGGCAATCATATCCCTGAGCAGCACAAGGCTATCAGAGATCTTCCTGTGGGGTACAGCCAAGATCTGATCAGTCACTGCTGTTATCAAGGGAAGTTTGGCAAAAACCAAATCAACACCAACAAGATGTTGACCAGATCTGTTATTGTATGCTGGTTGAGGAGTGAATATTAGCCAAGATATTAGAACTACGCCTCTGCTCTTCTTCAAAATAGGGTCATGAAATCTTTTACATTCACCTGAGAGAGCAGACACAACTTCATCTAAAAGAAGGAAATCTATACAGCACAGCATTACCTCAGTAATGCACTGAATCACTAACTAAAATAAGAAGCTATAGTTTATCTTAATTCTACCCTGAAAATAGCATAATATGAAGGGCTGTTCCAGCAGAACTACAGTGGACTGAAGCACAATTAATTATCAATTATACACTCTATATTAGGGCCATTTTAAGAGTTGCAGGTGCCCCTACTTGTTGGTCAAAACGCAAAGCTTTTAAGCAGGAAATTACAGCAATAGTTTCAAACCCAGGAAACTATGTTTCCACTTGAAAAAAACAAGGCCACTGTGGTTTGACAAAAAACAACATCAAGCACAGTTCTTAGTACAACACTGAAGTGAGTGTGAAGTACCATGATAAAAGCTCTCACTGGAGTCAAACGGCCGTTTGAAAAAAAACAGAAAAGAGCTTTATCAAAGGGAAAACATGAAGTTCATTCTGCCAAGGTAAGATAACAGGATTTCCTCAGCCTATATTGTTCAATTCCCCTCCTTTGAAGTATCTGAGGAAGATTTTTACACTAACGGTGTTATAGAATGGATGATCATCATGGTGATGGGGCTGGCGGTTGTGTAGTAATAATAGCATTAACATCAACCACTTGCAGGTCACACAGATATCAATTATATGGTGGGTTCTTTATGTGTTATTCTCCTGATGTGGTACCGGAGATCCATTCCTTGCTTGTGAGAAGTATTCCTACATTCCCAAAACTTACTTCGAAAGAGTTTCCTGTATTGTCTTATGAATGGAGAAAAGCAGTTGCTTGCTAGGTTAGATTTTGGTTACATTTGGAAATGCCCTGAAGGGACAAAGAAGGTCTCCTCCTCTACTTATTGATTACAAGACAGAATAGTGGATTCTCATCAGCGTGTACCTTAAAGGATAGATTAAATCTACTGTACTTCCTAGAATATTTTGCTTCCATTGTTCGTCTTTCACTCCAGGAGTCTGAAATTATGGTAGAACCAAGCAGAAGTGTGGTTGAGTGGAATCCATATAGTTAGTGATGGAGACCTAACCACAGCCCATGTCTGTATGGAGAAATCAGATGAGATGAACACAGAGCCCTTAAAGGACTGAAGATTCAAAGGTATCAACACCCTCGACTGATTCAATGATCTTTTTTAAAGCAGTTCCCAGGAGGAATTTGATCACCCTCCACTCTTTGCATCTTGGGGCCTTTACTTGGGGCCTTAACCATGCTGTCTCTCAACTGAGGAGAGTTCCATTGAGCTTAAAGAGATGGTAATGGATGGGATAGTGCAGGAATTTATCCAGACATCCCCCTCAAGCAGTCCTAAGATATACAGACTCATCTGCTCCCCCAACTAGAATATAGGCCACAGCACAAGCAAAGCACACTCAAAATTCTTAGTCCTTCCCCACACCAGGTTGAAATCACTTATTCTTCCCTTCTCCAAGACAGGAATTTCTGCCGTGTTTGTTCAGTGTGCATTAGTTAACTCTGGCTGTAACTAGTTAATGAGGACACTGATAATTTCAGGGGATTGTCTCCTCATACCCCATCAATAAGAGGAAACTTCAATTAAATCCCAAAAGTAAATTGAAAATATGACAAATGTCGTAGCTGATTAAAAACTAAGACATATTTTGGAACAAAATGTTAAATAGGTCTGAAGGATTCAAGATGTATTCAGTATTTGGAGAATACCATATGCTGAACATGCCTTTGTTGCAAAATGTTAAGGGCCATTAACTCAAAATCAAAACAATTTGCGGCTTAAAAACCAAACAAGATCTGTTTCTACTGTTTGCACTTTCAGTCCTGCGGTCAATTTAATGGAGGTTTGGAGAGCTGAACAGAAGTTTGAATAACATGTTGCTGAAATATCCACGAACGTAGCAGCATTTTTAAGATTGGAATAAGAGTTGGGATATTAAAGTATGTGCTTAGCATGACATCGTCCCACAAGAACACTACCACTTTGTAACATCTAATAGAATGGTAATGTAGCGGTTACGTTACAAGACCAATAATCTGGGGATCTGTAAAAATAATCCAGCGATCACAAGTTCAAATTTCACCATAACAGTTTGAGAATTTGAACCAGCCAGCAACAGTAAAAGTGGCCAAGAGGTTGTCAGGTTGCTGTGTAAAACCCAACTGGTTCACTAATGTCTTTTAAAAGAAAAGAAGGATTGCATTTATGCAATGCTTGCATGACCACTGGGCCTCTCAAGACACCTTACAGCCAATGAAATACTTTTTGAAGTCTAGTCGCTATTGTAATGTAAGAAATGCATCAATTGATTTGTGCTCAGCAAACAGCAATGGGATAATGGCCAGATAATCTGTTTTTTTGAGATGTTGATTGAGGGATAAATATTAAACAAGACACCAGGGATAATGCCCCTGCTCTTCTTCGAAATAGTGCCAAGCAGGCAAAAGGGGCCTCGGTTTAATGTATCCTTTGAAAGACGGCACCTCTGACACTGCACTGCATTGGAGCGTCAGCCTCGATTTTTGTGTTCAAGTCCTGGAGCAGGGCTTGAACCCCGAACCTTGTGATTCAGAGGTGAGAGCACTACCAACTGAGCCATAGCTGACACAAAAGCTAACATCCTTACCCAATCCTTACCTATTTATGACTCTGGTCCCATCCCAGCATGGTTGGCTCGGAGTTGCCCTCTGAAATAACCCAGCAAGCTACTCAGTTGTATCAAGCCTTTACCTAATGGTTTAAGGACTGCCACCGCCATCTCTTAGGGCAGCGAGGAATGGCAATAAATGCCAGCCTTGCCAGCCACGCCCACACACCAAGAAGGAATTTAAAAATTAGTGAGATAAAAACATCACAGTATCTAGTATGTTGAATTTGTTCCAAAAGATTGCACAAGATTAGCCAAACATGTGCCAAACGTCCCGAGGTTAAAGAGAAAAATGATCCCAGCATACCATATTAGGCATTGCCCACTGACTTCAGGTCTAATGAGAACTTGAGATGACAGTTAATGTGGATATTCACATAACCACATGTTAACAGAACCAACAGGGGAGAGTGAGAGCATCCAAAACATCAGGAGAGTTCACCTTGGCTTCAGGACAATTGGTCATACTTCAACTGTGACAGGGCATTTCAGCATAGATGTAGCCTTTATAATAGCCGTTTACAATTCAGTGATTTATATTTGCTACAAATGAGCACCATACTTTATTCTGTGATACATTAGATGGGTAGAGTAGGAGAATAGGACTGACTGGGATTGATCTACAGAGAGCCAGCATGGACTCGATGGGCCGAGTGACCTCCTTCTGTACCCTAATGACCATGACATTAGTGTCCCACATATGCCTCAAAAAACAATGGCACGAATTGTTTTAATTGCGATGGGACCAAAAAAGAGACACCAAACCACAAATTAGGAATTAGACACCGCAATCACACTAAAGATCTTTCCTGTCAGTTTCACTGTTCCAAAGCCGGATGTTGTTTGACGCCCCGGATGAAGAATCACTTAGCCGCATTACAATCTTCCTCTGTAGGCCCATCTCCACCACCAACCTCATTCCACTTCCTCCTAACCGCAATCTCCAGCTTCACTTCTACCACTAAATATTTGGAGCTAATGGATTTTATTTGTCTTAGTCATCTGCTCATCCACAAAGCCACCTGCAGCTTCTCCAATCCTCAACTCCATTGCTTTACCTGTACCCTCGCTTCACTTTACACTGCTTACCCATCCCACTCTCCATTAGTACTCCTCACCTTTTATTTATTCTATGCCTTGTTTCCTTCCTAACATAGTAAAAATCAGTATTTTTAACATCCTATTAATAATTCAGATACTGGGGTTCAAGTTGCACTCTCTGTAAACAGTAACAAGAATCTCAGAATCTTTACAGTGCAGGAGGCCATTCAGCCCATCGAGCCTGCACTGGCTCTCTGGAAGAGCATTCTGCCTAGTCCCACTCCCCTGCCTTATTCCCATAACCTTGCACATTCATTCTTTTGAGATAGCCATCCAATACCTCGATCGAACCTGCCTCCACCACCCCCTCAGGAAGTTTTTCCAGTCTCCAACCACCCTCCAGTTTAAAAATGTTTTGCTCATCACTTTTACGCCTTTTTCCAATTATTTTGAATCTATGCCCTCCAGTTCTTGATGCGTCCTGGATTTGGAACAGTTTTTCATAATTTACCCTGTCCATACCCCTCAGAATCTTGAATACCTCTATCAAGTCTCCACTCAGCCTTCTTTCTCCAATGAAAACAGTCCCAACTTCTCCAATCTATCCTCATACCATTCTTGTGAATTTCCTCTGTACTCACTCCAATACCTTCACATACTTCCTTAAGTATGGTGCCCAGAACTGGATGCATTACTCCAGATGAGGCCTAACTAGTGTCTTATACAGGTTCAACATGACCTCCTACTCAACGTCCCTATTAATAAAGCCTAAGATACTAAATGCTTTATTAACTTCTCTCTCAGCATGCCCTGCCATCTTCAGTGACTTATGTGCATATACACTGAGGTCCCTATGTTCCTGCACCTCCTTTAGAGTTTCTCCCTTTATTTTATACTGTCTCTCTATTTTCAATCTTGATATCATCCGCAAATTTTGAAATCATGCCCTGAACACAGTGTCTAGGTCATTAGTAAATATCAGGAAAAGCAACACTGGCCCCTGGGAAACTCCACTACAAACCTTCCTCCAATCTGAAAAACTTCCATTAACCACTACTCTTTGTTTCCTGTCACTCAGCAAATTTCTTATCCAAGTGTCTACTCTCCCTTTTATTCCATGAGCTAGAAGTTTGCTCACAAGTCTGTTATGTGACAATGTATCAAATGCCTTTTGGAAATCCATATACAGCACATCAACAGTGCTGCCCTGATCAACCTTCTCTGTTACCTCCTCAAAAAACTCCAGCAAGTTAGTTAAACATGCTTTTCCCTTAATAAATCCATGCTGGCTTTCCTTAATTATCCTGCACTTGTCTAAGTGACTACTGATTTTGTCCCAAACTACGGTTTCCAGAAGTTTTCCTACCACTGAAGCCAAACTGACTGGTCTGTAGTTGACAGCTTTATCCTTGTAGCCCTTTTTGAATAGGGGTGTAACATTCACAATTCTCCAGTCCTCTGGCACTACCCCTGTGTCTAAAGAAAACTGGAAGATTTTCACTAGTGCCTCTGCAATTTCCATTCTCCCTTCCCTCATGCCCTTGGATGCAGCGATTCCGGTCTTACTGCCTTAGCCTTTCTAAAACCTCCTCCTTCTCAATTATAAATTCTTCTAGTGTACCAGTTACCTCCTCTCTCGCCTCAGCCTGGGTAGCATCTTCTTCCTATGTAAAGGCAGATGCAAAGTACTCGTTTAATATCTCCACATGCAAGACACCTTTTTTATTCCTAATGGATGCATTAGCCCTACTGTTGCTCAATCAGCAGTTTTGAGCTCTGGTCTCTTAGCTACTAAGAACTGATCATAACCTCCTCATTCTTTTCATTCAGGACAATTACTGTTGGCATGGATGAAATGGGTATTACATCAGTTTACACTGGATAGCTACCCAATACTTGAAACAAAACGATAGTATTTAAACTCAGTAAATGTACAATTCACTTGTTGCCAATTTCCTTGGAATTACCTAAATTGTTTTTCACAGAATCACACAGTGCAGAAGAGGCCCTCCGGCACATCGAGTCTGCACTGATACTCGAGAAACACCTGACCTACCTACCTAATCCCATTTACCAGCACTTGGCCCATAGCCTTGAATGTTATGACGTGCCAAGTGCTCATCCAGGTACTTTTTAAAGGATGTGAGGCAACCCGCATCCACCACCCTCCCAGGCAGCGCATTCCAGACCGTCACCACCCTCTGGGTAAAAAAAGTTTTTCCTCACATCCCCCCTGAACCTCCTGCCCCTCACCTTGAACTTATGCCCCCTTGTGACTGACCCTTCAACTAAGGGGAACAGCTGCTCCCTATCCACCCTGTCCATACCCCTCATAATCTTGGTCAGGTCGCCCCTCAATCTTCTCTGCTCCAACAAAAGCAACCCAAGCCTATCCAACCTCTCTTCATAACTTAAATGTTTCATCCCGGGCAACATCCTGGTGAATCTCCTCTGCATCCCCTCCAGTGCAATCACATCCTTCCTGTAATGTGGCGACCAGAACTGCACACAGTACTCCAGTTGTGGCCTCACCAAGGTTCTATACAACTCCAACATGACCTCCCTACTTTTGTAATCTATGCCTCGATTGATAAAGGCAAGTGTCCCATATGCCTTTTTCACCACCCCACTAACATGCCCCTCTGCCTTCAGCGATCTATGGACACACACGTCAAGGTCCCTTTGTTCCTCAGAACATCCTAGTGCCATGCCATTCATTGAATACTTCCTTGTATTGGAGATATTAAACGAGTGACTTTTTGTAAACACTTATGGCTGATTTCGCTCAAAAAGTTATAAGAAAGCTGGTGGCAGCAGGTTTATGGCCTGAGCCAATGATTTTTATTTCTTTTACATTATTTTACAATATAAAAAAGAGGATTTAGAATCTATTTCATTTGCAATTCAGCAAGGTTGTTCTTTGGTATAGGTACTATCAACATCCTGGGGGTTACCACTGACCAGAAACTGAACTGGACCAGCCATATAAATACTGTGGCTATAAAAGCAGGTCAGAAGCTGGGAATTCTACTGCAAGTAAAACATCTCCTGACCACTCCACCAAAGCCTATTCACCATCTACAAGGCACAAGTCAAGAGTGTGATGGAACACTCTTCACTTGCCTGCATGAGTGCAACTCCAATAACACTCAAGAAGCTTGACACCATCCAGGACAAAGCAGCCCACTTGATTGGCATCCCATCCACCACCTTGAACGTTCAATCCCTCCACCACCAATGCACACTGCCAGCAGTGTGTACCATTTACAAGATGCACTGCAGCAACTCACCAAGGCTCCTTCGATAGCAGCTTTCAAACCCGCAACCTCTACCAATGGGAAAGAGGAGGGCAGCAGATGCACAGGAACACCACCATCTGCAAGTTCCTATCCAAGTTACACACCATCCTGACTTGGAACTAGATTGCCGTTCCTTCACTGTCGCTGGATCAAAATCATGGAATTCTCTTCCTAACAGCACTGTGGGTGTTCCTACAACACACGGATTGCAGCAGTTCAAGGCGGCAGCTCACCATCACCTTCTCGAGAGCAATTAGGGATGGGCAATAAATGCTGGCCTAGCCAGTGACGCAGTGAGCATCCCATGAACAAATAAAAAGATGATATAACTGATAGTTCAGAGTGGAAAAAAATGTTCACTGGGTGTGTGGCTATCAGTCTGTACCAGACATAAGATGAATGAACTCAATGGATCAGGATTGAAATTATTAAATATAGGAACACACTTTCCCTGAACACTACCGCAATCTTCTTTGCTTTTCCTGCTAGTTTGTAAGCCAGGCATACAAAACAAACACGATGTGGTACTGACTGTGAACAATTTTTGAAAACTTACGGGTGCATCACCAATATTTACACCTGTCACGCAGTAAACCTTTACCCAATGTATTTTCTTGATTTTTCAGAATATTATAAACCATTTAATTCTGAAATAAACTGCATTAGTTTTCAAACCAAAAGTTTCATTGTATGTTTCTCACCAGCATGAATTATAATGTTAAGGGGAACAATAGGGAGAAGACAAATCTATCAAATGGTAAAGCTGTAAAAAGAACAGCTTAGACTTTTAGATGCAAAAAAGTTTGAAGAGGGACGATAAGCCAATAAACCTAAAAAGTGGGATGCTAAGTTTCATAAATAGAGACATAGCATAGCAAAGGAGTAACGCTAAACCTACACAAATCATTGATGAGGACACGTTTACGGCATTCTGTCCATTTTGGACAACTTATTTTTCTTTAAGAAAAGGTGGAAGTCAAAGCATTCCAGAGGCTACAGCAGAGAATCACTAAATGGAATCAGGAATTAGGGGCTCTAGTTTAAGAAGAAGCGAAAGTAACAGCAGCTTTTCTCATTGTAAAGGGAGCTAAGAGAAAACCTGATAAGAGGTTCTCAAAATTACAATGGGCTTTGATGAGGCAAAAGTGGGACAACTATGTCTACATGAGTCAATAACTAAAAGGAATATATTGAAGGTCATCACAAAACAAATGAACAAAGAGGTTAGGAGAGAGGTTGTTTCGACGATGGGATGCCTTACCACAGACAATGGTGAGAGCAGAACCCATAATGACTTTTAAAAAGAAAGTGGATAAATATTTGAAAAATAATTTTAAACATGAGGGGAATATACTTAAGCTCTTTTAAAGAGCTGGAACAGGTGCAGTGGGCCAAGTGTTTTTGTGATGTAAATTATTCTAAATTGTAATTGTGCTGTAAAATTAAGAGTAATGCTAAACTTCAGTTTTGGGATCTCAAGAATCTGGTTTGGACTCAGCCAAGTTTAACGGTACAACCAGTTGACTTAAGAGAACACACGAACATAAGAATGTACTCTGGGTGGGGGATTTCAATGTCCATCAAGGGTGGCTCGGTAGCACCACTACTGATTGAGTTGGCAGAGTCTTAAAGACATAGCTTCTAGACTGGGTCTGCGGCAGGTGGTGAGGGTGCGAACAAGAGGGAAAAACATACTTGACCTCATCCTCACCAACCTGCCTGCCGCAGATGCATCTGTCCATGACAGTATCGGTAGGAGTGACCATCGCACAGTCAGTCATTGTGGAAACGAAGTCCCGCCTTCACATTGAGGATTCCCTCCATCGTGTTGTGTGGCACTACCACTGTGCTAAATGGGATAGATTTCGAACAGATCTAGCAACACAAGATTGGGCACTGTGGGCCATCAGCAGCAGCAGAATTGTACTCAAATACAATGTGTAACCTCATGCCCCGGCATATACCCCACTCCACCATTACCATCAAGCCAGGGGATCAACCCTGGTTCAATGAAGAGTGCAGGAGGGCATGTCAGGAACAGCACCAGGCAACCCTAAAAATGAGGTTTCAAGCTGCTGAAGCTATAACACAGGACTACTTGCGTGCCAAACAGCATAAGCACCAAGTGATAGATAGAGCTAAGCGATCCCACAACCAATGGGTCAGATCTAAGCTCTGCAGTCCTGCCACATTAGTCGGGAATGGTGGTGAACAATTAAACACCTCACTGGAGGAGGAGGCTCCACAAATATCCCCATCCTCAATGATGGGGGAGCCGAGCACATCAGTGCAAATGATAAGGCTGAAACAGTTGCTACAATCTTCAGCCAGAAGTGCCGAGTGGATGATCCATCTCGGCCCCAGCATCACAGATGCCAGTCTTCAGCCAATTCGATTCACTCCACATATTATCAAGAAACGGCTGAAGGCACCGGATAGTGCAACGGCTATGGGCCCTGACAACATTCCAGCAATAGTACTAATGACTTGTGCTCCAGAACTTGCCATGCCCCTAGCCAACCTGTTCCAGTACAGCTACAACACTGGCATCTACCCAGCTATGTGGAAAATTGCCCAGGTATGTCAAAAAGCAGGACAAATCCAACCCAGACAATTACTGCCCCACCAGTATACTCTTGATCATCAGTAAAGTAATGGAAGGTGTCATCAACAGTGCTATCAAGTGGCACTTGCTTAGCAATAACCTGCTCACTGATGCCCAGTTTGGGTTCTGCCAGGGCCACTCAGCTCCTGACCTCGTTACAGCTTTGGTTCAAACATGGACAAAAGAGCTGAACTCCAGAGGTGAGGTGGGAGTGACTGCCCTTGACATCAAGGCTGCATTTGACTGAGTGTGGCATCAAGGAGCCCTAGCAAAACTGGAGTCAATGGGAATCAGGGGAGGAAAGCTCTCACTGGTTGGAGTCACATTGAGCACAAAAGAAAGATGGTTGTGGTTGTTGGAGGTCAGTCATCTCAGCTCCAAGGTATCACTGCAGGAGTTACTCAGGCTAGTGTCCTCTGCCCAACCATCTTCAGCTGCTTCATCAATGACCTTCCTTCCAGCACAAAGTCAGAAGTGGAGATGTTCGCTGATGATTGCACAATGTTCAGCACCATTCGCAACTCCTCAGATACTGAAGCAGTCCATGTCCCAATGCAGCAAGATCTGGACAATATCCAGGCTTGGGCTGACAAGTGGCCCAGCCAGCAAAGCCTACATCCCGTGAATGAATAACAAAAAAAGGAGCAGGCATAGGCCATTCGGCCCCTTGAGCCTGCTCCGCCATTCAATAAGATCATGGCTGATTTGATTGTGGCCTCAACTCTACGTGCCACCTACCCTCGATAACCTTTGAAGATTTCAAGTGTTAATTGGCACAGGCAAAGTTCACACCACAAGTCTGTTCTAATTATGAACAAGGTAAGTTCAGAAAAATACCAGTTGATCTGTATCAATTAACCTTGGATCAATCATGCTGCATCTTTGTCCTGGTTAATAGTTTGTAATGAAGTGTCAAAAAGTTAACGTGAACAATAAACACAGACACCTAGTTATGACAAGTCATCAGTTTATTAAAAAGAACCCTATAATAATTATAGCGTGTGCTAGTTTGCTTGATATAACCATGAACCATCATCAGTGCTCCTTTTTTGCTTTGAAAGGACCACCATTGCCATTATCTTGCCAAAAAAAGCAATTTCATCCCATGAAAATTATAAGATTAATACAGTACAACAATACAAAAATAATTTAGCAAAAGTATGATGTATCAAAAATCACTGTGACAGCCATGGATATTCAACAATGTTACTTGGGTTCCTCAATGATGTGAAATCCACTTCCGAAGTGCACCAGGACAAGTTATAGTCAAAAAATAGTTGGTAATATATTTCAATGTTTCAATTCATTTATTTTACTCAATGAATACTCATTTCTACTGAAATGCTCATTAACTCAATTCCCATCTGTGTCCCAAACTTAGCAAATAAAGTGTTGTGTCATGGTCAGCCCATAACTGGGACAGTTCTGAGGTATTCTGTGAGATTGGAGACACTGGGCACAATTTAATGTAGGTGACGGAGATCGCCAGTGGAGAGCACCAATCAGGCACTTAACTGGGCAGCAGCGGGCCTTACCCAGACAGGAGAGGGAGGGGAGTCAGCAACAAAGACTCTCAGCGGGCTCCCCCGACCCAGCGCCTTCCTGAAGCTGGATCCCCGAGTGCCTGACAACGAAGGATTCCCCCGGAAGTCCGCAAGTAACCTCAACACAGTTTGCTTTTCGGGTTTCCCGTATGGCGAGCCCCCCACACGCAGCTGGGTGAATAACAGCGGTGAAAGGATGAGGCCATCGAGTGGGCATTAATTGCCAACTTAAAGGCCTCAATTGGTGGCAGGGCAGAAAGGCTGTCTGCAAGCCTGAGATGAGAAAGCAGCAGGGTTTGCACCTGCCAGCCACCCGCCCGCCCAACCAAATGCCCGCCACAACCAAACTCGCCTGATGGGAGGGCACTAATTACTGCCTAATATTCATCAGGCTGCTTTAATGGGGGCTCCTTGAAACCTGCAGGTGGCTCAGTTCATAGCACCCTTGCCTTTGAATCAGAGGGTTGTGGGTTCATGTCCCACTCCCGGAAACCAAGTACTGTGATTGTACTCGAAAGAGTTGCAATCTGTGACTGTTGATAACTCGAAAGAGTTGAAACCTGCAGATTCCACTGAGATTGGAGTCAGCCAAAGTGCAATTCCCTTCTAGTAACCAGCTGCCCTTGTTGCACTGATAGCCTCAGGGCATTCATACATCAGGATAGTTTGATGTCTTTTCTTTTCCATTATTTTAGAGGCAGATCATTCAATGGCCCTACAGCAATTCAAACACACTTTCAAATTGCTGCTAGGGCTCCTGAGAAACACTTTACATGCATGTCCTGCTCCTTCATGTTGATGTACATGTGTGCCCTAGGACATTGTTGGATGGCCAATACGAGGTGGCTTTTATTTTCCATGCCCCTGTGTCCACTCCTTGTAACCAAGAGAAAAATCAAAGGTGCAGAATTACCAAGTGCCATCAACAGAGTATTGTCAAGAGTATACTCTGGTTGAGGTACAAGTTCATACAAGCTTGTTTTTGGGCCTGAGATTGGTGAACACTCTGAATGCATGTCAGAAAACAAAAGCACAAGATTTGCCCCATGTTGGGTGTCGGACCTCACCAGCATACATCTTTTGAGCTGCAAATGCCAATGGGTGCCACAAGGACCTGCCAGTGTTATGACGACAAATTTGGATCAGCTCCTTTCATTGGCAGTGGCTTTCAGCTGGGTCCCAGTAAAGGACAGCAGAAATAAAGGTGGGCATCACATGAAGATTAAAAAAATATAAATTTACCTTTCTGGCGGTGGTCTCCAGTGGTCACTTTAAGGGTCGTTGGTTAGGCCACATTAGGAAGCAAAAACCAGGGTGGGTGCATTTCAAACAAAATCTTAAGTAGATGTTAGGCTGCTCATTAACATATTCAAAAGGCTATTCTAGGTGGCTACCAGCGTTTTCTGAATATTGCTGAAAAGAGAGACATGTTGCCGAAGCTTTTTATCCTGCACTCATCAGCACAAACACAAGAATGCCAAATTTCAAATGATCACAACAATTTATACTACAGGCAGAAAGGGTGCTGATTGGTTGGCTGATGCATTGCCATGGAGGAAGCAACAGGCAACTACAGGTTCCCCATGCTCCCGGGTAATTCAACAAAGGCACAAGACTTGAACATATACCTTTTGTTTACAGAAAATGGGTCCCATGTAAGACAAAAGCTTTGGCAACATGTTTCCCTTTTCAGCAATATTCAAGTGCTGTACTATCAAGCAACAAGTTTCTTAATATCGCCCAACCCAAAATGGGTGCCCTTCGTGGCACAGAACAGAGCCCCATAAAATTAGACCTTGTTGCACCCATTTCTCACCTACAAAAAAGGCACAAGCTACAATGATACCTGTTGTATTCAAGGAATGCTCAAAGGACTTTAACAGTTTCATTTAAAATAATTTTAAAGTCTATAGGTACCTAGTTGAAATAAGCCATGTTTCACTTAAGAGCTAAAACCTTCTCTCCTGATTTATGTTGTACCACTGATTAGGATGCCTCAGAAATGAAATCCCTCAAATTTGGGAATTTTTAGCACTTGTGGTTTTTGTTTTATAAATGTTTATAGGGAGCAGCTCTTTGCATTCTCTTAAAAAATCATTGCAACGATGATTGGGAACTGGTTGAGAAGTGTTTAGCCTAAGAATGTAAATGAGCTGAACATCAGTAGAAGTAGTCATTAACCCTGATAGCTTCAGTGATTATACAATTCTAACTGTGCCCATCAATTTACGTTCCTCACACTGTTGGCCTCAGCAGCTTCTCCAAGCCAGTTTCTCCAAAATGGTCCACAATAAATCATTATCGCATTAAGGCACTGTTGGAAAATTTCAATAACTTACTGTATTTCATTTAAAAAAAGGTTTGTAGGGCAATAGTTTTGGTATTTTGGGAGAGCTATTCTGGGATGGAGCCTCAAAACTCTGAATCCTGTTCATCATAACTTACTTTCAATTGTGTCACCACTCTTACTGTCGAGCCCATCGGACCTTTTAGGATAGGGACAGGCATTTTGTGCATGTCTACAATTTTGGTTTTCGAGCATCTACAAACCAGGCTCATGAAATCATGACATAACAATTTCACATTACATCCTAACATTCTCTTTGAGAGCAGCAATTTTAGACCTGGAAATATTTACAATATAATTATATTTCCAGGAAGCCAGCTCCACATCTGGAGAGGCAAAAGTGGCACAGATATTGACAACAGCTCGCAGGTGTTAGGAAACAGAGATAGTTTAATTACGACTCTTGAAGATAAAACAAACACACAATAGAAAAAAAAACTGTACTGTTGCCTAGCAACAGGAGGCCTCACAGAGACATAAAAATAGTTTCTGTTCAGTTTGAGTGCAGTTGGCCAGTGTGCTCCAAAGTTGAGAGGAGTTGCCAGCAGGAGCAGCATGAGAGGCAGACAGATAACAAGTCCCAAAGTAAAGTTGGAAGCAGAGGCCAGCAGAAGCAGGATAAGTGAGGGAACTACAAGAAGCAGGTTCCAAAAACCAAAGAAGAAAGTCCCCAAAACCAGAGAGTGGAACAGGAAAAGTCCCAAGTGGACAGCTGATCCAAAGAAAAAGAACAGGAACCTGGAAAAGGTCTTAAGTGAAGTTAAGAGTGAAGAGCAGATAAAGGCTCAAAGCGAGGAAGCTGCAGGACACAGATTTAAAGAAAATATAAGTTTGCGAGAAGCCAGAAGACCCAAGGGGACAGCTAAAGGCCTGTAACTCTTTATTAAGGGCATGTGAAGCAATGATGTTCTGTTGGCATGGCTGAGTGGGAGAGTGGGTGCGTGGAAGAAAGCTTGAATACAGGTGATCCAGGGGAGAGGGACATCAGAAGGAGAATTCGAAACCCTGGAGGTGGACCCTTGTGGAAGGTGTCTGAAAGAAAGCGTCAGTTTGGGAGAAGATTCCAAAGCGCGCTCTTCAAGGATGGAGATTGGAAACCCTCGTGTGAAAGACAGATTTCAGTGAGACCGATTGGCTCATGATGTGACAAGTGCCTGGGGGGAGTTGATGAGAGATCCATAGCATCTTTTTGGGGTCGCATCTCGTCACTTGGTTTCAGAGTGTGGTATGCCTGGCCACAGGTCGCCTATTGGTTTACATGGACGGCGTACTTACTGTGAACATCTGAGCATAAGATAGCTTTTGTAACTTGTGTTATCCTTGCAAATCTGTAAAGGTATAGTTGTGGGTGAAGGAGTACTGTAATATAGTTCATCTTTTCTTGTTGAATAAATGCCATGATCATATTGAATGGCGGAGCAGGCTCGAAGGGCCGAATGACCTACTCCTATTTTCTATGTTTCTATGTTGTATTATTTTGTTAAAAGTTCATCAGCTGAGTCCTGTGTCTCTGTTCAGTAGCCACTCTCCACATATCTAAACAAAAAATAAAAGTTAGGATCTATCAAGCCAGGTTCCATCCTGGGACCCGGCTTGTCCAGTGGTAACATCAGTTGGGATCATAACACAGGGTAACTGGAATCCCCAACACCATTGCAATCTGTCGACAGCAGGAGTACCAGCTACAAATTTTTTTATTATATAATATGCTTATTGTAGAACCATGTTGGACAGCACACCTAATATATGGTGTGACACTAGGTGCCAATCATAAATACTTAGTAGAACAAATTCTTCAGAATATTCTTGAACTCTCATTTAAAATATATGCACTACATAAAGCTGCAGGGATTTCCAACTTGGCAAGGAAATTCCTGCTTTGTGTTTGCTGGCTTATCCAGGTTAAGCAACAATTTAAAAAACGTAATCTTAATAAGTTGAATAATAAAAACAAATTTTAAAACTCGATTTTTAAATTCTCACCCTTGTTTTCAAATGCCTCTATTGCCTTGCCCCTCTCCATCTCTGTTTAACTCCTCCAGTCCCACAATGCTCCAAGATATCTGCGCTGCTCCAATTCTGGCCTCATGAATACCCCTGATTTTAATCGCTCCGCCATTGGTGTTCAAGTCTTAGGCTGCCAAGGCCCTAAGCTCTGGAAATTGCTCCCTAAAGCTCTATGCTTCTATGACAAATGCAAATAGTTGTTGTTGTATTAACTAACCTCAAAATATATAGGTCAGTATCACAGCATTGCCTTAACATCTTTGTTTCCTCTGGTGGACTTTTTCTAATGAAATTTCCTGATAGACCCGGTGTGCTTGCTGTACCTTGGCCATGCATAAATCACAATGTGACAGGTTCAGCGATGAATCCCACAATGACAGATGGCATTCATATGGCTTCTAGCATTCTGCTCCACTGCTTACAATACTCCAGAGAACAATCTTGATGTTTGGAGCTGGCACTAATTTCATCCGTAAAATAGGATAAAACAAATGAGATATTAATACTGAACTTTTTTCCTCCTAAACTGATTGGGTTACAATTTACAGGGTAGAAAAGTTCAGGTTTAACTCCCTGTCTCTTCCCCTGTAAAAAGACAACATCCTGGGCTTAGCTTGATAAATCATGAAAAGCAGGCAGGCTGGAAGAATGAAAAAGAATTTAAAAACAAACACACTTACAGGAGGATTAAATGTTGAAGACCATCGGTTGCATTTTCTGGCTGTGGGGAATACATAATAAAAACACATCTAACCTTGCGGTAATAGCAATGTATGAACGGAGCAAGAAAAATGGATACCAGGATTGTATTTATAACATGCTTTTAGTAGGCTGCAATGTGATAAACTTAATGTCACAATAGTTCAAAACATATGCAACAGATTTACACTTCAAACCATTCACCAGTTGAAATCGAAAACTGCTCCCGTGTACTCCGTCTCTGGAAATGAAATGGAATGCAGATTTCATTGTATTTCAATGATCTACCCCAACGCTACAAGTTTGTCCTGCCCAAGACATCCTCTCTGCCACGCTGCTGGTCACACCCGTAAGCGGTCCGAGTATCTCTCATTTAGTTTAGGGGTACACCGTTGCCTAACTATATAATTGAGTGGTCCACAATATTGTCTGGGTGCAACAACAATACTGCCCTGCGATTTTAAATGGATTTCATGTCCTTCACATGTAACCCCCACATGCAACTCTCCAACCATTTCAAAGATGGACTCAGAAAACACTTAGTAAAATGAGACCGCATATGACTCAAAATGCTTTATTCTGCAGCAAGTGAACATGCAGAGCAACACATCTGATCAGGATCATTTAGCTTAATCAGTACAATTTGTCTTTGCATAATAATGAAAGCACTATACCTGCCCAGTGAGTCGTCATCTTGACTTAAGAAAAATTCTAACTACCTATCTACATTCCATTTTCTGAGTCAGGCAAAAGCCCTCCTAAGCAGTGTCCTCTTCCGTCAAAGTATTTTTTTGTGTCTATTTTTATCTTCCTCTCTTCGGCCAATGGTAGTCAATACTGGCCAAGTACCTCCTAAAGTGTTGAGTGCATGGTGTTTACCAACAACCAAACTCTTTTGAATTATCAACAGTCACAGATTGCAACTCTTTTGAGTACAATCACAGTTCCTGGTTTTCCAGGAGTGGGACATGAACCCACAACCCTCTGATTCAAAGGCGAGGGTGCTATGAACTGAGCTACAGCTGACACCTCTACCAACAACCAAGGTGAGCTAAGGACTAGCTCATGATCATCAATCTTTTGGGGCAACAGCTTCAGAGCTGAGCCCATTAACACCTTAACCAGCTTTCATCTTGATGCGTTTAATTTTAAATTGGTTTGAATATACTTTGCTTTAAAAACCCAACATTTACATGCAACCTGACTCTCTACATTCCACTCCACTTCCACTCCAACACGTGTGGCTCATTTACTCCTATCTTCAGACTATGGAAAAATGGAGCCTTCAATGTCCTTTCTGTGTATACCTCCAGCATGCAGGGGGCACAATTCTAACATTCCTGTGCCATGTAATGTACTTCTCCATTTTAACATGATAATTCATACACAACAATAATTATATTTAATAAATTAACAGTGTTCATTTTAACATCAATTACCATACAAATGAATTAAATACTTCAGCAAAATCATCTTTCCTGAATTCTACCTCCATTCAAATAAAAGGCAAAAATATTGTTGTAAATTGCTTGGCCCTACAAAATCTATAAACTAATATTTTACAATTGCATTATCCGAACTACTTCATCTCTAATATCAAGATCCTCTTTTTAAGCCTCTCAAAGTTTCAGCAGTGAGTGGCTGAGTTAAGACGACCAAAACGATTCCACAATTGATCATTGGCTAAGCTTAGCCAGAAGTTGGGTTCTGCCGTCATGGAAAAGAAACTTCAATCCTGTATATATCTTAAAACTTTATTCTTAGTGTTATTTCTTATTTTTAAACTGCACTTTTCTGCTGAATAAAGACAAATAAGATGGGTGGACCCTCTGTCTGGGAGTTATCCCCAGCGATCTCCAGAACAAAAGAATTCTCCTGAAGAAGGGTCATATATCCTTGAAACGTTAACTGTTTCGTTCTCCACAGATGCTGCTAGACCTGCTGAGTTTTTCCAGCATTTTCTGTTTTTGTTTCTGATCTCCAGCATCCGCAGCATTTTGCTTTTATAAAATAATTCTCCTCTCAGTTTTGGGAATGTCACGCCTTGTTATGCCTAAGGAGCTACTAATAGACAGCCTGGGGAGGGTCAGACCAATTTCAAACAGGAAGGCCATTTGCATTTGATAAGCCAATCTTGCTAGCGGAGTCAGTGGCAATGGCTTCCCAAACGCCAGACACTCAATATAAATGGCACCCCTTTCAACCCATATTGGCTGAGACATTATCAGTCCTGAAAATAAAGCCAATTCCAGACATTGGATAAACATCCTTTTCTGAAGTCACTGTGGAGAAGGTCACATGACCCAAGGCTCTAGCCTTTTGGACAGTTTAATATTACCTTTTGGAGCTGCTCACCCAGTTTGCTGTTTTACCATCCGACTGGCAAGCCACAAGGAAGCCGGCTCTGTCCCGACAAGACAACCGGCCCATCTAACCCGACTCTGCTGGAAGAGTATGTACCATCTCCGACAGAACCGACTCAATCTCTGTGTGCCTACTTCATCTTGCTACATCAACACCACCTGAAAAGCGAATCTTACAACACTGGTCTCCAGCCAGCCAAACTCGAAACGTGAAATAATTCCTCATTGGACTCTGGAGCTCCCATGAACCAATATTCAGTTCTTCTGTGGTCCTTGTACTGTAAACCTCCTTTTCTCTATCCCCCTTTACTGTGTGAATGCGGAGTGGAACGTTGCACACACTACTTTCATGGATTTTGAATGAGCGAAATAAACTAACCTTCTGAGTTAATCCCAATTCAAGTTTGATGTGTATTATTAGCAAAATTGGATCACACAAAAATCGAGGGATCGGGAGAAAAACGCCACCACTTATTCTTTAAGACAAACTAATTCAAAACACCCTTATGCTTACAGATAGGTGACAAGAGGAAATCAGTGCAGTTTGAACTGTCTTTCCCATCCGTAACACAGTGTAGAGTTAGAAGCATTTCAATTGGCCACAATGCTCTGCGTTAGAAATGAGACAATAGACTCCTGGTCACTATCTTGAGAGTCCTACTGGATATGAAGATCAGATAAATAGAGGATTGAGCATTGCTGCATTGAACCCCAGGGTAAAATAGCCACCCAACTCTCACCTCATTCATGCCTGAAGAATGGTTATTTGATCCGGGTGTTTGTGTGAAAACATACCTCGGTAAGGAGCCATCACCATTCAGGAAAGGAGGTGGGGGGGGTGGATACAGGAAATTGGCAGACAAGGAAGGAAAGAATGCATTTATTTACTGAGATAGCTTAGTGACATTTTAAATCCCCATGGAGGATGCCGATGCCCTTCCAAATCCATCTTAAGTGCCCCATGATGTCCTAGCTTCCAAAAATCACTAAAACCTGTTAATTGAACACTGCCACACAATTTTTTCTCACCGTCTTATTTCCCTGTAGACTACCAGCTTTCCTATTTTTCTTTATGTATCTTTGAAAGTTTGCTTTCTGTTTAAAAAAAACTGAATTCTTGTAGCGACTGGGAGATGACGGGGGTCTGCAGATACTGGGTATATGACTGAACACCCAGTTAAACACTCTTAGTAAAATTTCACCATGGATATAGCATTTCCCCTTCCTCTTGAGTGTACTTCTCCCTCTGCTGTATTTCAGCAGATGGTGCTGTGTGCTCTGCTTCAGAGGATTAATGGCCTCTCCAGTGCTTTTGATTCTTAAAATATCACAACAGTAATCATTATTCAATATGGTCTACTTTCACAAGGAGCCCAAAACAATGTTAAAAACTGACTATCTTACAGCATATACAATCTTTCAAGCTGTTGAAGTATAGTTGAAGAGTGAAGTGAAACCTTCCAATCAATATGTCAGTAAAACACATAAATGAAGCTGCATAGCTGATGTGGTAGATGTGGAACACAGGAGCTGATTCTAACACTCACATTTATTTGCATAATTAATCTGTTCTGCTACATTAGATGCTCCGCCTTGATGTACATATTTTTTCCTGAAACTTGCAGCACAATTATGTGCCATGACTGAATAGATACCTTAAAACGTTGGTACTATTTTATGCCTATAACACATTTACTTAACAGTTTGCACAGATTCCTCTCTTCAGGAGTACTGTATCTGTCACATATCATAAGGTGATGTCTGTAGCAGGGAGAGACTGGTGAGTAATTTTCCCCATGTCTTTGTAACATCCTTCACCTCTCCATCCAACCACAGTCATGAACGCTAGGTATAAGCTGAATACAGCTTTACAGGAATTTGAATATTTTTTCCCTTTCTAACTCTTAGTTACCTTCAGCTAAAAAAGGGCAAAGTTCTCCACAACTTTAGCAGCACCAATGCAGCTATTTTTTCCCTTCAGATCACCAGAGGCAAATGTGCTATGCCGTTAAAATGTGCAAGGTGAGCTTTACCCCCTCCACCCCTGCCTTGCCCAGAGTTAAGTGTTCCAGTCCAGCTTCTAAATGCCTCCAGGAATTCTGTCAATGCTGCTTTGTCCAGACCAACAGGTATTATTCAGCCAAAACTGAACAACTCACCCATTACGAGCAGCAGGTTGTACAAATACCAACTCCAACTATGATTTGAACTCAAGAGTGTCAGACTCCAAGATGCAATATTCAAAGCAATACATTTTTAACTTTCAATTACACATAATCTAGATTTTCCTTTTTTTCAAAAAAAAAGGATGCATCCAGCCTACCTTAGAATAATATAGTTGTGTAGTATACAAGATTCCCAAGAGGTGGATTCAAGACCAAGGGCAATGGATTCTGTTTTGACACTGTTAAATGTAATATCAATTTGCTGCTGCACAATTTACTACTTATGTTAAATGAAATAAGCTCATCCCCGTCATACCAAAGATACAAAAAGCTCTTGTAATCTAAGGAAACATCATTACCATTTCAGTTGAAAGCGGTAGCTCAATCTGCTGATGCACAAAGCTTCAGAAAACAACAAGCAGATTTTGATAGGGACAAAAATAAAATGCATTCTTATTAAATCACTGCTTATAAACAGTTCTGGCATGCATGACATTTATTGTATTTACAAATCTCTGAAGAATTATGCACTCCACCGAACATAACAATAGTAGTTTCTGTTTCTGACAGGTCATCAATGTATTCTAACTAGAGTTTTGTCTCTTCCTCATTGCTCAACCAATTTTTCACATTGTTCTATTATTATGCAAATATATTCTTGTGTCGTGAACATTATTATTTATTTCAGAGCTCAATGAGCAGACAGTAAGGAGGTTTTTATTTTAAACCTTCAACTGTACGGCTGAAAATCTGTTGTGATGTTGCGGAATTTTTTATTTCCCTACAGATTTATATTTTTGTTATATGTTTTGAAAAGCGAGAGTGGTGATGCAGGAACACTTCTTTCATGTTCAAATCTGGGTCAGCTACAGGATTATGGGTAGATCTAAAAAAAATTCCTGTGCTTTAAATGTTGGCATATAAAAGACTGAAATTGTTAATGTATCCACAAATAATAAAATTCTGATTTAGCTATTTTTCAGTTTTCTAAAATTCTTCAAGTTGTGTCTTTAATACTATTTTGCAAAGACCCCATGATCTTCATTATGTTGACAGTAAATTCCAGACAAACGTTCCAGGTCGCTGAGTGCTGCACAGCGTGCATTCTGGCATTTGTGTATATTGTTTCCATTTGTTTTAAAGTAACACAGAGATATTGTGATAATGCACCAATTGTTTTGGCTTCAACTTAGTGATGTGTCCAGCTCCGGGCACCACACTTCAGGAAGGATTTGGAGGCATGAGAGAAGATGCGGGGAAAAAAAAAAAAAATCACAAAAAATGGTACCGGGACGAGGGACATAGATATACCGGAGAAGCTGGGATTGTCCTCCTTGGAGAAAAGAAGGTTGAGAGGAGATTTGATCGAGGTGTTCAAAATCATGAAGGGTCTGGACAGAGTAGATAGGGAGAAACTGTTCTTATTGGTGGAAGGATCGAGAACCAGAGGACATCAATTTAAGTTAACTGGCCAGAGCAACAATGGTGACATGAAGAAAAGCTTTTTCCATGTAATGAGTGGTTAGGACCTGGAATGCACTGCCTGAGAGTGTGGTGGAGGCAGGTTCAATCAAGGGATTCAAAAGGGAATCGGGTGATTATCTGAAAAGAAAAATGTGCAGGGCTATGGGGAAAGGGTGGGGGAGTAGCACTCGGTGAATTGCTCCTGTAGGGGGTCCAGCACAGGCACTGTAGGCCAAATGACTGCCTTCTATGCAGTAATGATTCTATGTTTAAGTTCCATCAGAATAGCAGACTGGGAAATGGGCATCACCTGAGCTTGAAGAAAGCCATGTGTGATTGAAGCCTCCATTTTTATTTCCAGTGTTATTTATTTTGAGAATAATGGGGGAATCGGAGCATTACAGCTGGCCTAGATTTTGATGCACCTTCTACCATTTCTCGAAGGCATCGATGATGAGATGGGTTTGTTGAGAATCTGAAACATTATTTGAAGCGGCAAAGAATTAAGTTTCCTCAGAAAGAGGGCAATTCATACCAATACTGTACAGTCATCAATGTAAACTGCCACATGAACATCACTCTGGCTGGTATCATGGCAAACAGGTTTAGAACTCTCCTGGGAGAACTTAACTCCGAGTTAAAAACAAGATTTTTTTTAAAAATTAAAAATATAGTTTTCCATTAATTGGTGACTCCAGGTCATTCCCCAGGCTGCCCGAAATTGTTGAATGCAGATCAGAGATCTCTGTAGCTTTTCTCCAATTCTCTTATCCTCCATGTGGAGGAGCATGTGACTTCAGTCAGCGCCTCCCCTGATGGCATGGATAAGATTGGTCATTTTCTCCCACGTATCAAGGATGTTACCCATTATCACCATTCAGCAGACACACATTTGGTGTCCAATGCACTCTGCCAGCATATTATTTAACTACAATTGGAGTCCACAGCAATAAAGCAAAACATTCTGTTGCACCCTCAGCATTACTAGCCTTTTGTGAATATTTTGCTGCAATAACAGGACTCGATTATTGCCTTATTTCATTGCTTTTTCTCCGAACAGTCAGGTTATCATCACCATCTGCTGAGTCTCTGCTGCTGATCATCTAATCAGTCATCATTCTGTCTCAGTGCATCTGATATGCATCTACTAAAAACTTTAAAAATTGCAACAAATGAACCTAATCAGAGTTACAGACCATTTGTTTTAGGTTTCTGAACACATGTTCCAACATAATGTTAATTAATGATCACTAATTTCCTTTTAATAAATCAGGAATATATGCTAAAATTTCAACCCCCAGGGGCAGGTTTTTTTTGGCTGTTTTATTTATAACTTCAGTTTTCCTTTTGATATCCCTATCTTCAGGCATTTTCCATCAGCGCTGCTTTATTTTCAACCAACAGCATGTGTACCAATCATCTGTCTTTGCCATGGATGGCCAGCCTTTTTAGGCCACTATCCACGAACCTCAATTGGCAACAGTCCCAGGTTCTCTCCCTCTCGGCACCCACCTCCTGCTACCGCTGCTCCATGAATTTCCACCCAGAGTCTGCACCAGTGCCCTAACCCCCTAAGGAACAGCAGCAGATTGCAGCAGGGAGAGATAGTGAGGATAGTGGAGCGAGCTGGAGCTAGGAGCAGCACTGAGGGGTGCCTTGGGTGGAAGCAGTGCTGAGGGGATGTTGAGGAGAGGGCTAGTGTCAACTGCCAGAAGAGAAAAGAGAGAAAACAAAAATAAAAATACCTGGAAAAACTCAGCAGGTCTGGCAGCATCTGCGGAGAGGAACACAGTTAACGTTTCGAGTCCGTATGACTCTTCAACAGAACTAAGTAAAAATAGAAAAAAGGTGAAATATAAGCTGGTTTGGCGGGGTGGGGTAGAGCTGGATAGAGGGCCAGTGATAGGTGGAGATAGCCAAAAGATGTCATAGACAAAAGGACAAAGAGGTGTTGAAGGTGGTGATATTATCTAAGGAATGTGCTCATTAAGGGTAGAAAGCAGGATGAGCAAGGTACAGATAGACCTAGTAGGGGTGGGGTGGGGTGAAGGAATAGGCTAAAAGGTAGAGATAAAACAATGGATGGAAATACATTTAAAAATAATGGAAATAGGTGGGAAAAGGAAAATCTATATAAATTATTGGAAAAATAGTTGGGGGTTGGGGGGAGTTGGAAAGGGGGTAGGGATGGAGGAGAGAGTTCATGATCTAAAATTGTTGAACTCAATATTCAGTCCGGAAGGCTGTAAAGTACCTAGTCGGAAGATGAGGTGCTGTTCCTCCAGTTTGCGTTGAGCTTCACTGGAACAATGCAGCAGGCCAAGGACGGACATGTGGGCATGAGAGCAGGGTGGAATGTTGAAATGGCAAGCGACAGGGAGGTCTGGGTAATGCTTGCGGACAGACTGAAGGTGTTCTGCAAAGCGGTCACCCAGTCTGCGTTTGGTCTTTCCAATGTAGAGGAAACCGCATTGGGAGCAACGAGTGCAGTAGACTAAATTGAGGGAAGTGCAAGTGAAATGCTGTTTCACTTGAAAGGAGTGTTTGGGCCCTTGGACGGTGAGGAGAGGGGAAGTAAAGGGGCAGGTGTTGCATGGGAAGGTGCCGTGGGAGGGGGTTGAGGTGTAGCGGGTGATGGAGGAGTGGACCAGGGTGTCCCGGAGGGAACGATCCCTGTGGAATGCCGCCGGGGGGGGGTGAAGGGAAGATGTGTTTGGTGGTGGCATCATGCTGGAGATGGCGGAAATGGCGGAGGATGATCCTTTGAATGCGGAGGCTGGTGGGGTGATAAGTGAGGACAAGGGGGACCCTATCATGTTTCTGGGAGGGAGAGGAAAGTGTGAGGGCGGATGCGCGGGAGATGGGCCGGACACAGTTGAGGGCCCTGTCAACCACCGTGGGTGGAAAACCTTGGTTAAGGAAGAAGGAGGACATGTCAGAGGAACTGTTTTTGAAAGTGGCATCATCAGAACAGATGCGTCGGAGGCGAAGAAAAGAGAGAAGATTGTTGTGAACTAAAAAGGGAAAGGTGAGGAGCACCAGATAAAACTGGCAATAAAGTGATGAGAGAAAAGGGTTGTAAAGCCTATACTCAGGAATTTTGTTTGCTACTGTTAATGAGGTTATATGAAATTTTTTTGAAGTTTGTAGTCAACTTGTGCAGAACAGAAGGAAATTCTTGCAGGGCAGGACTCATTTGCGGATTTGCATCCCTGCCCCCATTCTCCTCAGAAACAAACAGGCAATACTGACTCAAAAACAGGTAGGGCAAACATTCAAGCAGGGTTCTCCTTTATTGAGAAACTAGGTTAATTGCACAGGACAGCATCAAGATTGCAGAGGATAATGAGGAACATGAAGAAATGAAGATTGGTTCATACCACCTTAGACTGTAGGAGAAAAGGAAGATTTAGGAAGGCAAAGAACTTTGTTATTTTGGAAATATAGAAATGAATACATTTGAGTAGAAGACAGTACAGTCAGTTTCAATCCCAAAACTTAGACCGCAACAAGGACCATGAATACAGAGCCTGGATCTGGAAGATGCAATAGATGTAGTAGAGGGAATTACTGAAAAAAAATAGAGTTAAGAATTATTCTAGCATAAGTGTATGCGAGATCGAAGAGAAGGATTACCTTTAGCCCATGCTCTCTATTGTATTATTGGTATCTGAAAATTCTTTTCTTGCATCCTATACAGGAGTGCAATAGAGGTAGTAGAAAAATTCATTAAATGTAAGGGCAGTACTCAAGTCTGAAATTGAACTGGGCTGTAAGGATTAAGGGCCCATAATGGAACTCAGCTACCAGAGATTCCAGATCACTGCCCAGTCAAGCACACAATGCAATTATCATATTACAAAGAGTACCAAATTTCGATGAATTGAATCAACTAAAACCAGTCATGGTTCTGATGCTGGTACTCAAGTTAACTCTTGGTTGATATATTAAGCTTCAGCCCTTTCCAATACTTGCTTGTATTATGGCTTGGCAGTAGTTCCCATAAGCAGATACTGTGCCTTATTCGTTGAAAGATGTGCCTTGACTTGCTACTTACTCCACAGGACAGCATCAAAGGTTCAACAATCAATCCCTAATTCTGATAAACTGCTTCCTGAACATGTCAATGTCCACCATATTCTGCTGTAAGCTTTAAAAAAAATGGCAAGTAATGCATCATCAGGCCAATGTATACAGATTAAAACAGTATGACCAAATTTATTTACTGGTAAATATACAGAAGAGGAGATATGAAACTAACACAGCACTTCGACTATAATAGAACAGATCCACTCCTTGAGGAATTAATACTTATTCAGAACGATGCTAATTATAATCTCTGACAAACATTCATTGGATAGAACCATCAAGATTGTCTCTTCTGTAGATCTTAGATCTTGTAAGTGGATGGCGAGTTTCAATTCACATCCCTCACTTATTGTTCTTCTACCAGAACTGAAAGCCAGCAGCCAGAGCTGAGCTCTTACAACAGGCTTATTTCACAACAAAAACAAAAACAGAATTACCTGGAAAAACTCAGCAAGTCTGGCAGCAATTCTCCACCGATGCTGCCAGACTTGCTGAGTTTTTCCAGGTAATTCTGTTTTTGTTTTGGATTTCCAGCATCGCAGTAGTTTTTTGTTTTTATTTCACATTACAGTCACTACATGTGAAGTAAACATACAGATAGGTTAATCTTTATAACTTGCGAAGAGTTGATAACAGCTTGATAGCTCACTGTTCAAGACCCCTCCTAAAACTGCTCATCACACCTGATCACAACCAGAAATTACAACTCCAGTTGTCAATCTGCATATATTAACATCTTGAATAAGTTGTTTCAGTCATCCATGTAACTGGAAATTAGATAGTTTCTAAAAACAGGCCTATGTTTTTCTCCTATTGACAGTCAGTCTGCAGTCCTCCATTTCGAATCCTAGGAAATGCAGCTTTCATTTTAACCAGCAGTTATTTAAAATTAAATTGCAAGATGACGACATGAATTCATGTCTCTGTGCAAGGCTCTATTCTAAATATTTATGCTCACGATCGCTGCTCTCAAACTCCAAAAGGTTTGGAGCCACTTTCTGACCTTTGATCATATTGTTTTTACAAGCAAGTCTAAATAAAGCAGCAAACACTAGGAAACTTTGTTACACTTTTCATCCATATTTTTACGCAGATTGTTTTTTTTTCCTTTTTTTTCAGCTTACAGTAATATTCCTTGTCTATGTATTTAACAATTTGTCTCTAATTTCCAGAAAAGTAGAAAAAGTGTTTTTAGAATTAAAAGTTTAAAAATTATAATGACTTATATTTGATTCCAAAATACATTAATAATTGTCGTTACGTGGCATTTGCCATTAACTAACCTTTTTGTGTTCTTATGAATCTCACATTCGACTGTCTCGATATGGTTAAGTATTCCAGTCAAATATGGCTGCAGGCATATAAGTGCTGTGGCAGCTGGCAAGTTTACTGAGTCGTGCTGTTCTCCATATTTCATAGCCCAGTTATTTTGTTTTGAACAGAACTAACCACAAGAACGCCAATATTTCCACAAATCCTTAAAATATGTTTCATGTTTGTGGGAGATTATTTTTTGAATATCTAAACCATGCCAGATGCTTTACTAGGTATGCAACTAATCCTACAGGTTAGCTCCTATTTTCATATTAACTGTAAAATACATTGTATTCAACAAATGACGTGGCCTCACAGCCATAACGTTATCAAGTTGACTGAGTTGTGATAGTCAGACTGTAAGCTGAAGTTTTCTCTGAACTCTCGAGGTGAATTTTCATCTTCATTGACTGGATCGTAGCCAGGTGGAACTGCTCACCTGCCCTTGGGAGGACCTGCCTGATTTTCCTTCTACTCAGATCGATGGAATGAAAAAGTAGGTGGGTTCTGTAAAGGGCTGGTGCCAGGTTACTGCTTAGGGAGTGAAGACAATAATCTACCTCCTAAATCCCTTGGGGATAAGGACAGATTGTCCTGGCCATCACTGTCAGAGAATTTAAAAAGTACTGCACAACTAAAATTAACCAAATAACTCAAAAGCGACAAAGTTGTGGACACTGTCATGGCTCAAAGGGCAAAGTTCCCCATGTGATACACCACAGAGTCAGGTATGGAAGTTCCCCATTTGACCCCCTTGTCTCTGATAATTTGACCAGTCTCATAAATTTCTGTGGATTTGTTACAATTGGCCTAGGCTTTGAGGAAGGGAGGTGAGGAAGGAGAAATAACCAAGACTCCTGCTCCTCTATGCATTCATAAATCCTTTCTGGAATCTCCCCACGTGTCAATGTTAGCCAAGAGGCAGTTGGTTTCAATCACCTAAGTCCAGCACCTAACACTTGTGGGCCAATGTTTACTTGGTAAACCCATGGTGAATGGAGCACAAGGAGGAGGGTGGTTAAAATAGAGGGAGTGGAATCTCCTGCCCTCAAATTGGCACTGTTTTCTCGCTGGGCACTAATATT
The DNA here is from genome assembly GCF_964194155.1 of Cetorhinus maximus. Classification (NCBI taxonomy): domain Eukaryota; kingdom Metazoa; phylum Chordata; class Chondrichthyes; order Lamniformes; family Cetorhinidae; genus Cetorhinus; species Cetorhinus maximus. Next base: position 4,082,592 of record NC_135893.1, read on the forward strand.
AATTCCAAGATTTTGGGAGGTGTGCGAGGTCCTTGCTCAGGCAGAAGAAAGGTTATAGGCTCAAAACTGACTCTGTTTCTCTGCCCATAGATGATGCCGGACCTGCCAGGTATTTCCAGCATTTTGTTTTTATTTCAATTCCTTATTCCTCCGACACTTGCACATCTCCGACTTTCATCTCGTCTGTCACTGGCACCCATGCCTTCAGCTAAGTAGGCCCCCAAAGTGAAACCTCTCCACCTGACTATCTTCCCTTAAGACACTCATTAAAATCTACCTCATGGTCCAAGATTTTGGTTATCTGTCCATTATCTTATGTGACTTGGATTTTGTTCTATAATACTCCCAAGTGTCTTGGGATGTTTTACTGTGTTAATGGCAATATGTAAACACTAGTTGTTATACATAGCAATTTTCGATTTTTTGGACATTCATAACTGGATACACCTGCTGGTATTTCCATACAACAGAATTCAAATATTAAGGTTTCAGGCTGAAGGTAAACATTCTAACTATAATTGAGTGAATCTGGTGTGGTCAGCCTCCCACTTTCTTGCAGACCTTACCTGCATCCAATTCCCTTCATCCATTCAATATATTTTCAATTTCCAACTGTCTATGTACCTCCATATTTAAATGATGCTTCCCCCTGCAATTCTTACAGAAATTTGGATGATGCATGTTCCCTTGCACATCGAAGCTGATCCATTCCACAAAACTATAACTGGCTCCAGAATGAGAGAGAGAATAGGACATTAATGCTAGAGATAAATTACGTCTTTGCTGACAATGGCAGGCTCAATTTTGGCAGCACTGCTATAATAATAAGACCCCGACATTACCTGCAGTGGTATTGAACACGAGCGAAACTGTAAGCCTCTTATATATCAAGATGTAACTCCATCTCACACCAGCAGCAGTGCTGGATAATCCTAAGTGACATTTTTTCTAGTTGCAGATGGGCTTAGCGTTCAGCTCAATTATATAGTCCAGCAATGTGACTTTCACAATAAGCAGCATTCGCAGCATATATACTGACCATTTGGCCCAACTGCTCCATGCCAACATTTATGTTCTTCAAAAGCCTCCTCCCAACCTACTTCATCCCACCCTATCAGTATAATCATCTATTCCTTTCTCCCTGACGTATTTATCTAGCTTCGCTTTAAATGCATCTATACTATTCACCTCAACCACTCCACGTGGTAGTAAATTCCACATTCTCACAACTTCATGGGTAAAAGTTTCTCCTGAATTCTTCATTGGAATTTAGTAGTGACTATATTAGATTGATGATCCCAAATTTAGTTTCTACATGTTGGAGAAATCCATTTTTTCTGTGTCTACCCTATCAAACCCCCTTCATATTTTTAAAGCTGACTATTATGTCACCCCCAGCCTGTTCTTTCATTCTTTCAGCCCAGTCTTTCATCTTTGATTGGCTGTTTGGAACAGCCACAGCCAGAAAATGAAAGTTGTAACTACGGTTTTTAAGCAACAATGCTAGGGTAAAGCTGAAAGAGATATAGGAACATTAGCAGGTTTGGTGCTTAAAATACTGTAGAGAAGCAGTTAACAAAACAAACTAGTGAACGTCAAATTTAAGACCAAGATATGAAACATTAAAACAGGAAGAATTCTTCCAAGACTGAGTAAAGAGTCACAAGAGGGCTGAAGAACAAGCAAAGAAATGGATAAATAAAATTAAGCTTGCAGGACTATGGGAAGAAAAAAAACTGGAATAATTTGGAACAGATGAGGGTCACTGTGAAAAATTATTTTGGATATCTTTAAGATAATTGGCAAGAGAGCCAGAGGCAACATGAGGGGAAAAAAATTAGATAGTGAGTTGGGATGATCTGGAATGCATAGTCTAAAAGGGTGGTGAAATCAGGTTCAAGGACTTTCAAAAGGGAATTGGATAAAACTTGGAGAGGACAAAAATTGAAGCTTTATTAGAAGGAGCAGGATGTGAGACTACCAATCGAATAGCTCTTTCAAAATGCCAGTACATGTATGGTCAGTCAAATGTCTTCCTATGTTATATCATTCTATGATTCTTCTAGAATAAGCCTTTAGAATAGTTCACCAGTCTGTGATCAAGGCATTAATCAGACCATTTTGTTAAAGACTCTGGGTTAGGTGATGCATTTAAGGGACTCAATGAAAAGAAGGCTACATTCACCTTTATTTGGTCGGATTCTCCTCTACAAATGCTTCCACTGTTGCAGTGCTATCTAACAGCATTTATATTCTTGCTATAGCTTTTTCAAATATAAACTGAGTGCTTTGCAGTTTCATCTTACACTTCTAGGATTATTAGTTGTAGAATAAAGATAAAAGCAAAGGCTGCCTGTAAATCTGCAGCTCACCGTGGACGTGAGCTGATCAAAATGTTAATTATTTTTGAAGGTGGTTCAATGGTGATAGAAGCCTTCATAAATACTAAATAGGCTGTCACAAGGTGCTAGGAAGGGATTTTGCTGTTTCAATTTAAATTCAGCCAGTGAAGCTAAACTGTAAATAATGAAGTCTATTGGTAGAAAAGTAATTTTCCATCAATCTTCTGTGCTTTATTTTACATGGTACTCAATAGGATTCAAGATTTGCCAGACTAATGATAAGGCCGATCCTTCAGTTGGCGTGAGATGTTGGTCAATTTGGTTTAAAAATAAGCATTTTTTGATAACATTTAATAATTTCCCCAATTCAACAGCTCTGATATGGTATTTGAAGATGATTTTTCAGAGTCCTTGTGTGCTGTAGATTTTTAATGTTTCAATGCTTCTATGTCAACATAGTCCTGAAGTCTGGGTGGAGTGTACTATTGCTGGTCCCACCACCTGTACTCCTGACATACTAAGTATGGTCCATGTCAAGAGTCTGCTATCCTTCCACAATGTAAAGGGGTCACAAATTACTTGTCCTTGTGTCAGCCTCAAACTCAATGTTCAGTTTCAATTATTAGGCCTTATGTTAAATCTTAAATATTCATTAAAAAAATGCTCGATTTATTTCTCCTGGTGTATTCGGTCACATTTGCATGACTCTGGAAATAAGGGTTAAACCGTCTACTCTTGTTAGCAGGCTACCATGGGACAGAAGGAAGGAACAGCACCAACAGCCTCTGCATATCCAGACAAGAATATTAACCACAAATCCACTTTAGCTCTTACTATAATCTTAAATCAAATTCTCCGAGACAGAAAATGCCACATCTATTATGTTCAAAGAATGAAAAGGCTGGCAGTTGTCACAGTAACCTGACATTTGACTGATAGTCTTTTTCACCCGACAAAAATCATACACTGATAATTAGGTCCATAGCCTCAGCCAATATACAAATTATAAATGTGCAGGGGAACAAATTTGCTAATAATAAAACTAGGATCTCATTAAGGCAATTATATATTGCACAGAATGAGATTCACGCCAACAACAACTTATATTTAAGTAGCAACTTTAGCAGAATAAAATGCATCACAAGACTATTAAAGCAAAATTTGACACTGAATCATTAAGGAGATATTAGCAGACCAAAAGCTTGGTCAGGAGTAATGTTTTAAGGAATGTCTTAGAGGAGAAAGAGGTAGCAAGGTTTGGGGAAGGGGCTCCAGAGCTTAGGGCCCAAGCAGCTGAAGGCTCAGCCACCAATGATGAAACAATTAAAATTGGGAATGCTCAAGTAGCCAGAAATAGATGAGTGCCGGTATCTCGGAGGATTCAAGGGCTGGAGGAGATTACAGAGGTAGGGATCGGGTAAGGCCATGGAGGGATTTAAAAACAAGGTCGAGAATTTTAATGTCAAGACATTGCTTAACCGGGAGCCAATGTAGGCCAATGAGAACAAGGGTAATGCATGAGTGGGACCTGCAAGTTAAAATACAGGCAGCAGAGTTTTGGATGAGCTCAAGTTTACAGAAAACAGAATCTGGAGGACAGCCAAAACTACATTGGAATAATGGAGTCTAGAGGTAAAGGAAGGATGAATGAGGGTTTGAGCAGATGACAAGCTGTTTAGGGGTGAAGGAGAGCAGTGTTGGAGGTAGAAACAGGCAGTTTCAGTGATGGCATGAATGTATGGTTGGGTCAAATATGACACCAAGTTTGTGAACCATCTAGTTCAGCCTCAGATGGCTGTTAAAGAGAGGGGTAGCCAGGGAATGGAGTTTATAGCGGGTCCGAAGGTAATGGTTTCAGTCTTCCCAATATTCAATCACAGGACATTTCTGCTCATCCAGTGCTGGATGTCAGACAAGCAGCCAGACAACCTAGAGATAGTTGAAGAGTCAAGAGAGCTGGTGGTGAGCTGGGTGCCATCAGTGTACATGTGAAAACTGACATTTTTATATCATAATGCCATGACTATGGAACAGGAAGGGGCCAAGGATAAACACTTGAGCGATACCAGAGCTAACAGTGTGGTGCCAGGAAAAGAAGCCATTGCAGGTGACTCTCCAGCTATGATTAGACAGATAAGAATGGAACTAGACGAGTGAAGTCCCACTGGGCTAGACAACGATGGAGAAACATTGAGGGAGGATGTGGTCAGCTATGTCAAAAGCTGCAGCCATGTCGAGAAGCACGAGCAGCGAAAGTTTGCCTTAGTCACAATCACACTGGATGTCATTTGTGACTTTGACGAAAACCACTTCGGTACTGTGCCAGGGGCCGAGACCTATTTGGAGGGATTCAAACACGGAATTCTGGGAAAAAAGGGCATGAATTTGGGAAACAACATGTTCAAGAACTTTGGAGATGTAAAGGGGGTTAGAAATGAGACAGTAGTTTGTAAAGATGGAGCGGTCACACTACACAGCCATTTGCAAGTAGCATTTTTAAAATTCATTCATGGAATGTGGTTGTTGCCGGCTAGGCTAGCATATATTGCCCATCCCTAATTGTCCTTGAGAAGGTGGTGGTGAGTTGCCTTCTTGAGCCGCTGCAGTCCATGTAGATGCACCCAGTGTGCTGCTCGGGAGGGAGTTCCAGGATTTTGACCCAGTGACAGTGAAGGAATGACAATATATTCCAAGTCAGGATGGTGAGTGGCTTGGAGGGGAAATTCCGGGTGGTGGTGTTTCTATGTGTCTGCTGTCCTTATCCTTCTAGATGGTAGTGGTCATGGGTTTGGAAGGTGCTGCCTAAGGAGCCTTGGTGAGTTCCTGCAGTGCACCTTGTAGATGGTATGCACTACTGCCACTGTGCGTAGGTGGTGGAGGGTGTGAATGTTGCAGATGAGGTGCCAATCAAGTGGGCTGCCTTGTTCAGGATGGTGTCAAGCATCTTGAGTGTTGAAAGAGCTGCACTCATCCAGGCAAATGTAGAGTATTCCATCATACTCCTGACCTGTGCCTTGTAGATGGTGGACAGGCTTTGGGGAGTCAAGGGCAGTGTTACTCGCCGCAGGATTACTCACCACAGGATTCCTAGCCACTGACCTGCCCTTGTAGCCATAGTATTTATATGGCTAGCCTAGTTCAATTTCTGGTCAATGGCAACCCCCAAGATGTTGATAGTGAGGGATTCAGTGATGTAATGCCATTGAATGTCAAGTAGCGATGGTTAGATTCTCTCTTGTTGGAGATAGTCATTGCCTGGCACTTGTGTGGCACGAATGTTACTTGCCACTTGTCAGCCCAAGCCTGGATATGGTCCAGGTCTTGCTGCATTTGGACATTGACTGCTTCAACATCTGAGTAGTCGCGAATGGTGAACATTGCGCATTCATCAGTGAACATCCCCACTTCTGACCTCATGATGGAAGGAAGGTCATCGATGAAGCAGCTGAAGATAGTTGGGCATAGGACACTACCCTGAGGAACTTCTGCAGTGATGTCCTGGAACTGAGCTGATTTACCTCCAATAACCACACCCATCTTCCTTTGGGCTAGGTATGACTCCAACCAGAAGAGAGCTTCCTCCCCAACCCCTGATGCCCACCAACTCCAGTATTGCTAAGGCCCCTGATGCCATACTCAGTCAAATGCTGCCTTCATATCAAGGGCAGTCGCTCTCACCTCACCTCTGGAGTTCAGCTCTTTTGTCCATGTTTGAACCAAGGTTGTAATGCGATCAGGAGCTGAGCGACCCTGGCAGAACCCAAACTGAGCGTCAGTGGGCAGGTTATTGCTAAGCAAGTGCCACTTGATAGCACTGTTGATGACTCCTTCCATCACTTTACTGATTATTGAGAGTTGACTGATGGGGTGATAATTGGCCGGATTGGATTTCTCCTGCTTTTGTGTACAGGACATACCTGGGCAATTTTCCACATTGCCTGGTAGATGCCAGTTTTGTAGCTGTACTGGAACAGCTTGGCTAGGGCAGCGGCAAGTTCTGGAGCACGTCTTCAGTGCTATTGCCAGAATATTGTCAGGGCCCATAGCCTTTGCAGTATCCAGTGCCTTCAGCTGTTTCTTGATATCACGGAGTGAAATGAATTGGTTGGAGACTGACATCTGTGATGCTGGGGACCTCAGGGGGAGGCCGAGACGGATCATCCACTCGGCACTTCTGGCTAAAGATTGTTGCAAATGCTTCAGCCTAAACTTTTGCACTGATGTGCTGCCCTTCCCCATCATTGAGGGTGGGGATATTTGTGGAGCATCCTCCTCCAGTGAGCTGTTTTAATTGTCCACAACCATTCATGACTGGATGTGGCAGGACTGCAGAGCTTAGATCTGATCTGTTGGTTGTAGAATTGCTTAGCTCTATCGCTTGCTGCTTATTCCAGTTGGCATGCAAGTAGTCTTGTGTTGTAACTTCAGCAGCTTGACACCTCATTTTAGGTATGCCTGGTGCTGCTCTTGACATGCCCTCCTACACTCGTTATTGAGCCAGGGTTGATCCCCTGGCTTGCTGATAATGGTAGAGTGGGGGGATATGCCGGGCCATGAGGTTGCAGATTGTGTTTGAGTACAATTCTGCTGCTGCTGATGGCCCACAGCACCTCATGGTTGCCCAGTCTCGGGTTACTAGATCTGTTCGAAATCTATCCCATTTAGCATAGTGCCACACATCACAATGGAGGGTATCCTCAATGTGAAGACGGGACTTTGTCTCCACAAGAGCTGTGCAGTGGTCACTCCTACTGATACTGTCATGGACAGATGCATTGTGGCAGGCAGGTTGGTGAGAATGAGGTCAAATATGTTTTTCCCTCTTGTTGATTCCCTCACCACCTGCTGCAGACCTAGTCTAGCAGCTATGTCCTTTAAGGCTCGGCCAGCTCACTCTGTAGTGGTGCTACCAAGCCACTCTTGATGGACATTGGAGTCCCCCATCCAGAGTACATTCTATACACTTGCCACCCTCAGTGCTTCCTCCAAGTGATGTTTAACATGGAGAAGTACTGATTCATCAGCTGAGGAAGGGCAGTAGGTGGTAATCAGCAGGAGGTTTCCTTGCCCATGTTTTATCCTGGTGCCATGAGACTTCATGGGGTCGAGAGTTGATGTTGAGGACTCCCATGGCAACACCCACTTGACTACATACCACTGTGGTGCCACCTCTGCTGGCTATGTCATGTCCCACTGGCAGGGATGGTGGTGGTGGTGTCTGCGACATGATCTGTAAGGTATGATTCCGTGAGTATGACTATGTCAGGCTGTTGCTTGACTAGTTTGAGAGACAGCTCTCTCAATTTTGGCACAAGCTCCCAGATGTTAGTAAGGATGACTTTGCAGGAGTTTGCCATTGTCACTTCTGATGCCTTTGTGGTATTGTCTGGTTTCATTCCTTTTTGACTTGTTTTTAGCATTTCAGAGGTCAGTTAAGGGTCAACCACATTGCTGGACCAGGTAAGGACAGATTTCCTTCCCTAAAGGACATTATTGAACCAGATGGGTATTTACGACAAGCGACAATAGTTTCCTGGTCATCATTAGACTTTTAAATCCAGATATTTATTGAATTCAAATTCCAACATCTGTCATGGTGGGATTCAAACCCAGGTCCCAGAGCGTTACCCTGGGTCTCTGGATTACTCATCCAGTGACAATACCACCATGCCACCACCTCCCCCTCACTGCCTTCCACATTCTTAATATAATTTTTTTCCAACTACTACAAAATGTGGATCTAGATTTCCATTCATTTCTGTACCAACAGCCTATGAGTTGCTAAACCAAAGCAATCACCCCGACACTAGCTATGTGTTTCAGAGCAGTTCAGTTATGTTACATTGGGAGAATTTAACCAAGTAATAACTGTGAGATAAAAGTGGACCTTGCAAGACTTGGCAATCTAGATATCAACACCAGATAAAAGTTGTTGATGATGTTCTTAGCGAAGTGGGGAAGGAGAATGTAAAAGACAGAGCACTAAGCTTTGACAAAAGAAACATGCAATGGATAATGATGAAAAGGCTTGCCCTGAAGCCATCATCCAGTAATAGATCAGAGTGCTCGAAACATGCATTAAATCAATACAATGGCAATAAGGAAATCTCAAAAGTGAAATCACAGAAGGTTGTATCAAAGATCATCATAAAATATACATCTTGTCACTGATAAGGGAGACAGTGCATCAAAACCTGAGGGTGGCAGAAGACAGGCGACTGAAGTCCTTCGAGGAATTGATATCAATTGCATTTTGAATGCAGAGCAGTGAAATAAAGCACCAAAATAAAATAGCCTCTGCTCTTTTTTATATAAGAAAAAACACTAATGCTTTGACCAAATTTGGCCAGAATGCTGACAGTAGACCAAGGGAAAATGTTACAGTGATCATGGAAGGAAATAAAAATCTTAAATGCTAGGAATAAGATGATTTCAGAGAGCTAGTAATTATTTATTTTCAAGTTGAGGCAAATGACAAATGATTTTAAGGGGAAGCTAGATAAATATGTGAGCAAGAAAGGATTAGAAGGATTTACTAATAGGTTAGATGAGAAAATGTGGGAGGAGGCTTGAGTGAAGCGTAAATGCTGGCAAGGACTAGGAGGGCTGAATGGCCTGTTGCTGTGATATAAACTCGATGCAAATCTCTCTTGTAGATATGTAGAAACCTGTCTCAATGAAAGCATTACAGAAAATCATTCTCATTTTGTTGTTAGAATAAATCTCCCTCAGACATTATGACATGATTTGAAACAGATTAACAGAAACAAATACAGCCTTCATGGTATCCTATGGTTCAAGCCTCACAAGAAGGGGGTACACCATAGAAACTCAACCATTATCATAAGCAAGAATTTAATGAGCTTTTCAGCCATTGTACTTTCTGGCCACATTTCTCCACTCCAGCTCCTACCATTTCATGGTGCTCCAGCAAGCAACATTACAGACTGGCTAAAGATGTTCAAGAAATGGGCCATTATTCATGAAAAGAGAGAATTGAGAAATGGCTACAGAAAAACACACAAAGCTTTTATGTTTGGAACAAATGCCTTCTGTGTAAATAATGCTTTGTTCCCAAATGATGTGCCTGTGGAATTCATATCAATCACATCAGTCTCTGTGTATGGTATATGTTGTTTAATGCTTTATTTTTCTTCGACAGCACCTATCAAACTAGTTTGGTTAGCAATAATTGTCAGCGAAACAACAGAGAAAAAATGCCAAGGAAAAAAGATAAAGCAGTTACTGAAGACTACATTTCCAAAATATACTAAAATGTTAATTAGTAAAGATTTTCATTAATCAGGAGATTTCTCTTCCCATGTCTATAGGAAGACAAATGTCTGTGTTTAGAATTTACTCGCAAAAATCCAGCAATTGTTGTTTCCCATTTTTGATGCAAAATATTGTCAGAGACCTAAATAAAAACATAAATGTTAGAAATGCATACCAGGATGATCAGCAGCTTGAATGAATGATGAATTGATATTCTGCTGAAGACTTGCACTAATTATTTTCATCCTTCTCCTTCAGACTCCAGTCAACCTATTCCTCATCTTTTCACTTGTTCCCAACACCCTCGCCCAATGCCAAATCTTGCAACCTCGGAGCACAATCACAGCAAAAATCAGAGAAAAGAAGTTGCATTTGTACAGCACCTTGCACAAAACCCAGAAGTCTCAAAGCACTCTACAGCCAATGAAGTACTTTTGAAGTGTAGTCACTGTTATAATATAGGAAACGCTGCAGCCAATTTGTGCACAGCAAGCTTCTACTAACAGCAATGTGATAGTGAACAGGTAATCTGTTTTTGTGATGTTGATTGAGGGATAAATATTGGCTAGGATACTTGGGATAATGTGACTGCTCTTCTTAGAAATAGTGCCATGGGATCTTTTACGTCCACCCAAGCAGGCAGGTGGAGCTTCAGTTTAATTTCTCATCCAGAAGACAGCACCTGCCACAATGCAATGCACCCTCAGTACTGTAGAAGTGTCAGCCTTGATGTTTGGGACTTGAACCTAGAACCGTGTGGGAGGCGAGTGTGCTACCAACTGAGCCATAGCTGACACACTGCAGCTCACAAACAAAAGGAGACAAAAGAGACAAGTAACTAACAGTTTTCACTGTGTTTGACACTTGAAAACTACCTTCAACCCAAACATGCACATCTCTGTGTAACCTATTAACTCAGCCCTTAGACCCAACAACTCCATTAGGGGAGATTATTATAGCAGTTATACTGTATTTATAGTACACCTTTGCTAGTGGTGCAGGGCCCTCAGATATGGCCCCAATATCAAAGGTACAGGATAAAAAAGGTAAATACTTATTAGTGCCCTATTAGTGAAGCCAGTTGGAAGAGGTCACCTCGTTGTGCTAAGAATAGGCATTTGCTGGGCTATGCAAAGCTAAGTGTAAAGGGAAAAAAAATAAACAAACCTTCATTGCTCAGTGTACCTGCAATCACAAATTAGCAATTGAAAAAGGATACAGTCATCTCTTTATAATTGTTGAATATATTAAATAGAGTAGGAATCAGGTTAATGCTGCAGTATATATGAACAGAGCAATGCCTCCCCGAACTTGATCATGATACCCTGTAAGCAGTGAAATCTGGGCTCTCCATTTTAATCCAGTGAAAGCCGGCCAATATCACATCTATCAGGACAGTGTAAAAGTGACATTAACGCATCTTCCCCCTCTATATTTTATCTCAGTCCATCTGGCTACCAGAATTTTAAGCCCCAGTTTGCTTTTCCACCATTGCTGGAATAAAGTAATCCAGATAATCCAGAACAGTTGATGAGCAAGCATGTGCAGCTCATTTCTGACAATGACATCCTCCTAACCCATATCACTATGGATTAGTGTTTCCAAGTGCAGCACCAACACCCCACCACCAGCACACCCCCCTCCCCACCACCAGCACACCCCCCTCCCCACCACCAGCACACCCCCCTCCCCACCACCAGCACACCCCCCTCCCCACCACCAGCACACCCCCCTCCCCACCACCAGCACACCCCCCTCCCCACCCCCACCACCCGATAACTGCTTTTTTGAGGTGAAGTTTTAATGCTACTTGGGACAATGAACAAACCACAATATAAGTAGCTTTAATGCTTTGTAATTAGTTCTGAACATTTTATTAAAAAGGCATTTAGAGCCACAGATATTTAATAAAAATGTGTCCCATAATTTGCCAGACAAGCATTTTAAGAAATGCTGGATGAAAGATGCAGTACCATAAATTTTTACTTCTGAAAAGAGTATTAGCTTGTTGGTCCAAAGTGGCAGAAGTAGTGACAGAGCGTTTCACTTCCCTTAGTCCAGTTTGATGTGATCCTGATACCTACCACGTATACAGTATGCTCTTACAAGCCCAACACAGCTGATTAAATTAGAAATGCCAGTTTCGTAGCTCCAATTGGAGACTCCCATTCAGATGGTTCAGGTTAATCCCAGTTTCCATCTGCAAATGAACTCAGCTACCAGCATGAAACTGTGGCCTGGCATTTTCCTTTGGGAATCTGCCCGTGCCCACATCCTCCAAAGATTCAGTTTCACCTGCACTAGCATGGACGTTGTCCACTTTTGCTGCTTGCATTTCTGGATGATGACAAGCAAGCAATGCTTTGGGCACCATCCAACTTTCTATCTGCCTCAAGTTTATCAGCCAAAAACATGACGAGCTAGAATATAACATTGAGGGACTGTTGTAGAATGAGGTAGCACAACATCATACGGTATCAGTGTGTACCAGCTACAAGATGCACTGCAGCAACTCACCTAGGCTCCTTAGACAGCACCTTCCAAAACCATGACCGCTACAATCTAGAAAGACAGGGCAGCAGATGCATGGGAACACGACCACCTGGAAGTTCCCCTCCAAGTCACTCACCATCCTGGCTTGGAAATATATCGCCATTCCTTCACTGTCACTGGGTCAAAATCTTGGAACTCCCTCTCTAACAGCACTGTGGATGTACCTATACCACATGAACTGCAGCGGTTCAAGAAGACAGCTCATCACCACCTTCTCAAGGGCAATTAGGGATGGGCAATAAATGCTGGCCTAGCCAGTGATGCTCACATCCCACAAACAAATTTTAAAAAAGGAGGGGAGTACAAGGATTTCGCTATCTCTCCTTCTTCTACTCCATCTAACTATTTATTTTGATCCAATAATGGCTCAGTCAGAGCAATGAAAATTTGACCTATGTGGCAGGTTTATGGGCTTTCCACTCTTTTAAAAAATACTCATTTCTGATGCTAAGATGAGTTTCCTGCTACAGCAGTGCAGTGCACTCCTTTGCAGTGGTGAGCTTCCTCTGCAGAGCAGAGATGCCACTGGGAGACAGCCTTGCTCATGTAATTGACTCCAATCCAAGAGAATGAGTTGGGACTGTGACAGGGTCAGGCTGAAGTCTCACTTCAGCTCACCTTGGGCAGGAGGAAGAAAATCCAGGTACCCCCAACTTGGAAAGGATATTTGGCAAAAGCAAAGGACTCCAGTAACGTGCTAGACTCATTGGCCAATACAGAGCAATATTGAAAGTAGACAGAGATGCTATCCTTCTGGCTGAAGAAGGGGAGCACATTTCATTGTTGGGAAACATTATAAACACTTAAATATTAAAAGGGCTTGACAAAAGATTGTTGAATCCATAGCTTTTGATCATCACAATAAAAGACCATTATTCTCCAAATATAAGCTGTAGGCCTTAGCTTCGTTCAAAACAGAAAAATAGTAGGATTACTAGTTCCACAGACACTAACACATTGAGTCAGCTACATAGCAAACAACAATACAGGGTACCAGAAAGATGTTCATCCACACGTGGACTATTAACAGCACAGAGATAAGCCACACTTTGCACTGGCATTTACCTTCAGTTTTGAAATAACATGGCATCAGAAATTTTCACATTTTTAAAAAAAATTATGATGAATTCAGTATTGGGAAAATAAACCTTATTTCAAGTCACACATATCTATTACAATACCTCAAAGATTATCCATAAACAAAGGCATTTACTCTTACAACCTGAACAGTCAAACCAGTGTATGCTTCAACCAAGCTATAATGTTATGATTAACCATGTGCAAGTCACAAAGGTAAAGTTGTCCTCATTTGGCATCCATACAGGTGCAGAGTTGCTACAAACAGATTCTCTCCTCCCTAACCCAGAATCAATTATAATGCATGTACTGGAGCTCTAACTAAGATCTTACTAGTCAGTCTAGCCTGTCTACTCACTGAGAATTATATTACAACACTTGCACTGGAAGCAAGTACTAGGATCGGTATCCTCAAGATTTCATTGCAGTACTGCAAATGATTGTAATGCACCAATTATCTAAAGGATTCCTAAATTTTATTGACAAAAGGAATAGTATGCAACAATTTTTTTCATTCATTCAAGAGACGTGGGCTTCGCTGGCTGGGCCAGCATTTATTGCCCATGCCCTTAAGAAGGTGGTGGTGAGCTGCCTTCTTGAACCATTGTTAGGGAGAGTGTTCCAGGATTTTGACCCAGAGACAGTGAAGAAACGACGATATATTTCCAAGTCAGGATGGTGAGTGGCTTGGAGGGGAGCTTCCAGGTGGTGGTGTTTCCATCCATCTACTGCCCTTGTCCTTCTAGATGGTAGTGGTCGTGGGTTTGGAAGGTGCTGTCTAAGGAGCCATGTTGAATTCCTGCAGTGCACCTTGTAGATGGTACACACTGCTGCTACTGTGCATCAAAGGTGCAGAGAATGAATGTTTGTGGATGTGGTGCCAATCAAGGGGGCTGCTTTGTCCTGGATGGTGTCAAGCGTATTGTGGGAGCTGCGCTCAGCCAAGCAAGTGTGGAATATTACATCACACTCCTGACTTGTGCCTCATAGATGGCAGATAAGCTTTGGGGAGTCAGGAGGTCAATTACTCATTGCATGATTCCTAGCATCTGGCCTGCTCTTGTAGCCACAGTATTTATGTGGCTAGTCCAGTTCAGTTTCTGGTCAATGGTAACCCCCAGGATATTGATAGTGGGGGATTCAGTGATGGTAATGCCACTGAACGCCAAGGGATAGTGGTTAGATTCTCTCTTGTTGGAGATGGTCATTGCCTGGCACTTGTGTGGCGCGAATGTTGCTTGCCACTTGTCAGCCCAAGCCTTGATATTGTCCAAGTCTTGCTGCATTAGGACATGGACTGCTTCAGTATCTGAGGAGTCACAAATGGTGCTGAACATTGTACAATCATCAGTGAACATCCCCACTTCTGACCTTATGATGGAAGGAAGGTCAGAATCATGGTTCTGTCTCGCTGTTTATTACACCACCTTATTAACATTCAGTTCTCAAAACACCTCCTTATCCAATGAAAAGACCTCATGAAAGTTAGCTATCAGGTTTACAAATGTAGATATTAGTCCCTCAAAGTGTAAGTTCTTCAAGATGATCTTTGCTCTTTATGCAGTATATATCCTTCAATAAAGATTTAATTTTTAATAAAAGGAGAATAAAAGTTGATCGCTTTGCCACCAGTATTTCTGATTTGCAAGCTTAATTGGCAGGAAGGCTACTGTACAAAATAGAATTTCAAACACAGTGCCAACATTATGCTGAAATTTTCTCAGAATCAAAAGCTTGGCTGCGTATCATTTGGAACACAAGCATGTTAAATTGTCAAAGCCGATGATTCCTATCTGGGTTGGTTTAAACCACTGGAATTAAAGCGTCCTGGTTTTTCATTTAGCTTTCAGACAGTACAAGTTTAATTCTTCTGCACTATAATCCTTGCATATCTGATCATTAAGGCCTATACACAAAAATGACAGTCATTTAGGATGTTCACATCATGTTCCATCATTTAACACTTTGCTGGAGGCCCAGAATTAACCATTCGGTATTGATTCCATGTACTTTTAAATGATTACAATCAGATGCGTCAGTAGGATTTTAAAAAGATATTTCTGGAATTTACAAAATAGGCTAAGTTGTCTTACATTCCCTTCCTATAGCTTACCTTCTTGAAAGGGGGTAGCTATGGAAACTGCAGATAATGAGGGGTAACATGTAAACAAAGAAATGGAGTGGATACTCTGGATGTGACTGTGCAAAAATGGAAAGAGAAGCTATTCCTAGAGGCATGCTGGCTGCAACAACACAGATAGGATTGGGCCAACACAGTGCATTCCACAGTGGAATGGGTGATGAAGTGGTCTACTGTGTTAAATACTGCAGAGGGGTCACAAGGAAGGATAGTGCATGACTATGTGCAAGGCTAATATCTAATTGATGGGATTCAAACAGGGAATTGACAGAGAAGTGAGCATGGGAGCAGATGCCAACAAAGTAATCAAATGCCTTGGAGAGGAAAGGCAGATTAGCAATTAGCAATAACAGTTTGAGAACAAAAAAGTCAAAGGATTATTTTTAAAGGCACAACAATTCAGCCATTTACAATGTCTGCACGCATTAGAGAAAGGAGTTAGATGGGGAAGAGACGAGGTGAATAACTCATTAATCAGGATCAGACAATAACCAAACAGAACAAGCTAAAACAAGCTATAACTCAGGCTGGATGGGCCATAGAGTATTGCAACAGAAGGACACCAGCTTTAAGGCTTCAGATGACAGTGACAGATCATTCCAAGCTTTACTTTATTGGATTATTGCCAGGTAGCTACTGTTCTTTATTTTATTGATTGTTATTCGCAAAGGTAAATTAACAAAATGTTCTTTTCCTTCCCTTCTATCCTTAAGATCTAGGTTATGGTTCCATAAACATCATCTACTCTCTGAAACCTATAATAGTCACACTTCATCTGCGATTCTATAGATCACGTGTGAGCAGACTATTTAATCATAATGGGGACATTAACATTCAACCTGATCCCACCTCACATATACTTTCCAACAGAATGGGGATCAGGAATGGGAAACTTTCCTGGGCCCACAGACTGACCAAAGAAATGAATCAGAGTCCTTCCTGGTCAATATGTCTCAAAGCCACATGAAGCATAGCACTTAGACACCAAGAATATTCAGGATCCATTTTCTAAATTCCTTTCTCCAAGAATTTGACAGATACGGTGCATGGTATTGAAAACAAGAAATATCTGAAATCTCCTCAAATACAACGGGCCATAACAAACAAGAAAACAACTGGTTTCTGGTTTCCAGCCCCTTACATGTTAATGGTACAATCATAGTAACATCTGTGCACAGCACAAGCAAGGGTGAACATTAGAGAGAATGTATTAACTATCTGTAGTCACCACCACCTTCTCAAGGGAAATTAGGGATGAGAACAAACCTTGGCCTTGCCAGTGATGCCCACATCGCATGAAAGAATAAAATAAATGTATTTACAACAACTGTAATTCTGACAGAGGGAATGAGACAAAGCAGTTACATACGCTTGTGAATGTGCAGTCTCATAGCGTTCAAACGAGTGAGTAAGATCATGCTTGTTGATCATGTAGCACTGAGTACATAGATCGTAGTCAAAACACACTTGGCATTTCCATCGCATTCCCATGATCCCATGCTTCTTGCAGCAATCACAGATTATGTTGGGGTGACGCACACCTAAAAGCAGAGCACAAAAACGTCAATCTTTATGTGGTACCTTATTGAACATCTTCTGAAAATCTCTCTACGTAATGTATTAAAACCCTTGACCTGTTAACATTGATTTAAACGAGCTGGGGATGTGACAAAGGGCAATGCTGTAAGGGTAACGCCTGTTAATCTTATCAAAAAGCAGAATACTGTGGATGCTGGAAATCCAAAATAAAAACAGCAAATTCTGGAAACATTTAGCAGGTCAGGCAGCGTCTGTGGAGAAAGAAACAAAGTTAATGTTTCAGAACTTTCATCAGAACTGGCAGAAGTTAAAGATGTAATAGGTCTTGAGCAAGGAGTGACTGGAAGACAGAAGAGATTGAAAGACAGAAGAGATTGAAAGACAGAAGAGTTAGTCTAACATGGCCAACACCTGTTCCCACAGCGCAATTCCAACAAGCATAGGAGATGCAACAGCTGCACTGTTACCTACTCGCTCCTCACTGTCCAAGCAATGCTTCCAAGTGAAGCAGCGATTTACGTTCATTTCTTTCAATCTAGTATACTGTATTCGCTGCTCACACTGCAGTCTCCTCTACACTGGGGAGACCCAGCACAGATTGGGTGGTTGTTTGTGGAACACCTCCATTCAGTCCGCAAACACCACCGTGGCCTATCGTTTCAATTCTCCACCTTGCTTTCAACACTGACATCTTTATCCTTGGCCTGTTGCACTGTCCCAGTGAAGCTCAACACAAGCTTGAGGAGCAGCACCTCTTTCAATTAGGCACTTTACAGCCTTCCAAACTCAACACTGAGTTTAACAATTTCAGGCTGCAGCCCCATTTTGTTTGCTTTTCTTTGTACGTTTTGGTTTCTCTCCTTTTTTGCTTTTAGGCAGCAGCGCGTCTGCTCTCAGCACACTTTCTTTCTTTTCTTTTGTTTTTCTTTTCTTGCCCCATCACCATTCTCTTTGGCCATGTAAGACTAACTATTCCGTCATTCAATCTCTCCTGTCTTCCACCCTATCACAGGTCTTCCTTTTGTCCTTGTCCCAACCACCCCTTAAAACCTACGACATCTCTAACTTTTCCCAGTTCTGATAAAGGCTCATTGACCTGAAATGTTAACTCTGTTTCTCGCTCCACAGATGCCACCTGACCTGCTGAGTTTTCCAGCACTTTGTTTTTACACCTGTCAATCTTACTTGCTCTCAGGGTTGGAGCTGCATTTTATAGACCTGTTACAACAAGCACAGCTTAAAAAAAATCCCGTTTCCTCTGACTGACCGTGCGAAAGGTCACAGGGTATTCACTCACCTATAAACATCCACCATGTTTCTTTAACTAGATTTTAGCTGTTCCCATCTTTCCATGTGTGAATCCCTCCAATCAGTTTTCTACCCTAGTTTTCTACACCGTACCGAAATGACTCTTACTGAGGTCACAAATTATATCTTATGTGATTGTGACAAAGGTAAACTTTCCTTGCACGTCCTTCTTGGCCCTTCTGCAGCCTTTGACATGGTTGACCAAACCATCCTCCTCCACTGTTGTCCAGCTGGGTGGGATTGCTCTTACCTGGTTCCATTTTTATCTATCTAATCGCATCAGAGAATCACTTGCAATGGCTTCTCTTCCTGCTCCCACCTCATTACCTCTGGTGTTCCCCCAGGATCGATCCCTGGCCCCCTTCTATTGCTGATCTACATGCTGTCCCTTGGCAACATCATCCAAAGGCAAGGCATTAGTTTTCCCATATACGCTGACAACACCCAACTCTACCCCAGAAGAGCTGTAGGAGATGTAAAGATGTAATTGGTGTGAACCATGAATCCACAGTGGCAGCTGATACTCTCCAGTACCCTGTGGTAGAATCCACCATCGATGGAAGAGCTGCAGCAAGCAGTAAAACAGATAATAAACAACAAAGCCTGTGGCCCCGGTGGTATTCCAGCTGAGGCCTTCAAAGCTGATAGACTTTTGCTCACATTAAGACTCCACGCACCCACCTTACAGATTTGGGAGGAAAAAAGAAACCCCACTGACTTCAGGAATGCAGCAGTTGTTAACTATCTTCAAGAAGGGAGATAAATCACGCCGTGGAAACTATCGAGGTATTTCCCTCATGCCCATAGCAGGGAAAGTCCTGACACACATTCTCCTGAATCACCTGCTTCCTGTAGCTGAGGAAATCCTTCCAGAAACAGTGTGTAGCTTTAGATCTTTCAGACAAACTTCCAATTATGGTCTTTGATGCCAGACAGATCAAGAGAAAAATGCTGAGAACACCACCAAGAAAAAACTCAGCAGGTCTGGCAGCATCAGCGGAGAAGAGCACAGTTGACGTTTCGAGTCCTCATGACCCTCCATTCTGCTGAAGGGTCATGAGGACTCGAAACGTCAACTGTGCTCTTCTCCGCCAATGCTGCCAGACCTGTGAGTTTTTCCAGGTATTTCTGTTTCTGTTTTTGTTTTAGATTTCCAGCAACTGCAGTTTTTTGCTTTTAACCAAGAACTTTTTATTGGATTCATCAACCTGACCAAAGCATTTGACTCAGTAAATTGCGAAACTCTGAATTGTGCTCCAAAGATTTGCATGTCCAAGAAACATCATCACAATCCTGCAATTGCTACATGATGATATGGCTGCAACTGTCTTGAGTGGGAGGTCTGAAACAGATGCCTTCAAAATCCAGACTGGGATCAAGCAAGACTGTGTAATAGCCCCCATACCATTTATATCTACCTGACAGCAGCTATTCACCTCAAAGATCAGCTGGTCGTCTGGTGTCAGTATTAAATGCTGCCTAGACGGGAAACTCTTTTCCTGTGCCAAAATTAAACAGACCACTGATCCTCTGACTCCCCATCTCTCTGCTCGCCACTCCCCCCTCCAGAATCCTCAGTGTGAATGAGGGCTCTGAGATGAATGGCAAGAGGCAGGAAGAGCTGCTTCACCTTGCAGGAGGTAAGCCACAAGATGGAGAGGCAGCAAGAGAAAAGGTCAGGGAGCAGCAGAGGCTGTGAACCGGGGGTTGTGGGGGCTGGTATCAAGAAAGCGCGTCAGGGAGCGGCAGAGGCCGCGAACCAGAGAGTCGGTGGTGAAAGGATGGGCCGGGGGCGGCAGAAGCTGCGAACCGGTGGACTGGCAGCAAGGAGAGGGTCAGCGAGTGGCAGAGGGTGCACACCAGTACGTTGGCAGCGAGAGGGTGGGTCAGGGATCGGCAACAAGTCAGAGAGGGTCGCCGGTCGGGTCATATGACCCTATGTTAGGCCTGGCACGAAACAACTTTAAAATGAAACACCCAGTGCTAGACAAAAATACAGGCCCCATTAACTGACTGACAGTAAAACAGGACGATTTAAAATGGGGACTTACTATATTTAGAAAGTAATTTTTACTCTTTCTCTCTTCAAGTGTAGCACAACAGCAAGTGTCAAGGAGGTAAGCAACTTATTACCAGGCCTCAGTACAGTGTAGACAGCTAACAGGGAGTCCTCAACAGGAACCTCAGTAATCCTAACTCCAAATCTACACCCCTCCCTTTGGGCATCAGTTCAGGACATCCCAACAGAGCTTAGAAAATGAACGCGTGCATATGTGGCCAACAAGGGGCAACGCTTGCTCCTGGAAGGCAGCTTTGAGATGTAACATTTCCAAATGCAATTCAGGCAACAGTTTTAGGCCAGTTTGAAAGCAGCATTGGCACAAAGTGGTACAAAAACGTGCCGCCTGCAGATACAGCTGGATACGCAGAGCTCTCAAGCCAGCAATCAGACTTCACACCAACGTTCCCAAAACAGGTTTTCAACAAACAATGGTATAATGGTATCTATTTCGTCATTACACGAGATTACACAGCTGCAACTCATGGTTATGAAAGACAAACTGAGTGGCCTCAAAACGGGTATGTGCAGACCCAAATTTAGGCACAGAAGGAGCAGTATGTCTGATTTAGTTAGCTAGTCTGCTGTTTGTACACTTTGTACAGCAACAAGTTACAACTGGTTAAACTGCCCAGTTATTTAAAATAGCTCAAAATATCATTTTTAGGTGCGCTTGCTGCTCTGACTCAATGGCAATCTGAGGCCAAAACTCAGCAGGTGCAAGCGTGCAGAGGACAGAGAAGGTTGTAAATTCTGTTGCTTACGATGGTATTAACATTAGTGCTGTGATAGGTTTGCAGTCAGGTTAACAGAAGCCAGAAAAGCATTGGTGTTTTGCAATCTCATCTGTCTTTGTCTGACACGAGTAAGTCATTTAAAAAAAGCACTTGTAGAAACATGAACCAGCAATCTAGAGGCCCTACGGTTTATTAAAATGTTTATGCAATGCCAACATCTTATGAAGAACGTGCATGTTTCCACTGTGAGCTCTAATATAAGCAAGCCCCAGTACGAACTCATAGATCACGGGAAATAGCAGGCAATACAATGGGACCTCCAGGAGATAGAGTTCAGCAAGTTCAAGCAGGCACACTGCACACGATAGACTGAGTAACGCCACAAAAATCTAAGCTCATCCCTACTATACAGACTTGCCTCAAATAGGATACAGAACAGGATGTCATCACATCACAGCCCATCTGCATTGGTGGACTTCAATAATTCATTAAGATAAAAGCAAAATACTGCAGATGCTGGAAATCTGAAACAAAAACAGAAAACGCTGGGAAAAACTCAGCAGGTCTAACAGCATCTGTGGAGAGAGAAAACAGAGTTAACGTTTCAAGTCCGTATGACTCTTCTTCAGAGGGCAGCAGCCATTGATTCCTTCAATGTGGACTCGAGAGAAGCACTGCTTCTCCCAGTTCCACATTGAGTCAAGTTACTTATCATCTTGGTTGAGTCTTATGGGTGATGCCTGCACCCGTTCAAGTGCAGCCAGCCAGGGCAAAATCAGTCTTGCAAGACAGGGGGCTGCCAACAGGGATCAGGCCCCTTATTTGCAAATGCAAATATCCTAATCTATTTTAAATGTGGGTAAAGGGCATATATTCTTATTTCCTTACACAATATTGCAGATGGCGAGTTTCCAGATACAACTGTATCAATCCTACTCTTGATTTGGAGATCTTTGTAGTCCAAGTAGTGACCGAGAAACATTAGGTCTTGAACTTTTCAACCATATTCGCCATTTGCAGCTATTAGTCTCCCTATACATATACTAGTTAGCAAAATAAAAACAGACCACATTGAGACACAATGTTAATTGATTCTGTAATATTTATATTTTGCAATTAAAAATAATGGATGAATTAAATCAAAGTCAGTTTCCTAGCCTGTTGACTATAGCTTGTTGATTTCACACAGACATTCGAATACTAGACCATAGTGGAGCCATTCATGGTAATTTTTAAAACTAACTCACTGGCCAGGAAACCCACAGCATCAGATCGCACATTGGTTTCACAAATTGCCAAATATTACTCTGCACCGCCTTCAGTGAAGAGTGTAATCAGGTAGGCTGTAATGCCAGGATGGCAACAAATCAATCAGATGCTCCTCCCCTCCATGCACCCTCCCCCAAACAACAAGTTAGGTTGTCCATTTTGGTTGTCACAAAGTACAGAATTTCTAATGAGCAAGTTTGAAGGTAGACTCTAAGGTAGAGTTTCCATCAAAACAGGAAAACTGAGTTTACAGAAAATTTATACTACCATTATTTCTTTGTGGCTCCTTGATTTAGTCTGCCAGTTGTCAAGAAAACAATAAATTGTAATATTTTTCTCCTGTTAATAACCCAGTCATATTTCTTAGGTACTGGAAGGCAGGCTGTAGGGGGTGTAAAGGTAGTAATTGGATTAAGAGAATGAGTGACTGCAAGAGTCTAAAGCCAACAGTAAGAAGTGGTTTTGATATGTTAATGGACCAAGGGGAACTTCAATCAGAGGTTTACATAAAACAATAATAGCTGCATTTTTGAATTAAAAACAAAAAACTACTGCAGATGCTAGAAATCCAAAACAAAAACAGAATTACCTGGAAAAACTCAGCAGGCTGGCAGCATCAGTGGAGAAGAAAAGAGTCGACGTTTCGAGTCCACATGACCCTTCAACTGACAGCAGGGTAGCTGGTCAGATCTCCCTGAAGGCAGCAGGGTAGCTGGGGCAGAACTCCCTGAAGACAGCAGGGAAGCTGGTCAGATCTCCCTGAAGACAGCAGGGTAGCTGGTCAGATCTCCCTGAAGACAGCAGGGTAGCTGGTCAGATCTCCCTGAAGACAGCAGGGTAGCTGGTCAGATCTCCCTGAAGACAGCAGGGTAGCTGGTCAGATCTCCCTGAAGGCAGCAGGGTAGCTGGTCAGATCTCCCTGAAGACAGCAGGGTAGCTGGTCAGATCTCCCTGAAGGCAGCAGGGTAGCTGGTCAGATCTCCCTGAAGACAGCAGGGTAGCTGGTCAGGTCTCCCTGAAGACAGCAGGGTAGCTGGTCAGATCTCCCTGAAGACAGCAGGGTAGCTGGTCAGATCTCCCTGAAGACAGCAGGGTAGCTGGTCAGATCTCCCTGAAGACAGCAGGGTAACTGGTCAGATCTCCCAGAAGACAGCAGGGTAGCTGGTCAGATCTCCCAGAAGACAGCAGGGTAGCTGGTCAGATCTCCCCGAAGACAGCAGGGTAGCTGGGGCAGAACTCCCAGAAGACAGTGTGAACAAGGCCAGACCTGAAGACCCTATTGCTGTCAGCCTCATAGGACACCCCAAGGAAGAAAGGTCCTCTGTGGTAAACATTACTGGAATTCTGTAGATTTTGAAAATTTATAAGGGTAGTTGCTGAACAGAAAAGGGAAAGGTTAGCTCCGAGGGTAGTGAAGATGTTGTGGAACTGTTTTAAAGTGCTGTTTAATGTGTAAAGCCATTTTTGTGCTTAAGTGTAATTGTGTTTTTCCTTTATTCTTTTAATAAATGTTCAACTTTACTATAAAATCATCACAAGTAGTCAGGGACATCATTTCCTGATTTCACAACCTCTTCCCATATTATACAAATTGCAAAAACTGTTGCGGGAGCTGTTTCAAGTTTCCCTCTGGGATTTGGGCAGCTCAGCATTTACCATCAGCTGTGCCATAACACGGTGAATGGGCTCTTTACTGAATTATTGGATGCAAGCACTGTACCTTTAAGCATGTAGGTGTCCTAGTATCAGGTGGCTCCCTAATGGCTCAGTGAGTTTATCCAACAAGCACCCGAGTCAGGTATGATCCCTGACCTGTGCTAAGTTCACAACAAAATCATCACAATTCGCCTCAGCACTCTTGAGCAGTACAAACCAGGAATTCTCTTAAATTCTTGAATTGACCACTGCTGGGAGTGCAAGTATCTGGGTGTCAAATGAGGACAGTGTTGAGCTTTACTGTGATGCCTCCTGCAATCAAAGAGCCTGTCTTCAGGAGAGATGGGGAGACAGTAAATTGGTAAAACTAAAAAGAATCATGATGATCTCAAAGGAACAGTTATTCAAAACAAATTTCAGCAAGTAAAACCTTCAGGAAGGCTTTTGCAGAGAGCTCCTAATGCTCCGACACAAACAACAGCTGTAAAGAGATAATGGACCTGGTGCAAGTCTATTTTAAAGGTTGAATTAACAAATTAGTTCTTAGAAAAATCATTATGCAAACTGATAATGGTATTTTTAGATGGCAAGACAAAAAGAAAGCTTTGTTTGGCAGAAATAAGTTCTAATTAAGAAGTTTTCATTGTGTTGACTTAAACATAAAACATGAGCTATTTGCACAGCCCCTTCAATGAATGAAGATTAAAAATTGATATCACAATTCCGATCAGAATATATTAAGGAAAAAAAGAACTTGCATCTATTTATCATAACTGCACTTTGCACTTATCACAACTTCAGAACGTTCCAAAGTATTTTGCAACCAATGAAGTCAATGAATTTATTCAATACAGAGTTAGACAGATTTTTGATAGACAAGGGGGTCCAGGGTTATTGGGGCATAAGAAACAGGAACAGGAGTAGGCCATTCAGCCCCTTAAGCCTGCTCCGCCATTCAATAAGATCATGGCTGATCTGCCTGCCTTTCAAATTCCACATTCCCATCTACTCCCGATAACCTTTGATTCCCTTGCCTAACAAGAATCTATCTCCCTCTGCTTTAAAAATATTCAATGGCACTGTCTCCACTGCCTTCTGAGGCAGTGTGTTCCAAAATTGCATAACCCTCAGAAAATATTTCTCCTCATCTCTGTCCTAAAAGGGCAACCTCTAATTTTAAAACAGTGCCCCCTAGCTCTGGACGCACTCACAAGAGGAAACATCCTATCCACATCCACCTTGTCGAGACCGTTCAGGATCTTGTATACTTCAATCAAATCACCCCTTCTAAACTCCAGTGGAAACAAGCCCAGTTTGTCCAAACTTTCCTCATAACACAACCCACTCATTCCAGGTATCAATCTAGTAAACCTCCTCTGAGCCGCCTCCAATGCATTTACATCCAGACAGCAAAATGGAGTTGAGACCATAACCGGATCAGCCATGATCTTATTGAATAGCAGAGCAAAGGACTGGATGGCCTACTCCCGCTCCTAAGTCCTATCTAACTTGTAAGTAGTTTTGAAGTGTACTCACTGTTGCAATGTAGGAAACACAGTAGCCAATTTGCCCACAGCAAGCTCCCACAAACAGCAATGTGATAATGACCAGATAATCCGTTTTTTGTGTAGGTTGAAGGATAAACGGTGGTGAGGACACAGGGGTAATTTCCCTGCTCTTTCAAATAATGGCACAGGATTTGCTACAGCCATCTGGAAGGTCAGTTGGGGTTTGGTTTAACATCTTATCTGAAAGACAGCACCACTGATACCGCATAGGAACATAGCAACAGGAGTGAGCCATTTAGCTGCACAAGCCTTTTCAGTCTCCCTCAGTATTTCACTGGAGCGTCAGCCTAGAATTTGCGACATTCACTATGTTTGGACCCATTTTTGTTTACTGCCTTTTCTAATACATGATTGTTTGCGTGATAGATAGAATAGGGCACTGATAATGAAATTTATTATACAGTTCAGCTCCTCAGCAGAACTTTTATCTGTTGATATTTCAGTCCATCATCAGGGGCCTAGATCTGCACCAGCAACGTTCCACTGGATGTTGGCAAAAATGCCTAACTCATACTTAATTGTTAAATGTAACCCTTTCCCTTGACAGGCCAAGTCATTTGATCTGTCCAACAGAGTGGCCAACTTCAAGTTTCTTGGTAAGGCTACAATATTTCTTGTAATGTATTCTGTTATTTCATCATTCTACAGCAGAAAGCATGTGCACATTTTGACGGTTGTTAAACATAATCACTGGGGAAAAAACCCACTTCTTTCCTCCCACTGCCCCTAGCCCCTCCACCCACAAAAAATCACAAAATACCTGCTTTGAATCCAGCAGGTTCAGCCTGAACCGAATACCAGGGTGTATTTCCAACTAGCCGAATGACACAGCTTACTGATGAAGCAACACATTTCACTCCATTGTAACAAAACCGAAGATAATACCAACAACATCACTTCATCTCATCTGTAAGAATGAGAATTAGGCTAGAAATCAATATAAAAATAGGGAAGTTAATCCTGATGGAAAAAGCACGGCGAAAAAAGGACTTTACAAGAAGGAAAGTTACAGTAGGGGAGTTATGCTACAATGATACAGGGATCTGGTGAGACTACATCTGGAACAGTGTGTACAGTTTTGGTCTCCTTATTTAATGACATAATTGCATTACAGTCAGTTCAGAGAAGGTTCGTTCGACTGATTCCTGGGATGAAGGGGTTATCTTATGAGGAAAGGTTGTGCCCAACCACTGGAAGAATAACAGATGATCTGATTGAAACATATAAGATACAAACCTATGAATTATGAGCTGGAGTAGGCCACTCAGCCCTTCAAGCCTGCACCACCATTCAATAAGATCATGGCTGATCTGATTGTAACCTCAATTCCACATTCCTGTCTACTCCCAATAATCTTTCATTCCCTTGCTTATCAAGAATCTATCTAGCTCTACCTTTAAAAATATTCAACGGCTCTGCTTCCACTGCCTTTTGTGGACGAGTTTCAAAGGCTCACGACCCTCAGAGAAAAAAATGCTTCCTCATTTCTTTCTTAAATGAGCGACCCCTTATTTTTAATCAGTGACCCCTAGTTCTAGATTCTCCTACAAGAGGAAACATCCTCTCCAGATCCACCCGCCCATTCCTGGTCTCGTAAACCTTCTCTGAACTGCTTCTAACGCATTTACATCCTTCCTTAAATAAGGAGACCAGTACTACACACAGCAATCCAGATGTGGTCTCACCAGTGCCCTGTACAACTGAAGCATAACCTCCCTAATTTTATATTCAATTCCCCTTGCAATAAATGATAACATTCTTTTAGTTTTCCTAATTACCCGCTGTACCTGCAGACTAGCCTTTTACGATTCATGCACTCGGACACCCAGGTCCCTCTGAGTCTCAGAGCTCTGCAATTTCTCACCATTTAGATATGCTTCTTTTTCATTCTTCCCCCCAAAATAGACAATTTCACATTTTCCCACATTATACTTCATTTTCCAGGTCTTTGCCTGCTCACTTAACCTAAGTCTCTTTGTAGCCTCATGTCCTCTTCACAATTTACTTTCCTACATATCTTTATGTCAGCAGCAAATTTAGCAACCATACCTTCGGTCCCTTCATCCAAGTCATTTATATAAATTGTTAAAAAAATTGAGGCCCCAGCATTGATCCCTATAGCACACCACTTGTTACACCCTGCCAACCAGAAAAAGACCCATTTAGACCTATTCTCTATTTCCCGTTAGCTAGCCAATCTTCTATCCATGCCAATATGTAACCCCCTACACTATGAGCTTTTATTTTTTGCAATAACCTTTGATGTGGCACCTTAGTAAATGCCCTCTGGAAATCTAAGTACAGTACATCCACCGATTCCCCTTTATCCACAGCACATGTGACTCCTTTAAAGAACTCCAATAAAGTGGTTAAACATGATTTCCCTTTTACAAGTGCCCTGCTATAACATCTTTAATAATAGTGTCTAACATTTTCCCTATGACAGATGTTGTTATCTGGCCTGTAGTTTCCTGCTTTCTGTCTCCCTCCCTCTTTGAAAAAAGGAGTTACATTTGCCATTTTCAAATCTAGTGGAACCTTCCCCAAATCTAGGGAACTTTGGATAATTAAAACCAACCATCTCACTAGCCACTTCTTTTAAGGCCCCAGGATGAAGTCCATCAGCACCTGGGAACTTGTCAACCACAGCTCCAAAAATTTACTAATTACCACTTCCCTGGTGATTGTAATTTTCCTGAGCTCCTCCCTTCTTTCCAATTCCTGATTTACGGCTATTTCTGGGATGTCACTTGTGTCCTTTACAGTGACGATCGATGTCAAGTCCCCTCAGATATTTTGCAAAGTGGATTCTGAGAGGATGTTTCTCCTTGTGGGGGAGTCCAGAACCCGGGGACACAGTTTAAAAATTAGGGGTCTCCCATTTAAGACTGAAATAATGAGAAGATTTCTCTCCGAGGGTTGTTAGGCTGTGGGATTCTCATCCCCAGAGAGCAGTGGAGGCAGAGTCATGTTGAATATATTCAAGACTGAGTTAGACAGATTTTTAATCAACAAGGGAGTCAAGGGTTGAGGGGGCAGACAGGAAAGTGGAGTTGAAGCCACAATCAGACCAGCCATGATCCTGTCGAATGGCAGAGCAGGCTCGAGGGGCAGGGCGGCCTACTCCTGGGCCTAATTCTTTTGAAACCTCATTTTCAGAACTGGTCATTTACGAAAGACTTAAAACACATTAATAGTTAATACATTGTGTAATAACACATTGGTGGATGAAGTATTTTACAAACCCTCTCAATTTTTTTTAAGTTCCCTTCAAATGCCTAAAACTGATTAAGATTATACAGCTTTGAAGTATATTCCTTGCAAATCACTGTTTGCTAACATGCCATCTATGCTAGTAAATCTGTGCCAGGCCCATAGAGTATATATTTATTTTTCAAGGTTCTGTTTATATTTAATTGTTTAATACACATTTCCATCTAATTGTCAGTTACACCTTTAACCAAGAAGCCAAAAAGAAACACTCTTCAGAGTATTCTTTTCACACATGTGCACACACAAACAGGACAGGATGAGTTGCTACTCGTGTTACAAAAACAAATTTTGGAAAATAACCAAATTGGAAATGCATGACCAGATGCAGTGTATTAGTGTATGCAGGTCAGTGCCTTGTGCAGTGCTGAGAAGGGCTGGCATCAGCAGTATCACTTCCCAAAACAAAGACTGAACCATGCACTACAGAGTTACTGTATTTAAAATCTTGATTTAAATATTAATTTAAACATCACATGCATACATACACAGACGCTCTAATAAATATTCAACAGGATCTTAGCAAAAGTCACACCCCATTACCAGGAATTAAAGCAGTCACTGTCCAAATCTCAGTTATTAGGATATATTAATTTGATTCCTCATTTGCATTTTAATGAAGTTGTAAACTGCCTGAATTATTTGAAAGTATATCACATAGCTTAGGCTGGCCTCTCAAGCACATTTACCAAGCTGAACAAAATGTTTAAATGGCTATCTTTGATTTTAAATAATGGAAAACAGCTGTTTATAAAAAAGGTAAGTGCAGCCAACTTTCCAGAGGTTGGGAATGCTGGTTGTGAACTGATATCATGCATTGGCCATTGTGGGCTGCATGTTTCAATTCTGTACATGTCAATGAAGAGGTCTGTACTGTCAGGAAAAAAATCTAATGAAACAGCAGTGCACTTATGATTACAGGCAAGAACATTTGTTACTGTCTGACTGAATCCAGCAGCCTGGAAATGAATATATGCTGCATTTCACCATCATCAGACATCTGTGATAGAGATCCCCTGAAAAACAGTCATTCAGCCAATCTCATTTTACGGAGATCGGTCTGTGAGGCAATGTAAATCTAACTATAATGTGGCATGTTCACTAGCAAGGCAAAATAGCATGGAAGCACATTTTAACAAAAAAGAACGATACAAAGTAAAACGTAATCTCTAGGTGAGTTCCTGGCAGGGGAGAGACCATGATCATGGTTGTCCCCGGACATGTGTAAGTTTATGCTTTCTTTTCGTGCGGGTTTCATTTCCTTTTTTGGGGAGTTTCAGCAAAGGCTTCAGCCTTTTGCCCTTTGGTATTGGGAGCCCTTCTGTGGTTGTTTGTTCTCCTTTGGTGGGGCTTCAGTGCCTAACATCGGGATGATAAAGAGGCGATAGCTGCAACCAATAGAGCCCATACTAGGTGTACGTGACATCGCCGGGTTGGTAGTGAAAGACAGTGAAGACCATGCCTTCTTTATTAAGAGGATCTTTTTGGAATCCCGTGGATTTGAAGCTATGAACATTTACTGTCTGTGGTGGAATTCGAACCCAGGTCCCCAATGCATTACACTTGGTCTCTGAAATACTAGTCCAGTGACAATATCACTATGCCACCGCCTCCTCCCCAGAAGGCTGCAAGTGGACTAAGTGCTGCAACCTGTGTGGCGGGGCAAGCCATCGCTACAAGACCTGCACAAAACACTGCCTCAGTTACGGACAGGCGGCAAGAACCAAGGAGGGGAAAACAGCAAGTGGGGCTACCACAAAGTAAACCTGCAACCCTTCACCCACCAAGGCCTTCAGTGAGCAGAACGGGCAAAAGAACAGCTCGGGATGAGACAAGAGGAAGGAAAAGAGTGAGGCAGCAGACTGTCAAAGACCAGCACTGTCGCACTGCTCAGAAAACCAAATTAATGGAGGAGGAACCAGCAGAGGGTCAACTGGGCGAGTGACAGCTGGTGAAGGTGACCAAAAAGGAAAAAAAGGGCCAAGAAGGGGCCAAACCACCCCTCCCCAGACAAGCGGCAAGAGGCAACTCTCATCCGACACAGGCGATAAGGGCTACTGCAGTTCAGGCGAGGAAGGACAAGGGCAGTGAATACAGAAGCAGCAGCAGCAAAACTCTAGGACAGGGCTGGGGAACCTTTTTCTGATCATGGGCCATTCACACAGACAAAAATCAGTTGTGGGCCACACGCACGTAAAAACCAACTTACTTTAGTTTTTTTCTTAAAAAGAGAGGATACAGAAACATTCAACTCACCCGCTGTTTTAATGCAATGGCTGAATCTGGATATTATATTGTTAAATATTATTATCGTAATTTAGCTGATGCTTTTATCCAAAGCAAATTCATTATGATAAAAGCTATTTTGAAGGCGCTACTGTCATAGGTCTATATTTTTTTTTTTAGAAATCTTGCTGCGGGTTGGATGAAACTGAGCAATGGGCCGGATCTGGCCCAGGGGCTGTAGGCTCCCCACCCCTGCTCTAGGGAGCTGGAGGAGGAGACACCACAGCTTCAAAGCGGTGGAGGCAGCGAAGAGGTCCATGTACCCCAGCCCTAGGAAGACAGGAGCAGTGAAGTGCTCAGTGTATCCCTGCTCCGGGAAGTCGGGAGCAGCAACGCCCCCAAGGTGGAACAGATAGGAAAGACTTCCCCAACAGAGAACTGTCTAAACTTTGCTCCTTGCGTGAACCACCACCTGATGTCACCCAGACAGAACAATTCTAACAGGACGGACCAGGGCGGTTACTTCAGCTCATCACAGGTGAGAAAATTTGTGAACACTATGGGTATGCAGGACCACACCGAAGGTGTAGAGCTGCCAAAAAGAACGAGTTTGGTAAGCAACAAAATGTTTTAAAATGGATATAACGATTGTTTCCATTAATGTGCATAGCATTAATTCTATTACGCCATGGGTTTCTGCCTTGAGTTTCATTGCCAAGGTCAATGCTGACTTGCTGTTTCTGCAGGAGTGTGCGATACCGCACCTCAGCTGCTACAAGCAATGCTCATGATGGTGGCCCCATGGGCCATCGATCTGGTCAGGAGGAAACGGCCTGGGTATTCTGCTGCGGGGAGGCAAGTTCACCATCTCCAAAGTTAAGGAGGTGGTGGGTGGGCGCCTCCTTGTAACAGACATAATGTACAAGAATGCTCCGCTCCAGTTAATTAACGTGTATGCCCGGCTCCTAAACATCGAGCAGCTGGCTGGCTTTCAGCAGCTCCCACTGCTGCTGGCGACTTCCAGGCCACTCATTTTAGGTGGCGACTTCAACTGCATCATCGATGTGTCTGGACGATCTGGCAGGGACAGCAAACTGGACACCACGTCCAAACTCCAGATGGAAACGGTAAAACATGCCAAACTGCATGACGTCTTCAGCAACCCTGCAGTAAGACGCAGCATAGATATACCTGGTCATGGCCAGTCCGGTCCAGCCATTTCAGGATAGATTTCCTGTTTGTGTCCCGCATTCAAGGTCAGATCCACAGACGTCAAGCTTCTCTGACCACTGCCTCCTACTGGCCGACTGCCACTTACAGGAAGGCCAGAGGGTTGGCAGGAGGACACGGACGCTGAATCTGAAACTGTTGACTTCAGAAAACATTGAGGAAATCAAAAGAAATTTCAAAGACTAGAGAGCCGTGAAATCCCCGAGTGTCTGGCGCACTGGGGGAAGCGATCAACGCAAACATCAAGAGGTTTTTCATCCACAAAGGTGATCAGAAAGCTAGAAAAGAACACAGGGAAATGTCCCAACTCCAGAAAAGCATGCAAAATATGCTCCGGCTGCAGTCAATGGGGTTGGTGTCAAGGAAAATCTCCAAGAGATGAGCAGCCAACAAGCCTCGCTTTTTGTCTGGAGGCCTCCAAGATCATCTTCTGGTCCAGAGTCCACTCAATGAGCAGGATGAGGTGTGCTCACATTTCTTCTTCTGAAAGATACACAGAGAGACCTCTGCGATCAGCAGCCTGAAGGAAGAAGACGGCTCAGTAAAGTCATCGCAGTTTAACATTTTGAGGGTCAGCAAATCCGGCGGAGTTGTATTCGGCTCTGTGGGACTGGATGTGTACGAGAGCATGCATCTGGCTGGCAGCATGTCAGAATCCAGGAGGAAAGGCATCATTCTCCTCATCTACAAATGGAAGGGGGAGAGGGAGGAAATTAGAAATTGGTGATCCATTTCACTGCTGAATGTGGACTACAAAATTCTGTCCAAGGTCATCGGCAATCGGGTCAAGTCTGCTCTGGAGCTGGTGATCCACCCCAACCAGACCTGCGCTGTACACAGCAGGGAGATCTCTGTTCGCTTTGCCCTACTCAGGGATACAATTGACTAGGTGCAGGGCAGGGGTGTGGATATATGCCTCATCAGCCTGGACCAGGAGAAGGCCTTTGTCAGAGCATTGCACACCTAAATGATGGACGTACTCTCCAAAATTAGGTTTGAGGAGGGAATCTGCAATTGGATAAACTGCTCTACACAAGCATCAGTAACTCAGCTTCAATCAGAAAGGGGAATCAGAAAGCTTTCCAATTAAATCTGGAGTCAAGCAGGGCTGCCTCCTCTTCCCTGTCCTGTTCATGCGTTGCATCGAACCTTTAGCTAAGTCCATCAGGAAGAATGCGGGCACAAGAGGGGTGACAATCCCAGGCAGCAAAGGCACTCCGGTCAAAGCCTCCCTGTACATGGACCAGGTTGCTGTCTTCTGCTTGGATCCACTGTGCCTGCGCAGACAGATGAACATCTGCGACCAGTTTGAACTAGCCTCGGGAGCCAAGGTAAATCATGGCAAGAGCGAAGCCATATTATTTGGGAACTGGGCTGACTGATTCTGTATACCCTTCAACATCAGGTCAGGCTGCCTGACAGCGCTAGGGTTATGGTTCAGAGGCATCGAGGTGTACGCTAAAAACTGGAAAGAGCGAGTAGCCATGGTGAAACAAAAACTGGGCTTGTGGGAGCAATATTCCCTCTCCACTGTGAATAGAACCTGGTCATCTGGTGTGAGGTGCTCTCGATGTTGCTGTATATGGCACAGGTCTGCCCATTCCCCACTCCTGTGCTGTGACGATCACCTGAACCATCCTCTGCTTCATCCAGAGTTCAAAAATGTACCGTGTTTGCAGAGACACAATGCACAAACCTCTAGATAAATAGGGAAATGTGCCCATTACCCTCACCCCAATGGCCAGAGGCACAATGGAGAAAGGTCACGATTTGAGACCTTTCAGCCATAGCACAACGAGGAGCTGGATAATTTGTAGAACCCTCCAGGTTGTATGCCTGACACAGAATGTATATTGTGAATATCAAGAGTATTGAAATTGTATTGAGGCACTTTGTGTGTGGCTGCATCAAGCTTTGCATAGACCCTTGGTACACAAACACCAAGTGCCACTACGTGCTGAGGTTCTATCTGTCCCTGGTATTGTGAAGGATGGGTCCGGTCACATTGCCACAGGACCCTCCAAGTAGTTGGATCTCATGGAAAACTTTATGCAGAGAAACACCTTTGATCACAGGTCCATCAGGCAGTGGTTTGCACATAACGTCTAGAGGCCCTGCGGGAAAAGGAGATGGTGGATCCTGTCGGATGGTTCCTTGAGCAGACTGTCATCATTTGGCAGAATGCCTCACTGTCAGAACTTTCAAACAAGCACAAGAACGTAGCTTAGCAGGTGGTAAGAAAGGCCCTCCTCGTCAGAGCCTTCCTACATGCGCAGAGTCTCACTCCCTCTGCACTTTGCCCTCGAAACAGCTGTGGTGGGGAAGAGATCACTGTCCACCTCCTTCTGAAATGTGCCTTTGCAAAAAAGGGTCCTGAGAGAGATGCAGTGGTTTTTTTTTGAGGTTCATCCCAAGCGGTACTGTGACACAGGACTCTGTGCTCTACGGGCTATTCCCAGGGGTGCACACTGAGACAAACATCAAGTGCGGCTGGAGAATCATCAACTCAGCGAAAAAGGCTCTTTGGTCTGCCTGAAGCTGGTTGGTCTTCCGGTGCCAAGAATTGCCCTCAATGGAATGTTGCAGACTGGCACATTTCAAGGTCCAGGACTACGTGCTGAGGGACGCACTAAAGCTTGGGGCAGCCGCTGCAAAGGCGCAATGGGGAAAGGTCACCGTCTGAGGCCTTTCAGCCAAAGCACACCAAGGAGTTGTATGCCTGACACATAATGTATACTGGGAATATCAAGAATATTGAAATTGTATTGAGGCACCTCAGAGAGGAACATGTTATATGGAGACAAGTTGAATTTTATTGCACTTTCTGTAATTATCAAGTTGAAATGATTTTTCCCTCAATGTATATTGTAAACATCAGGAGTATTATAATTGTATAGAGGCACCTAACAGTGGAGCATACTGAAATAAAAAAAGAAAATTCTGGAAAAAAATCAGCAAGTCTGACAGTATCTGTGGAGAAAGAAACAAAGTTAACATTGAATCCATATGACTCTTCTTCAGAGCTAAAGAGAGGTAGAAATGAGATGGAATTGGAGGGGGGTGGAGCAGGTAAAGCAGGATAGAAGGTCAGTGATAGGTGGCCCTGAGGAGGGGTTGATAAAGCTGTCATGGACACAAGACAAAAAGAACGCTGACACACTTGACCTCTCTCTTCAGCAGCACCGACTCACCTTATCTCAAAGCTCTCCTTGTTCCCAGTTTCATTTTATACTTTGTCTCATCCGACGCCTTAACAAGAAACTTCATCGCTTCCTTTCAGGTGTTAAGGAACGCAAGCTCCAACAACTTATTGATACCAACGCCCATCCAGTACCCTCCGCCCCCTTCCCGTCCCTCTGACCCCATCCCTCCTTCTACTCCCAGCCCTTGCCGTGTATTCAGCACACTCTGTGACCTTCCCCTCTCTGATGCTAAACTATCTGTACTCAGCAAAGGGCAGTTTCATACCCTTACGCCCTCACCTCAATGAATTTCAGCCTCGGCACAATGCTGAACTCTTCTTCTGCCACCTTCACCTCCGTGCTCACTTCTTTGGGCAGGAGCCCTCCCCCTGTTCAATGGATCCTTTCACCTGCCTCCAGTATTCTCCCTCCACCTGGACCCCTCCCTCTGGCCTCTTACCTGCTCTTGATCTTTTCATTAAGAACTGTCAGCATGACATTGGCCGTCTCAATTTCTCTGCTCCTCTCACGCACATCAACCTGCGTCCTTCTGAACTCCATTCTGTCAAGTCCAATCCTGACTTTATTATCAAATCTGCCGATGAAGCTGGTGCTGTTGTTGTCTGGCATGCTGACCTCTACCTAGCAGAGGTTGAGCGCCAACTCTCGGACACTTCTTCAATTTCCAGTTCTCTGGCCCTAACTGCCTCCTCGTCACCATGAATGTCCAATCCCTCCACACCTCCATCCGCTACCTGGATGGTCTGAGGGCTCTCCACTTCTTCCTTGAACAGAAGCCCGAACAATCCCCATCCACCACCACTCTCCTCCTCCAGACTAAACTTGTTCTCTCACTGAACAACTTCTCCTTTAACTCGTCTCACTTCCTCCAAATAAAAGGTGTGGCTATAGGTGCCCGCATGGGCCCCAGTTATGCCTGTCTCTTTATGGGATATGTGGAACACTCCTTGTTCCAGTCCTACTCAGGCCCCACTCCACAACTTTCTTTTCAGTATATTATTGACTGTATCGGCGCTGCTTCATGCTCTCATCTGGACCTGGAAAAATTTATCAATTACGCTTCCAATTTCCACCCCTCTCTCTCCTTCACATGGCCCATCTCTGACACTTCCCTTCCTTGACCTCTCTGTCTTCAATTCTGGTGATAGACTACCTACCAATATGCATTACAAGCCCACTGGCTCCCACAGCTACCTCGACTACAGTTCCTCACACCCTGCTTCCTGTAAGGGCTCCACCCCATTCTCTCAGTTCCTTCATCCCATCTCATCTGTTTTAATAATACCACCTTCCAAAATGGCGCTTCCTTCTTCCTTAACCGAGGTTCCCCCAGGTGTGCAAGATTATGACATATTTAGAGAAGTTAGACAAATAAAAGCTGTTTCCATTTGCTTATGGTACAAGGGCTAGGGGACACACATTTAAAATTTTGAGCAAAAGTTGCGGGGTATGTGTGAGCAGGAATGTTTTAATGCAGCGAGTGGTAATGATTTGGAATCACCGCCTATGAAGGTGGTGGAAGCAGAGACAATAAGTTCAAGAGGGAATTTCTTTGGGTATTTGAGGGAAGTAAACTAAGAGAGCTACAGGGATAGAGTGGGAATGGGACTGACTGCTCTACAGAGAGCACGCAAGACTCAAAAGGCTGAATGGCCCTCCTTCTGTGCCATAATGACTCATTTTTATCCCCTTGATCCACCTCCAATAATACCCTGGGAGCATCTGTAACCCACTTCTGGACAAAGGAAAGCGCTTATTTCAAACAAAATAAGTTAATAAGGGAAATTAAACACACTATCACCAGAAAATTTTACCCCCTTTCCAGGTCATTGTCTTCTCTCTCAATTTGCTCTTCCTTCGCCACTTCAACAGCCTGAAGTAATGAGATGCTTCACTCCCGTTATAAGCAGTAGTTTAGATTTTAAACGGCTACTAGCAGAGATACCAGGTCTCCCTGATAACCTTTCATCAAAAAATTGAGAGAGACACTAAACCAGTCACTTTCCAAAACATAACTCCTACTTTTTTATAGTATTAATCCCAAAACTTGTTAAGCCATTTAATTCTCACTTGGAATTCTTTCAACTTCATTCCGCATTATAAAACTCACATATGTGCTTTTTGATGGAGTTGGAGTTGGCTTTGCAACATATCTCAGAACCAGAACTCCGAAATTCTGTCCCTCCCTCTTTGACATTGAATCTACTTTGATCAGAAAAATTGCTCTGGCACTTTACCATAGCATTCAATTTTCCACCAAGTACATACCTTTACCGAGTACCAAATCCCTCTTGAATTTCCTGGCACAATCAGCCTCCACAGGCAGCCCATTCCATACATTCACCGGCCTTAAAGTAATTAAACCTAAATGATCCTTTCGCCCTTCCTTTAAGTTTAAGACTATGCCCTCCTGTAAATTTCCTATCATGCTGTTTGAGGGAAATCCTCCATCCATGTTTTGATCACTCTTTCCATAGAAGAAAACTTTTTTCTGGAAGTCGCCAACATTAATCTGCAGAGGTGGAAACCATAACAAAGGGGTAAATCTGTAAAGTCGCCTTGATTCTATTAAACGGAATTATATGACATTACTAGAAAGTGTAGTAATTGCCCACACTCAGTGGAAAGCACTCTTGCCATAGTCAAAAGGTTGTGAGCTTTCTAGGGACTTGAACACAAAAATCTAGTTAACATTCTAAGATTGTGCTGCGCTGCCTGAGGTAATGTCTTTTGGATGAGACGTCTGCTCTCTCAGGTGGATATAAAAGATCCCGTGGTACTATTTTGAAGAAGAACTGGAAAGTTCTCCCTTATGTCCTGGGCTAATATTCATCCCTCAACCAACACCACCAAAATGATGACACTGATCATCATATGGTTGTGTATGGAAGCTTGCTATGTGCAAAATTAGAGACTGCATTTCCTACACAACTTCAAGAAGTGTTCTGCTGGCTGCAAAAGCACTTTGGGCATTCTGAGGTTGTGAAAGGTACCGTATAAATTCAAATCCTCCTGTAGAAAGATCGTCCAATGATCATCTGCAAATTTTGTTACATTTTTTCCCTTGCTGCCTCAAATATCTGCAAAATGTCCTGAAATATGAGCATTTTAAAAAATACTGCACATGGTTACTGGTGGAGTTGAGTGTGACTGCAAGAATCAAAGTACCTAATCCAGAAGCCTGGACAGTATAACCCAGTTAAGCAGATTATATTTTCTCACTTCAGCTTCTGTAGCAAATCAAATAGGCAGCGGCTATTGTGTCTTGACACATTTTCCAGAACGTTTTGCTTATTGCATCAGTATTGCCTTCCTGGTCTTCAGAACTGCTAGTTACTTCAAGGTAGATGTTAGTCAAGATGTGGTAAACCAAAGAGTGGTAAGGCAAGAGAGAAAGATGCTAATATGGGAAATGATAAACAGACCGTGACAGGAAGGGACAGAGCGTACAAATCTAAGCGCAAATCAGCAGATACAGCTAGACATCACAAAAATAATAAAAAGACAAAACTAAAGGCTCTACATCTGAATATACGTGGCATTTGAAACAAAACAGATGAAATGATAGTGCAAACAGAAATATATAGGTACGATCTGATATCCATTATAGAGACATGGCTATAGGATGACATGGATTGGGACCTCAATATTGAAGGGTACATGACATTCAGGAAGGACAGGAGGCTAGGAAAAGGTGGAGGATAGCTCTGTTAATTAATGATGGTATGAGCACATTAGTGAAGGATGACCTAAGTTCAGGAAGTCAGGGTGTAGAAGCGGTTTGGGTTGAGATGACAAATGATAAAGGCAAGAAATCACTTGTGGGAATTGTGTACAGCCCCCATAATTGTAAATACACAGTAGGACAGAGTATAAAGGAAGAGATAATGGGAGCTTGTCAGAAAGATATGGCGATAATCATGGGAGATTTTAATCTACATATAGGCTGGAAAAATCAGATGGGCAAGGGTAGCGTAGTGAGGAGTTCATTGAATGTTTTCAGGACAGTTTCTTCGATCAGCACATTCTGGAGCAAACCAGAAAGCAGGCTACACTAGACCTGGTATCGTGCAACAAGATAGGATTAATTGATAGCTTCATAGTGAAGGCACCCCTAGATAACAGTGATCATAATACGGTTAAATTTTAGATTCTGTTTGAGGGAGAGAAGAGTGGGTCCAAAACTAGTATTTTAAACTTAATTAAGGGCAATTATGAAGGCATGAAAATAGAGCTAGCTTCAGTTAATTGGCAAATGAGGTTAAGGGATAGGTCAATAGAGATGCAATGGCAGACAATAAAGGGGATATTTCATAATACACAGAATAGATAGATTCCAATGAGAAAGAAAAATTCCAAGGGGAGGGCCCACCTGGTTAACTAAAAAAGTTAGAGATAGCATCAAACTTTGAGAAAAAGCATATATTTACATAAAGACGGGTGTCAGGTCAGAAGATTGCTCTTCTTTATATTCTGTCCAAAGAACGATAAAAAGATTAGTAAGCAGGGGAAAATTAGAGTACGAGAGAAAGCTACCAAGAACAATAAAGACAGATAGTAAGAGTTACTACAGATATTTAAATAAGAGTTAATACAGAGAGTGTTGATCCTATAGTATAAAGTGTCTGGTGAATTAACAATGGAAAATAAGGAGCTGGCAGGTGAATTGGACAGGTATTTTGCATCAGTCTTCACTATAGAGGATACAAGTGACATCCCATAAATAGCTGTAAATCAGGAATTTGAAGGGAGGGAGGAACTCAGGGAAATTACAATCACCAGGGAAGTGGTACTTAGCAAATTGTTGGAGCTGTGGGCTGACAAGTTCCCAGGTCCAGCTGGACTTCATCCTAGGGTCTTAAAGAAGTAGCTAGTGAGATAGTTGATGCATTAGTTTTAATTTTCCAAAATTCCCTAGACTCAAGGAAGGTTCCATTAAATTGAAAAACAGCAAATGTAACTCCTCTATTCAAAGAGGGGGGAGACAGAAAGCAGGAAACTACAGGCCAGTTGGCTTAACATCTGTCAGAGGGAAAATATTAGAAGCTATTATTAAAGATGTTATGGCAGGGAATTTAGAAAAATTCAAGGTAATCAGGCAGTGTCAACATGGTTCTGTAAAAGGGAAATCATGTTTAACCCATTTATTGGAGTTCTTTGAAGGAGTCACATGTGCTGTGGATCAAGGGGAATCGGTGGATGTACTGTACTTAGATTTCCAGAGGGCATTTAATAAGGTGCCACATCAAAAGGTTATTGCAGAAAATAAAAGCTCAGTGTAGGGGGTAACAAATTAGCATGGATAAAAGATTGGCTAGCTGACAGGAAAGAGAGTAGGCATAGGTGGGTCTTTTTTCTGGTTGGTAGGGTGTAACAAGTGGTGTGCTATAGGGATCATTGCTGGGGTCTCAATTTTTCTTAACAATTTAGATAAAGGGACTGAAGATATGGTTGCTAAATTTGCTGGTGACATAAAGATAGGTAGGAAACTAAGCTGTGAAAAGGATATAAGGAGACTGCTATGGGACATAGATAGGTTAAGTGAGTGGGCAAAGGTCTGGCAAATGGAGTATAATGTGGGAAAATGTGAAATTGTCCATTTTGGCAGGAGGAATAAAAAGGAAGCATATTATCTGAATGGTGAGAAATTGTAGACCTCAGATTCAGAGGGATCTAAGGTCCTTGTGCATGAATCGCAAAAGGCTAGTATACAGCAAGTAATTAGGAAAGCTAAAAGAATGTTATTGTTTATTGCGAGAAGAACTGAATATAAAAGTAGGGATGTATGCTTCAGTTGTACAGGACACTGGTGAGACCACATCTAGAGTACTGTATACAGTATTAGTCTCCTTATTTAAGGAAGGATGTAAATGTATCAGAAGCAGTTCAGAGAAGGTTTACTAGACTACACCAGGAATGGTTGAGTCATCTTATGGAAAAAGGTTTGACAGGCTAGACTTGTATCCACTGAAGTTTAGTAGAGTAAGAGACAACTTGATTGAAACCTTTAAGATCCTGAGGGGTCTTGACAGTGTGGATATTGAGTGAATGTTTCGTCTTGTGGGAGAATCTAGAACTAGGGGTCACTGTTTAAAAATAAGGGGTCGCTCATGTAAGACAGAATTGAGGAGAAATATTTTTACTCAGAGGGTAGAGAGTCATTGGAGCTCTCTTCCTCAAAAGGCAGTGGAAGCAGCGTCTTAGCATATTATTAAGCAGAGGTAGATAGATCCTTGATAAATAAGGGGGTGAAAGGTTATTGGGGGTAGGTGGGAGGTTACAATCAAATCGGCCACAATCTTAATGAATGGCAGAGCAGGCTCACGGGGCCAACTGGCCTACTCCTGCTCCTAATTCCTATGTTCGCATGTAATATTCCACTCCAGACAGCTGCTCCTCCAACCCTTGCAATCTTGGTTCTATTTTACATCTGGCTTTGAGCACCAGCTACACATTGGTTAATGCAGTTTTTTTTCCAAAGTCTGCTCATTTTCTCAGGGCAAATCAGCAGTATAAAGGAGACAGCTTCAGGTGAACAATGCCTGCAAACCAAGATATCCCATCATCATTGACAAGAGCTCAATTTGTTCCAGTTTGCTTCTCTGTTGCTTTAATCAACATTCAAACCATGTAGGTGGCTTTATCAGGGAGTATGCCCATATTCCTCAGATCAAAACGTCTTTTGTGGATTGATACAACTTCTCTTCTACTTATCTACTTGTGGATTGATACAACTTCTCTTCTACTTATCACACAAACTCCTTTGCTTTGTTTTTTTCTTATCTACATTTTTAAAAACTTTCTCAATGATGCTTCTTAATTTTATCTTCTTGACTTCTTCATTCGCTCCTCTTTTTCCCTCCTGCAATTCCATCCTAGTATCATTTTGCATTTTTAATATTACTTTGATATTATTCCTGTGCCATTGGTTCTCACAGATATTATGCAGCCAGCAGAAAATGCACGCTCAGCACACTCAATGACATGATACCAGCACATAGGCGCACATGGCAATTCACTGGAAATGTGGAACTAACAGCATGCATCAATACTTTGCATTCTTTAAATTGTCATATCCAGTCTGCCTATGTACAATATACCAGGATCCATTCACAGTCAGTTCACTCGGAGACCAGCAGCATTATTTGAATGTAAATACAGGACAGTGGCACATTTAGGTCCTGCAACAGAAATCACTCTCAAAACGCTATTTTCTAAAAAAAAAAAAGCTCAAATTCCCTGACAGACCTCTCCATGAGGCCCTGATGAGGAAAATTAAAAGTCTTTACCACAAGGGTGATCTAGCGGTGGTAGCAATACAGCAATGAAGATAAAAAACAAAAACAAAAATACCTGGAAAAACTCAGCAGGTCTGACAGCATCTGCGGAGAGGAGCACAGTTAACGTTTCGAGTCCGAATGACCCTTCAACAGAACTAAGTAAAAATAGAAGAGAGGTGAAATATAAGCTGGTTTAAGGGGGGGGGGTGGTAGAGCTGGATAGAGGGCCAGTGATAGGTGGAGATAACCAAAAGATGTCATAGACAAAAGGACAAAGAGGTGTTGAAGGTGGTGATATTATCTAAGGAATATGTTAATTAAGGGTAGAAAGCAGGACAAGCAAGTTACAGATAGCTCTAGTGGGGCTGGGGTGGGGTGAAGGAATCGAAAAAGGCTAAAAGATAGAGATAAAACAATGGATGGAAATACATTTAAAAATAATGGAAATAGGTGGGAAAAGAAAAATCTATATAAATTATTGGGAAAAAGGGGGGTGGGGGAGAGATCGGAAAGGGGGTGGGGATGGAGGAGAGAGTTCATGATCTAAAATTGTTGAACTCAATATTCAGTCCGGAAGGCTGTAAAGTGCCTAGTCGGAAGATGAAGTTGTGGGTTGTTTTATTTAGAATATTGTTGATTGTCTCAGCTGCTATTGTGCAATTTGCCATAGCTGTCAAAGCAGGAGCAGAGTTTTCAGAGCAGATTGTTGGATGCGGATTGACTTGGAGCCTCCTCAATGAGGTTGAAGCCCTTAGTGAAAAGATTATTTTTTTCAGCTTTGTAGTTACAAGAGCATCAACCAGGCAGGGAAAAGCTTCAAGGAAGAACTGTGTCATTGTAATAACATTGAGTTAACGCAGGGTGGCAGGGATATGTGCTCTACAACATGCCCTCTTCACTTGTTTATTATGCATCTGCAAATTTCGGGGGACAGTCCGCTCTATTTCTGTTGACACTCAAAAAGCCAAGAAGTATCCAGAGCACCTCACTTTACTCCTCGATACATTGGTCCATCACTGAAGGACTGTTAACTCTCCC
This sequence comes from Cetorhinus maximus, assembly GCF_964194155.1. NCBI lineage: Eukaryota > Metazoa > Chordata > Chondrichthyes > Lamniformes > Cetorhinidae > Cetorhinus > Cetorhinus maximus. The sequence continues at coordinate 4,126,362 of NC_135893.1, forward strand.
AATGCTGGGAGATGCATAAAGACCAAGATCACAACCACTTCCACATAGGATTCTATGGTGAGAGTATGCTATTGTAGCATTGCCTTGCAGTGATTGGGCAAATGAGGACAATTATCAATGGCCATTCAGTAGCTCTATAAAGAGAGCCGTAACAGATCTTGCAAAGCATTATTTCATCGATTGTAAGCCTATTCAAACAATCTAGAATAATTAAAAGCTTTTGTCTTTTCACCACAAAAAGAATCCACATGGATTCACTTCAGACTAAGCATGTTCAAGGTAACTGAACAATTCTGTAAGCTTTTTTGCCCTTTCAGGTGACTTGTGCGAATTGTTAATAAGATGAAGTGAACTTCAACTCTTCAATTTTTAAAAAGCTTACAACTCCATAAACTGCAATTTCAGACAGCTTCACATCCTAAAGAATTTTGAAATGACATGATAATCCTCCTTGACCACAATGTAATAGATATGTTACTTCTTCATATTTTGTGCCCATCAATGTGAGGGATGTTCTTCCCATTTCAGGCAAACACACCAAAAGGTTTCACTCTCTGTTCAGAGCATTTCTTGTATATGGAGAATTTACAATAAACTTACTCGAAATCAAGTTACCATTTGGATTATTTTTGTTGAACAATTTAAATTGCTTTGATTATGAGTTTGTACTATACCCGAAAAGTACAATTGTATTACACTCTGATTTGCCTAATGCTCAGCATTTTAACAGCAGCGTCTGCACATGATGGGTCAAAAAAAACAAAGGTCCAATTAACATGAATTGGTGAAACTAGTTGGACACAGCATTATGTGTGCTGAAAATCACCAAAATAAATTGAATTAGACTGTTTTATTCACTATTTGAGACAGCCATGTTGGAGAAGGCACCAATATTAAGAGATTAACTACTAGTAATTTGATATGTTAAACACAGAGATAAAACTTAGAATTTGGTGGCTGTTCTTCTTAAAACAATCCTAAGTACAGCAGCTGAATTCTAACGCTTGTCCTTATTAACAATTCATCTTGTGGTAAAAGATAACAACCTCAATAAATTGTTGCAGAGAGGGGAAACCTGACAACAAGACTGAATAAACCTGCTTGTCATAAAATTTATAAATTTCTTAGGAGCTCTCACATATCAGGAATTTAATTAGGAATGCTTCCTCCACTGAATTTTTTTAAACTGTAGGCATTTTTAAAAAAAATGTTATGAGATGTAGGCCCATCCCCAATTATCCTTCAATTTAGCAGCCTGCTAGGCAATTTCAGAATGGCTGTTAAGAGTCAACTACATTGCTGTGGAGTCACATGTAGGCCAGGTCAGGCAAGGACAGGACAGAAGATGGGTTTTTACGACAATCAATGATAGTTGTCATGGTCACCAGTGGTCACGGTGGAATTTGAACCTATAACCCCAGAACATTAGCCTGACCCTCTGGATTACTGGTCCAGTGTAATTACCACAATTCCACCATCTCTCCTGATATATCCTTGAAAATGTTAACAGTTTAACGCAACTAATAGAATTTCCTGTAATTTTTGTAGATGGTCATTTATACAGGTGATGATCGAGTAGAACCTGGGTTTGAAACATGGCAAATTATGTAATATTAACAGGAGATAAGGCTAAGTAATTCCAGATTTTCATTCTCTATTCATTGAAAACAAACATTTATTCATTAAGCACTTAAATCCAGCTGACGGTAATGAAAGATATGTCATGACTTGTTTATTTTGCATGACAAACTCTGAAGATGTATATTTTCACATTTTCAGAAATACAAATTTGTGTAATCTCTTTTATTGGCAATTTGACAGGTCCTCCCCTTTCCACGGAGCTAGCCAACACTTTATCCCTCGCATCCAGCAATAAATGCACTTCCTTAAACTGACTCACAAATTGCTGCTATTCTCAGATATGTGAACTGAATGGTTATTAGTGAGGAGAAGGGACACTAAAGATGGAGGGCTGTCATGAAGAGATATGAATGTCTACAATGTTACTGGAAATTATTTTTAAATTGTAATTGTAATTGGGTGTGTGGCTGCATGTGTCTTAATTTGATTAAAGCCAGCTAGTCTGGGTGCTTTGATGTATTGAAAGAAGTAGGTTTGAAATGGTAATTAGATAAACATGGAGGAGCTTAGAAACATAAGTGTCAAGGGGGCAATTTGTATTTATAAATAAATCACTCAAAAGAATGGGTAAAATCTTGCACCTAGCTGGAAGACACTAAGCAATGTGTTTATATTACTAATAAAATTAGTGGGATGAAAATGTTGTTGCTAGATGTGACGTTAAAAACATGGGATACCATGGAAAATTTGCATTCAAAGGAAAAGCTAGGTATAAACAGAAAGGAATGTGTGTGTGTAAGTCAGAGGCATTTAAGATCTAACCAGCCTGCAAGCCTACAACTGTGTCTGCAAAGAGACCTCATTTTGAATTCATGAGGTCAAATGTGCTTTGCCTGGTGTCTGTTTAAAGTCTATGGGTTACTGTTGCCTTGGTGAAGATTTACCTGGGAGTGATTAATTTGGAGATTTATTTATGGTAGTAATTTGTAGACATGTGTATGCGTTTAATTTGTTGTTAAATTAATAAATGTTTAATTTAGTTTTACATAAAAACCTTTCAAGGCTCAGTGGTCTTATTCCTGAATTCAAAGCTGCATCTCAAACATACCAACTGAAAATATAGGTTATGACAGTCGTTCAAGTTTCCCTCTGGAACAACTCAGCCTTTACCAACCGCTGTGTCATAACAAAGACTGAAAAATAAATCCGATGTTGACGACAGAACACGTGAAGAACTCTTAACTTACCAATCTGTGCATTGTCATAGAGAAGCAGATCATAAGCTCCTTGGTAACCCGTTCGATAGTTTGTTCTGGTGCCACAGTCCCATTGGACCACCACAGTTTTATCTGGTGTTGTAGTGCTGCCTTGACGGCCAATCTCAACCACTGTACCGACGTGTCCTTCCCCATCATCCTGGTTCCCCCATTTCCAGTCCACACCACGTACAATACGCATGCCCACTTCCATGGTTGACAATTGGTGACTAGTGATTTTTCAGTTCGTCAAAAAATAAATGCAGTGCCGTCTATTGTAATGACAAAAGATGCCTCAAAGAAACCCCAGGCTCCTAGAACACCTGACAAAGGAAAAAAAAGACAAAGCCGTCAATTAAATATTCTTCAAATCAAGAATAAATGTATTGTGCTCCAGATGTATGTTCCTCTTAGCTGCAAACTGTAAGTCATGACAATTTACAGTGCCTCTATTGAGCTGCATAGGATTTAAGTATACATTTGCATAAATACGAGATTTTCAAAGAAAATACAATATTAGAAACAGTCTTTCATCATTCTTCAAAGCTTGACAGATCCACGAGGACTCTGCGACTTGAAAGGGAATAATGAAGAAATTGCTTCACAAACAATTTCAACCATCGCTGTAAGACTATACAGGGTAAAAAGCCCGTTCTAACCTACAAGCACTGTATTTTAATGAAAAAGGTCAAGCTAGTTCAAAGGAGCCCTTTGGATACGGCTGTGGTTTAATTTGTAAGTTAGTAGTGCTTACTCTGTAACTATCTAACACAAACAGCTAACATTAGAATGTTGTTATCCAGTGGAACTGCCATTATTAACCAAAACGGAGAGATCGTGTTTGATGTTCAGTGGAAATTGAGATCAAAGGTTGCCCATTGATTTTCTTATACGTATATTGCAGCAACACTCCAAGCAAAGCCATGAAAGTAGAAAGGTAATATACTGTTGTTTTATTTACCCAAAAAGGTTTATATACCAAAAAAACTATAATTAAGGCAAAGTTGTCACTCAATACTGGTGCTGTGAACATTTTGGCAGATAATAGGGCATGTAATAGAGATTCCATTATTGTCAATTCAGAGCAAAGTTTTGAAAACTTCAGTAATTTAACTCACAGCAGCGTATGGGGCAATTGCCGTCACTCCTATAGCAAGCTTCTGATCTCAGACTGATTCCTAGGATGGCAGGATTGTCATATGAGGAGATTGGGTCAACTAGGCCTGTATTCACTGGGGTTTAGAAGAATGAGAGGGGACCTCATTGAAACATATGACATTCTGACAAGGCTGGACAGATTGGATGCAGGGATAATATTTCCTCTGTCTAGGGAGTCTGGAATAAGGGGTCACAGTCTCAGGATATGGGGTGGGTCATTTAGGACTGAGGTGAGGAGAAACTTCTTCACTCAGAGGGTGGTGAACCTATGGAATTCTCTACCACAGAATGCTGTGGAGGCCAAGTCACTGAATACATTTGAGGTGGAAATAGATAGATGTCTGGACTCTAAAGGCATCAAGGGATATGGGGAGAGAGCAGGAGTATGGCATTAAGATAGAGGGTCAGCCTGATCATATTGAATGGCGAAGCAGGCTCAAAGGGCTGCACGACCTACTCCTGCTCCTACTTTCTATGTTTCTATGCAATGTCCAGACAACTTCCTCATTGGGAGGAATGGGAATGCATTCGCTCCTTTTAAATCAGCAACTGAATTCCCAGGGTAAATTACAGAACAACATTGACGGAGGTATGAAAACAGTTCGTCTGCCATCTTCACAACAAAAGAAGACTTGCATTTATATAGAGACGACCAGATGTCTCAAAGTGCATTATAGCTAAAGAAGTACTTTTGAAGTGTGGTCACTATTGTAGTGTAGGAAACACAGCAGCCAATTTGTGCACAGGAAGTTCCCACAAACAGCAATGTGATAATGACCACATAATCTGCATTTACAATGCTGATTGTACAAGGGGATGATATGGCACTTACAGGGGAAGAGAAAAAAATTGAAAAATATCTGAAATTAAATAGCAATTACCAACTTCAGGAGATACGGCAATACAGCAAATTAAAGCTAAACCTCATCTCAATTTGCATGTCATTAGAATTTTCGACTCTATTTTATTTCACGAGCACATGAAACATAATTCCTGATCACAATAATGAAAAGGTGTTACTGCCACTGCTAGAACTAGAGTTTTGTAGTTAACTATGATGCAGAAACAAATAAGGTATTCCAACTAATGCAATAATGTAAAGCAAACCTTATGAACCCTTAATTTAGGCTATATCCCTTACTTTTCCATTATTTTTCTTAATACCATGGCATATGACTGACTTACCCAGAAGTTTCAGAAGATTTACTGCCTATTCCTTCTTCTCAAAACAAGACTTCAGCATTGTGAGTGCATACACTGTCACAACAGCCACCCATGGCTGAAGCTCTCTACTTTTCCCACTCACTCCAGGGGACTTAACCCATGGACAACTGCTTCATGGCAAAATCTGCTACACCATGCTCACATCATTAATAAGTTGCATTATGCACAAAAGTTTACAATGGAAACCATATTCCCTCTAGCATGCAAAAGAAAAATTGCGCGTTTAAGGATCGACGTTATGGTGTAGAATGTAGAGTCAGGAGGAATAAGGGCTGTACTAGAGCCCAGATTAAAAGGGCCAAACTGTTGCTCGTGACCACTGACATTCCTTTGAATTTCTTGCTTACGACCCACAAGTCAAGGACAAATATGATGACACAGATGGCTTTAAAATAAAGGTCAACATTCCATTTGCCTTCCCTATTACCTGCAAAACTTGTATGCTAGCATTTTGTGATTCATGCATGAGGACCCCCAAATCCCTCTGTGCTGCAGCTTTCTTCAGTCTTTCCCCATTGAAATAATATTCAGTGCCTCTATTCTTCCTGCCAAAGTGCATAACCTCACATTTTCCCACATTAAATTCCACCTGCCAAGTTTTTTGCCCACTCACCTAACCTGTCTATATCCCTCTGTATACTCTTTGTATCAGCCTCATCACTTGCCTTCCCACCCATTTTTCTGTCATCTGCAAACTTGGCAATAATATATTCATTTCCCTCATCCAGGTCGTTAATATATAATATAGTATAATATATTAATATATAATGTAAATATTTGTGGCCCCAGCACTGATCCCTGTGGCACTCCACTAGTTAGAGGTTGCCATCCTGAAAATGCCTCCCTTATCCCAACTCTCTGTCTTCTATTAGTTAGCCAATCCTCTGTCCATGCTAATATACTACACCCAACACCATGAGTTCTTATCGTTTTAAACAGCCTTATGTGCAGTACCTTATCGAACGCCTTTTGGAAATCCAAATATATTAATATCTACTGGTTCCCCTTTATCTATCCTGCTAGTTACGTCCTCAAAGAATTCTAATAAATTTTTCAGGCATGATTTCCCCTTCTTGAAGCCATGCTGACTCCGCTTGATTATACTGTTCATTTCTAAATGCTCTGCTATTACATCCTTTATAATAGACTCTAACATTTTCCCAATGATGGATGTTAAGCTAACTGGTCTACAGTTACCTATTTTTTGGCTCCCTCCCTTTTTGCCTAATGGTGTTATATTGGCACTTTTCCAATCTTATGGGGCTTTTCCAGAATCTAAGGGTTCTTGAAAGATTACTACCAATGTATCCACTATCTCTGTAGCTACTTCCTTTAATATCCTAGGATGCAACCCATCAGGTCCTGGAATTGGCCTTTAGCCCCATTAGTTTCCTGAGCACTTTTTCTCTAGTGATAGTTATTGTATTTATTTCCTCCCCTACTTTTTCCCCTTGATTGCTTAGTATTTTTGGAATGCAATTAGTGTCTTCTACCGTGAAGACTGATGCAAGTATTTATTCAACTCCTCTGCCATTTCCTGGTTCCCCATTATTATTTCCCCAGCCTCATTCTTTAAGAGGCTTATGTTCACTTTGGCCTCTCTCTTCCTTTTCATGTATTTAAATAAGCTCTTACTGTCCATTTTTACATTACTTGCTAGTTTACCCTCAAAGTTTATTTTCTCCCTCTATTATTTTTTTGGTCATCTTTTGTTGGTTTTTAAAACTTTCCCAATCCTCTGGCTTACCACTAATCTTTGCCACATTGTATGTTTTTTTCTTTCAATTTTATACTATCCTTAACTTCCTTGGTTAACCATGATTGATTTATCCCCTTCCTAGAATCCTTCCTCCTCACTGGGATATATCTTTGTTCTGAGCCATGAACTATTTTCTTAAACGTCTGCAATTGCCCATCTTTTCTGTAAAACTCCTTTCCCAGTCCACTCCAGCCAATTATGCCCTCATTCCTTTGTAATTACCCTTATTTAAGTTTAGCACGATTGTTTCCAAACCAAGTTTCTCACTCTCAAACTGAATGCTAAATTCTACCATGTTATGGTCACTGTTTCCTAGGGAATCTTTTAACCTGAAATCATTTATTAAACCTGCCTTCTTACATATTGCCAGATCCAAAATAGCCTGATCCCTGGCTGGGTCCACAATATATTGTTCTAAGAAACTGGCCCAAAGACACTCTATGGATTCTTATTCATGGCTACCTCTGCCAATTTGATTTTCCCAATATACATAAATATTAAAGTCATCCATGGTTATTGTACTGCCTTTTTACATGCACTCATTATCTCCAGAATTATTCTCTGTCCTATAGTATAGCTACTGACAGGGGCCTATAGGCTACTCCCACTAGTGTCTTCTTCCCCTTGTTATTTCTAACCTCCACCCATATGGATTCCACACCTTCTGATCCAAGATCATTGCTTGCTATTGTACTTACACCGTCTTGTACTAGCAAAGCTACCCCACCACCCTTTCCTTCCTGCCTGTCCTTTCGAAAAGTCACACACTCCTGAATATTTAGTTCCCAGCTTTGATCTCCTTGTAACCATGTCTCCATAATGGCTATAAGATCATACCCATTAACCTCTATTTGTGCCGTTAATTCATTTATCTTGTTCCGAATGCTGTGTGCATTTAAGTAAAGAGCTATTAATTTTGCCTTTTTACCATTTCCCCCCCACCCTTTTACCCTATTTTCTGGGTTTTTTTTATGTTTGTACACTCTGTCCCTTCCTGTCACACTCTGGGAATCGTTAACTAAATAGCTGCCCTGCAATGCTGCCATGTCTTCTTGCTTTGTAAGCTTATGTATACCCTCTCCAGAACCCTCCCCCCCACCCCCTAATTAATTTAAAGCCCTCTCTACAGCCCTAGTTATTCGATTTGGCAGGATACTGGTCCCAGCACGTTTCAAGTGAAGCCTGTCCCACCGGAACAGCTCCCTTCTGCCCTAGTAATGATGCCAGTGCCCCAAGATCTGAAACCTATCCCTCCCACACCAATCTTTGAGCCACGCATTTAACTTCTTGACTTTATTTATCCTATGCTAATTTGCCCATGGCTCAGGTAGCAATCCCAAGAATATTACCTTGGAGAAAAGCCTCCAGTATTTGTGCATGAAGTGTGCTGTTTACAGAAACCGAAGCTGGGAAAAGCCACTTTGAATTCTGCTGTCCAGGGTATTGTGTTGACTTGCCTGGATCTGTTTAAATTTATGTTTTTACCGTTGCCTTAACGGTAACTAGAAGCCAGGTTCATTATGGGTTTTAGGAGTTATTATAGTAGTAATATGTAGGCCTATGTAGGTGCTTGAAATCTTTTCTTTTGTTAATAAATTTAGTTTTCTAAAAAAAATCTCAAGTCTTGGTGGACTTATTACTACTGAATTCAGGGCATGCATCTCGAAATAAATACAAATTGCAAAATCATTGAGAGAGCGGGATCGAGCTTTCCTCGTGGATTTGATCCGTCTGGCACATGTCATCTACCGCATCACAACAGGTGGTAATTGGCCTTGTTGGATTTGTCCTGCTTTTTGCGTACAGGGCATATATGGGCAATTTTCCACATAGCCGGGTAAGTGGCAGGGCTGTAGCTGTACTGGAACAGCTTGGTTAGGGAGGCAGCAAGTTCTGGAGCACAAATCTTCAGTATTACTGCCGGAATATCGTCAGGGCCAATAGCATTTGCAGTATCCAGTGACTTCAGCCGCTTCTTGATAACATGGGGAGTGAATCAAATTGGCTGAAGACTGGCTTCTGTGATGCTGGGGACCTCCAGAGGAGACAGAGATGACAATTTTTGACAATTGTGTCAGATACCCAACAATGCTGGAGAGCTGAATCATGGACAAATGAGGGAAGAGTCTAGAAAGAAATTGTCCCTTACACTGTGCACCCATTAGCCGAAACAGGGGCAATTATCACAGAGAAGCCAACAATAATCCCACCACCTGACTGAATAGAATGCATGGATGTGGAAGGACATGGGAGTGAAAAGTATAATTATCATTTAACTAACCTTACAGAATAAGCCTGGGAAGCAAATAAATGAAAGGAAAAATAATAAAAAGCAAAGAAATTCTGGAAATGAGACATATCCAGAACTGTGCGCCAATATTTAAACACATAGAGGTCCTTAATCAGAGTGCAGGCAAGGAAAATCTTACATCTCATGCTTATCAGCACAGTAGAGGCCAGTTGCTGCGTGCATGATAGGTTGCTGTCAACAGGACTCTAATTATATCTCTCACATAGCTAAACATCCCAATGAGATTTGGTGAATGGTTTACTGTGGATGACCAAAGGCAGCAGCAAAGAATAAAAACAGAATGTGCTGGAAAAACTCAGCAGGTCTGGCGGCATCTGTGGAGAGAGAAACAAGCGTTAACATTTCACGTCTAATATGTCTGTTCTTTAGAACTTTGGAAGGAGTTCCAAAAAAGTTTTTCCAGCACTTTGTTTTTATTTCAGATCTCCAGCATCCACAGCATTTGCTTTTATTTTAGGGCAGGATCAAAGAGATGGTTTTAGATGGTAGCAGGTATGGGGCGCGATTAAATGTTTCAAATGACAATTCTAGCTTGCATGTTAAACGGCTACATAGCTGAACTGCCGGAGTGAAGGGAAATTGCAAAGCACTCTACTACAGCAAAATCAAAGTAATTTCATTCATGAGGAAAGACAACACGTTAAACGTCATCAACAATGCAATGTTAATTTTAATACCACTGTTGCTTCTAAGCATAGGGAACATTTACTACGAACAGTGCAATACACGTCCCACAATATGTTTGGAAGCACATCTGTAGGACAAAATGAGGTGATAACTGACAGAATTTATTGTCTCTATCTGTTCACTTCTCTCACTCATACAATCATCACTAACCAGAGAGCAAAATTGTCACTTCCCAATATTTAATTGACAAATTAGTGATAAAACACAATGCCGACACCGTGGAGGGAGATTCAGAATTTTGATTTTACGATAAGGTAATTGGCTCAGGACTGCACAAAGGACGCATACAGCAACCAAAGATTGGATTTCTGTGCAAGTCCAATACATTAGCAATTTCAGTCTTCACAAGATTGGAAATGATTTTGGGCAAAGTTACAAACAAACATGTGATTCACACATACCAAAATGCCCTTCGGTTACTTTACCATAGCTGTTACTTTAAATGTGGTACACTTCCACTTGATACGAACAGGTTCAGTGCTTTTACAATAAACTTCATTAACATTGTTTGCATAACATACAATAATTTCAAGGCTTAAACAGGGAGGTCAAGGTACATTTATTTACAAAACAGTATTTCCTAAACGCAGGAGGGCAGTTAGTGTTTGGTTTTTCAACATGACAAAGTTTTCTGCTTTTGGCCTGCACCCTCCATGGACATTATTGACATCAAATATAAATCTGTTAATATAAAAACTGCAAAATCTGGTATTTTCCTGGAGATTTTAATTCTAATTTAGCCATTTTTAAATCCACACGAATACAAATCCAGTGAAAACAGTAATCATTTACACAGCACTTGGTGCTAGATAATGACATTTAAAAATAGTGCTCAAGAGTACTTAAAATGTACATGTTATCTACCCAAAAAATAATTTGGTAAAGATTTAGCCAGCCTTTACGGTCAGGAGAAAATGGACTTTTATTTTAGGTTTAGTAGCTTGCATCTCTTAGTTTGTGAGAACACTTTTGATCTGTAATAGAAAGTGGCAAACTACCGACTAGATCCACATTTCTTTAAGGGAGTAACAGTTAATAATTAAATATTTACTTTGAAGGCTTTTTTAGGGTATGACACACAAAAACGTCATTCTCATAAACGATCTGATCACTGCAAAATTAGAGATTCTGAACATGCAAATAGCCCATAAAAGTTTCCCAACTCTAGTATTCACCTGTTTAGGAATAATATTCTGTGAATAAAATGTCAGTATCTTTTGCTGTAGATGAGTTCACTGCATCATAAACAATGAAAGCAGATGAGTCACAAGGCAATGGAGAACCATCAGGCCACTGAGATTGGTTTTGAATTGGTCTAGCAAGGGATGGCCCAAACACAACGGACCAAATAGCAACTCACCAAGCCTCTTTCGGCAGCACCTTCAACCTCTACCACCTGGAAAGACAAGGAGAGCAGATGCATGGGAACATCACCATCTACAAGTTCCACTTCAAGCCACACACCACCCTAGCTTTGCCATTGGGTCAAAATAATGGAACACCCTCCCTAACAGAATTGTTGTTGTACCCACACCACACGGGCTGCAGCAGTTCATGGCGGCAGCTCACCATCACCCCCTTAAGGGTAATTAGGGATGGGCACCAAATGCTGGCCTTGCCAGCAACACCCACATCCCAATAACAATTTTTTTTAAAAGGTCTCCACAATGTAAATTGCTATGGTTCTATCACACATTGTTTTTGTGGTATAAAGGAACAATTTATGCATGTTCAGTGCCTTTAACATAACGCATCAAGGTGCTTCACAGAAATATTAACAAAATTTGACACCAAGCCATATAAGGGGATATCAGGACAGGTGACTAAAAGCTTGGTCAAAGGGCTAGACCTTAAGGAGCATCTTAAAGGAGGAGAGAAAAGGAGAGTGGTTTAGGGAAGGAATTTCAGAGGTTTTGGCCCACACAATTAAAAGCCCAGCCACCAATGGTGGACCAATTAAAACCCAGGATGCTCAGGAGTTCAGAATTAGAGCAGTGCAGATACCTCAGCAATTTGAGAGGCTGGAGGAAATTACAGAGATTGGAGGGAAGGGCTCAAGGTCATGGAAGGATTTGAAAAGAATGAGAATTCTAAAATTAAGATGTTGCTTAGCCAGGAAGCAGTAGGTCAGCAAGCAGAGTGAAATGGGACTTGGTGCAAGTTAAGACACAGTAGCAAAGTTTTGGATGACATCAAGTTTACAGAGAGTGGATTGTGGGAGACCAGCCAGGAGTGCACTGGAAAGTGTAGAGGTAACAAAGGGATGAGTGAGGCTTTCAGCAGCAGATGAGCAGGGGAAAAGTGGGGTGATGCTATAGAGATGGAAATAGGCAATTATAGTGTGGCACCAATATATGGCTGGAAGCTCATCCCAGAGTCAAATGCGGCACCAAAGTTGCGAATTGACTGGTTTGGTCACAGAATAGCCAGTAAGAGGGATGGAATCGGTGGCAAGAGGACAGAGCTTGTAAAAGGGGCCAAAAATAACAGTTCCAGTCTTCCCAATGTTCAACTGGAGAAAATTTCTGCTCATCCAGTACTGGAATTCCAAAGAGGAGTCATATTTGACTCAAAATGTGAACTCTGTTATCCTCTCCACAGACGTTGCCAGACCTGCTGAGTTTTTCCAACACTTTGTTCTTATTTCAAAAGTTAAAGCCAGGCAAGGAAAGGGTTATCAAATAGTACAGAGGAAGAATAGTCACCTGCAACTCTGACAAAAGAATGGTTATCTCGCAATTCCATATGACTTTTAATCATACTGCCAGGGATGGAACTCTCCCAAGCGACAGTACTTTACAATGTGACTGAAATAGAGAACTGGAGGCCCTGGAAATCAGTGCAACACAGACCTTGGTTATCATCCCCTTGCATTCCAGTGGAACAGCTGGCTAGTACTCACGATCTAAGCTCACCAGTAAAGAATGAGTGCTTGGGTGAGTTACAGAAGGGAAACAATTGGAAATGTGCTGCTGCAACATTCGTTGCCTACTAGACAAAATCACAAGAAAGTCAAGAATTGGCATCACACTGCTCAGCTTATTCCACTAATCCACACAACAATAGATTCAGAAGCTTGGATCGACTTTACTGACACCAGAGGGGAGACTTTTGTCCAGAGTGCTGAACCAATGGGCGATAGTACTGAGAGGTCTTTGCACTCACACAATGGCAGCAGCTGCCCTCAACAGATCTTCCAAAGTTGGCCAAATCACATATGCAAAGCACTCATCCTGTCCAGGGCCTAATTACAGGAGCTTGCCAAAGGAGCAATGGGGCTTCCCATGCAGCAGCAGCTCTGACAAGGTTGCAGCTACCATGAAAATAGAAGAAATTTGTGAACAGAAATCTGAAACTTGCTAAGAAATGGTGTTCAAATAATAGCGCAGACAAATAAAGAGTACTGCTGTACAATAAAACAGCTTTTCTTTTCCATTTCTTCTTGGGATATGGGCTTTTCTGACAAGATTATTGCCCATCCCCAATTGCTTTGAGCAGATGGTGATGAGCTACCTTCTTGAACTGCTGCGGCATAGGTACACCTACAGTGTCGTTAGGGCGGGAGTTCCTGGATTTTGATCCAGTGACTCTGAAGGAGCTGTGATGTAGTTCCAAGTGAGGATGGTGTGTGACTTGGAGGGAAACTTGCAAGCGGTGGTATTTCCACCTGCCTGCTGCCCTTGTTCTTTCAAACTCTTTCAAGCAGCTACTTTGTCTAAACAGATGGGCCCCCTCCACATAGTGACCCGCAATGTGTGGGTTGTTTGGAGGTAATTATGTCAGGGTGGGAGGAAGGTCCTGCAACTATAGGTATCTTAAGTTAATTTGAATAGGCCACGACTATTTGCAGAAAACAAAACCATAGGAAGAGTAATACTGAGACCCATTAAAACAGTCCTAGCCTGTTTTTCTAACCATTCCCAGGCTCTCTCAGTATCACACAGGCATGTCCTGCAGCACAACTTGACAATATAACCTCTGTTTGAAGGGGTGTCTTGCAGCGAGTATTCCTTTTCTAATCCTACAGATACGCTACTAAGAATAAGCTGCAGACTCCAGTGCCACATAAGAAACTAGTGTTTCACAGCACGCTCTACATTTCACAAGATGCAGATCAGGTAGAAGCCACCTCAGATTAAGTCATTTTGACTAGGGAGCATCAGGTGAATCACCGAGCAAACGAAAGTAGAAACAAGTGTAAAATTGCAGTAAGGAGCAAGAACCTACGGAGTGGATGACACAGCTCACACCCTTCTTCCTCTGCCAAACCCAGAGACCTGCATAAAAAAAATACTGTTATCTGAGCAAAACTTTATACATTGGAGAGTGTGTAAAAAACCTTGCAAAGTCTGGCAGCAACTGTGTTCAGACATACATGACTGCTTAACAGAATTGAAGCACAACGCTTGTGACTACCTGGTGAATCCATACATTATTGCTACAGAGACCTGGGGTTTTTAGACTTACAAGAGACTTTCTTGCCTGGCTTCAGCCTAAGAGATGGGATGAAGGAAAAGCTCCATACAACTGTTCTCGAGTCAGATCAGTACACAATCTGAGTGGTACATCCTGCAACAGAGCCATGACAAGTGGGCACAGGGGCATAGCAGAGTCATCAATCATATCACATTTCTCAAGGCAACACCACATCAAACCCATACAGCCTCCATCTTGACTGTGATCAGAACCAGTTACTAATTGTGCTGTAGTCACTGGGCACAAGCTCATTTGGGCCATATAACGACTGAGCACAAAGAGACAGAGGGCTGCCTGCATCCCAAGAGGGCCGTGTTCATAGCCAACAACCAGTTACTTCACTTAATATACCCACAGGGGAAGCACTTGGAAGGAGCATTAATATGGATTTGAAAACAGAAACACCATATCATTGTCACTAAAGGGAAGGACTAGAGGGAAACATTAATGGCATATTCACTAATAGGGAATTAGATCAGTTACACATTATAATAGTGTTCAGCATTTACTTTTGATAATATGGAATAAGGAATCTGCAGATTAAAAGATGACCATGATGGTTAAGGTATTGCAAAGAGCATTGATAGGGATGGTGTATGGGTCCATAGCATTGTGTACATGCAGACAAGATGGTTTATGTATTAGCCACTTTACTGAGTGCATCACAGTCTTGCATATGACTTGTTCAGGCTGCACATAGATTTCAGCAACAATATTTTTAGGCTTATTCTTAGTGCCTTGCTTTGTCATTAGCTGTGGCTCAACCACCTTATCTGCCTTCTCAGTGACAACACTTTTCTTCACTGGTCCAGATGTGAACACGCAGCAAAATACTTCTGCCCTGCCAGGTTTGCAAAGATAAAAATGCGATACCCACCCCCCAATCTGTCCAGATATTTGAAAAACTGTTTCAACAGTCACAGGCTCCACATCAGGCTCTGACGTACCTGCTTCTCATCACTGTTTTTCTCTAAGGCATCAAGCAAGGAATCTCTGTACCATAAATTTTGATGGTAATATCCAAAACTTTCAGAAATCAGGTGATAAGGCAAGGAAAACATACACAGAAAAAAATACAGCAAAAAACTGCACCAAAGCTCTATCAGCATAAACTTTAACGCACTTCAAAGATTCAGAATTAGTTTCTTAAAAACTAGCACGTCCCTTCCTATCACCATTTATTATATATGGGTTAGCAGAGCAGGCCACGAACCAAGAAAACCAATAAATCTTCCCATTTGTTAGCATTTATTTTCAGAATCTTAATGAAGCTCTCTCCCAATTCACATGGGATCACTCTGGCACTCGCCAATAGTCCCAACAGACAATCACATTCAGCAGTGATTATGTGAAAGGAGTTCCTGTCTAATTCCCAACCCACACTCTGACATTCCACACCAGCTGGACTTGGCTCATCAACTAGAAAAGAAATGAGCTCAATATGTCTCCACTTGGCCAAAGTTCTGATAATTATATTCATCACAAAGTTAATTATTGTTCTTGTAGTTCAACCCTGATCATAATTATTTAATTCAAATTTCCTTTACCGTTTCCCATTTTATGTTGCCTTTTCCATAAATTTTACTTTTTTTCTTCCTTCACCGTACTAGACTCTTTTTTAGCATTTTAGATTTTATTTCAGCTTACTTTCTTTCTTACTCGTGTTTGTAACATACGTCACAAGAATCAAGAAGGATAAGCAGAAGCTGTACAGTACCCAGCAGGAAACAATGGTACATTAACTGTGGCAATTGTGGTAGACTCATTGGGGTTCAGCCAAAGGTCGGAAATTTGTTTGAATACTTATTTGGAACTGGATAACTTTAAAAGTTAGGTGGTCTTTTCAACAAATACTGTAAAGGGGGAAGAAACCAGTTGTCCGTCATTGAGAAGATCATCACCTTATTGTTTATTTAAGAAAACTAAATGATAAAGTTCGAAGAACTATTTGCACAATGTCACCTTCACCCCTCCTGCTACACTGTTTTGTGGATTTAAACAACGGGAATGGCCACACGATTAATGCCCTGTGCCTCCACTACACATTAACATCAGAGATTCAACTCAACCACAAAGGTAAATATTTAATAAAGTGGCTACTGATGAACAACTATTTAATAGATTTTGCATTATCCAACCAAGTCCTTTGGACTAATTCAGCTAACAGAGCTCTATTTTTTATTGAATCACATTACCTAAAGGACATCCGGTAAGACGGGGAGACAAAAATCAAGTTTTAAGAAGTAAATGCAAGAGTGCGGAGTTTCACCCAACAAAAAGTCACAGGACAAGTTTGTTCCTAAACACTCTCAGGAATTAGGTGTTATAATTCCAAAAGAGGCACTCCTCAGACAGCATAACTCAGCACATAAACCAAAGGGCTTTACAGCCAGTGAAGTACTTTTTTGAAGCATAGACACTATTGTAATGTAGGAAACACGGCAACCAATTTGTGCACAGCAAGATCCCAAAGACAGCAATGTGATGATAACCAGATAATCTGTTTTGTGATGTTAGTTGAGAGATAAATATTGGCCTAGGGCACTGGGGATGACTCCAATGCTCTTCTTCGAAATAGTGCTGCTGCTTCTTTTACATCCACCCGAGCAGACAAAGGGGGCATCAGTTTAACGTTTCATCCAAAACACAGCACCTCTGACAATGCAGCACTCCATCAGCACTGCACTGGAGAGTCAGCCTTGACTTTTGTGCTCAAGCCCTGGAGCAGGACTGTTACCCGGAGTTGAGAGATTCAGAGGTGAATGTGCTACCAACTGAGCCACTGCTGACATATAGTAAATAACAAGCAGGCAAGCTCATTTATACATAGGGACATTACATTGATAATGTCTATGTTATCAACTTTATTAGAACAATTTAGTACTAAGGGATCCTACACTATCAGAGGTGCTGTCGTTCAAATTGGACATTAAACCAAGGCTTTATCTACCCACTCACGGCAATGACATGGATACCATGGCACTATTTGAAGAGTATGTGACTTCCCCAAAGTCTTAACCATCAGCTCTTCCTCAGCTAACACAGATTAACTAGTCATTTAAGGCATTAGCTGCTTGTGGAAACCTGTTGTGCACAAAGTGGCTCCTATAGCTGATTACATTACATTAAGTGAAAGGCTCTTTTTAAATACAGTTCTTTATTTTTGTATTAATGGTTATTCTCTAAATTCATATTTTTTAATAAAAGTATGGTGATTAAAGTTATGAGTTGATGAAATAAAAGTAAAATTAAACTGGTGGAAAAATGCCTCAAATCAGAAAATATACCTGTACAGTAATACAGGTTCTTTTTAATATTGGCGTTGCTGACCAGGCCAGTTGTTGCCTATCCCTAATTGTCGTTGAGAAAGCGGTGGTGAGCCGCTTTCTTGAATGTTTGCAGCAAGTGTGCTGAAGTTACACCCACTGTATGTTAATACCACTATACAGTATTTCCATTTAGGTTGTAGATCTCTGCAAGAGCCACCACGTATCGAGCATTCTCCGCCTCAGAGAGTGAAGACGGCTTTCAAGGTGACCAATGCTAATGAAATTTGAACACAAGAGGATATTCTCTAAGCATCACCCAATACTTAAAATTAGTTTCCCTTTCGCTCCATCTTATTCCATTAAATCCTTTCAAGAACAAAGGTTAATTTATAACTCTTAATATCAAGTTGACCTTTTGCCTGGTGTTAGGCTCTTGTCATGAAGCTAATAATACATATATTATGTTAAAATAGAGGTTTAGTCTGTGAGTGTGTCTTAATTGGATTAAAGCCAGCTAGCTTGGGTGCTTTAATGTGTACTAGTTTTGATATGTAAGAGAGATAGAGTGCATTTGCATTTTTGAATAGAACATTCAAGAAGTGGGTTGAAAGCTACCACCTAGCTAGCAGAGAGCAATACGTTTATATTACTAATGAAATTGGTGCTGTGAAAGGGGTTTTGTTGTTAAAAGGTGGAGTTCAAAGAGGCTGGTGATCCAATGAGAATTTACATTCAATGAGCGGTGCTAGGTATAACTTCAGCAGTTTTGTGTGTGGAGCGCAGAGGCAATGCGAGATCAAAAGCAACTGTAAGTCTCCAACTGTCTCCACAGGAACCTAAGTGAAAAGAACCTATTTTTGAATTTGTAAG
Source organism: Cetorhinus maximus (assembly GCF_964194155.1). Classification (NCBI taxonomy): domain Eukaryota; kingdom Metazoa; phylum Chordata; class Chondrichthyes; order Lamniformes; family Cetorhinidae; genus Cetorhinus; species Cetorhinus maximus. Next base: position 4,144,953 of record NC_135893.1, read on the forward strand.
GTGAAAATGCTTTGCCTGGTGACTGGTTAAAAGTCTACGGGTTGCTGTTGCCTTAATGGAGATTAGTTTGGGAATTTGTTAAAAGTTATGATAGTAATAATTTGTAGCCATGTGTACATATATTTTAACCTGTGCAAATTAATAAGATGTTTCATTTAGTTTAATGTAAAACCTCGAGAACTGGTGGTCTGATTCCTGAATTTAGAGTCGCATCTCAAACACAACACTTAAAATTATAGTCGTCTCAATTTCTCTGCTCCTCTCACCCACTCTAACCTGTCTCTCTCTGAACTTGCTGCACTCCGTTCTCTCAGGTCCAACCCTGACATTGTCATCAAACCTGCTGACAAGGGTGGTGCTGTTGTTGTCTGGTGCACTGACCTCTACCTCACAGAGGCTGAGCGTCAACTCGCAGACACTTCCTCCTACCTCCCCCTGGACCATGACCCCACCACTGAACATCAAGCCATTGTTTCCAGGAATGTCACCGACCTCATCACCTCTGGAGATCTTCCTTCCATAGCTTCCAACCTCAGTCAGCCCGCTTCTACCTCCTACCCAAAATCCACAAACAGAACTGTCCCAGCAGACCGATTGTGTCAGCCTGTTCCTGCCCCACGGAACTCATTTCTTGCTATCTGACTCCATTCTCTCTCCCCTTGTCCAGTCCCTTCCCACCTACATCCGTGATTCCTCTGACACCCTACATCATATCAACAATTTCCAGTTCCCTGGCCCCAACCGCCTCCTCTTCACCATGGATGTCCAATCCCTCTACACCTCCATTCCCCCACCGGGATGGTCTGAGGGCTCTCCGCTTCTTCCTCGAACAGAGACCCCAACAATCCCCATCCACCACCACTACTCTACTCCGTCTGGCTGAACTTGTTCTCACACTGAACAATTTCTCCTTAAACTCCTCTCACTTCCTCCAAATAAAAGGTGTGGCTATGGGTACCCGCATGGGCCCCCGTTATGCCTGTCTCTTTATGGGGTATGTGGAACATTCCTTGTTCCAGTCCTACTCCGGCCCCCTCCCGCAACTCTTTCTCTGGTACATCGATGATTACTTCGGTGCTGCTTCATGCTCTCGTCGGGACCTGGAAAAATTTATTAATTTTGCTTCCAATTTCCACACCTCCATCATTTTCGCATGGTCCATCACTGACACTTCCCTTCCCTTTCTTGACCTCTCTGTCTCAATTTCTGGTGATAGACTGTTCACCAATATTCATTACAAGCCTACCAACTCCCACAGTTACCTCGACTAAAGCTCCTCACACCCTGCTTCCTGTAAGGACTCCATCCCATTCTCTCAGTTCCTTCGCCTCCATCGCATCTGTTCTGATGATGCCACTTTTAAAAGCAGTTCCTCTGACATGTCTTCTTTCTTCCTTAACCGAGGTTTTCCACCCACGGTGGTTGACAGGGCCCTCAACTGTGTCCGGCCCATCTCCAGCACATCCGCCCTCGCACCTTCCTCTCCCTCCCAGAAACATGATAGGGTCCCACTTGTCCTCACTTATCACCCCACCAGCCTCCGCATTCAAAGGATCTCCTCCGCCATTTCCACCATCTCCAGCATGATGCCACCACCAAACACATCTTCCCTTCACCTGCCCCTCAAACATATCTTCCCTTCACCCCCCCGGCGGCATTCCACAGGGATCGTTCCTTCCGGGACACCCTGGTCCACTCCTCCATCACCCCCTACACCTCAACCTCCTCCCACGGCACCTTCCCATGCAACTGCAGAAGGTGCAACACCTGCCCCTTTACTTCCCCTCTCCTCACCGTCCAAGGGCCCAAACACTCCTTTCAAGTGAAGCAGCATTTCACTTGCACTTCCCTCAATTTAGTCTACTGCATTCGCTGCTCCCAATCCGGTTTCCTCTACATTGGAGAGACCAAACGCAGACTGGGTGACCGCTTTGCGGAACACCTTCGGTCTGTCCGCAAGCATCACCCAGACCTCCCTGTCGCTTGCCATTTCAGCACTCCACCTTGCTCTCATGCCCACATGTCCATCCTTGGCCTGCTGCAATATTCCAGTGAAGCTCAAAGCAAACTGAAGGAACAGCACCTCATCTTCCGACTAGGCACTTTACAGCCTTCCAGACTGAATATTGAGTTCAACAATTTTAGATCATGAGCTCTCTCCTCCATCCCCACCCCGTTTCCGATTCTCCTTTTTTCCAATAATTTATATAGATTTTTCTTTTCCCACCTATTTCCATTATTTTTAAATGTATTTCCATCCATTGTTTTATCTCTACCTTTTAGCCTATTTCGATCCCTTCCCCCCACCCCACCCCCACTAGGGCTATCTGTACCTTGCTCATCCTGCTTTCTACCTTTAATGTCACCTATTAGCACATTTCTTAGCTAATATCACCATCATCAACACCTTTTTGTCCTTTTGTCTATGACATCTTTTGGCAATCTCTACCTATCACTGGCCCTCTATCCAGCTCTACTTGTCCCACCCTCCCCCCCTTAAACCAGCTTATATTTCACCTCTCTTCTATTTTTCCTTAGTTCTGTTGAAGAGTCATACGGACTCGAAACGTTAACTGTGTTCCTCTCCACAGATGCTGTCAGACCTGCTGAGTTTTTCCAGGTATTTTTATTTTTGTTTTTGCTTTGGATTTCCAGCATCCGCAGTTTTTTGCTTTTAACTTAAAATTATAGGTTATGACAGTTGTTTAAAGTTTCCATCTGGGATTTTGAAATAACTCCGCTTTAACAACTGCTCAGTCATAACAGCTCTCAAAAGCTACATCTTTCTTCATATCTGCAGCACATTTGCTACGGTGGGTACCATACTTGAAGCAGTATGATGCACTGTATAGCGTGTTTTAATTAGTGAGATAAAGCCTTTGAGTGCCTTGGCAGAAACATCAAACAACAAAGACGACATGTAAAGGTGAAGGAAGGATTTACATTGCCATTTTTCAGAATCAGAATTTCAATTTCTTGTGGAGCTTAAAAGGCCTATTGGCTTTTAATGAAAATAATCTCCATTACAAAGGTCTCACCCATAAAGTGAAATCCTTACCTTATGAATAATTACAAAAATTTGGAAGGCTCAGTTTATATGAAAGCATTCCTTTCCTGAATTTTGCCATTTCTGAATTAATGCAGCAAAGCCTAAAAATCCTTGGGCTGGAATGTTACCAAAAGTAAACAGAACAGTCGCTGCCTTTCTGTATACCGTCAGACAGGGGCTGACAGCAGAAATATCTCCAATTATTGTTGCTTGAAGGCTGTTATACTTGGTTGTCATTTGAAATTCATACGATGCTCGCTGGCCAGGAACCGCAACGGAAGAGCATTTAATGAGAAAAGACACGAGCTAAGGTACTTGGAATCAAGAGAAGAATTATAGTTCTCCATAGTTCAAGAGCACACAATCATGCATGGTATGCAAGACTTGCAGGAAGAATACTACAGTCTAATAAATGTTCTGCTTTGAAAAAGATCACTTTTTTTGAATAATTTTATGCTTATGGAATTGCCGGCATTAACATTCTCTCTCCAAGTCTCTTTTAGGGTCCACAAAGTTAGGCTGATGAGAATTCCCCATTCTTCAGCTGTTCTTCAGTGTGGAACAATGACCTGATGTTGCTTGATAACTTGTGCACATCTTAAGCCCAACAGTCAATAAAAATAATTCATGAGATGCACGCGTTCTATTCCTGCTCATTATATAAATGATGCAATGTGACTTATTGCAAAATAACACATCAGTAAACTGAACCACAGTACAGTGCACAGGCCATGTACATCAGAATGTCCTTAGCTTCTCTTTTTGCTACTGTAGAATCCTTCCTCACTATATTTTCAGATACAACATTAACAAAAACAATTTGCACTTATTCAGTGCTTTAATGTAACAAGACGTTCCAAGGCATTTGATAGGAATGTGCAAAATATTGTGAGCCAACAACAATGTACAAGTCAGTCAAGGGCCTATGCTAACAATATGTAAATTAGTATATGATCATCCTTACAAATTGTGGGAGGGGAAGGACGGGCACATTTTCAATAAAGAAGTGTGTAGTAAGCTATGGAAACAGAATATCATGGGCAGGTATTTGAAATACACTTCCAATATTGCGGTAGGGTAACACTTAATTCTTTAAAGAAAGGACTTGCATCTATAAAATGCCTCATCACGTCCCTGAGCAAAGTCTCAAAGTGTGTATGATTAAATTTTTGGGTCTGTTGTCATTTTGTCTAGGAGGCACTGCTTTAAAATTAGGGGTCGCCCTTATAGGACAGAGATGAGAAGAAATTTTTTTCTGAGAGGGATGTGCAACTTTGGAACTCTGCTTCAGAAGGCGGTGAAAGCGGGGTCGCTGAATATTTTTAAGGCAGAGATAGATAGATCCTTGTTAGGCAAGGAAATAAAAAGTTATCGGTGGTAAATGGTAATGTAGAACTCGAAATACAAACAGATCAGCCGTGATCTTATTGAATGTGGAGCAGGCTTGAAGGGCCAAATGGCCTACTTCTGCTCCTATTTCACATGCTATATAGGCATTTTTGAGGACCAGTTGCAGATTGGAATACTCCAAGGTCCAGGACTACGTGCTGAGGAGCACATTAAAGCATGGGCAGCCACCACACAGGCCCTCCGCCATAGTACACAGATGAGCTGGAACTCATGTAAAACCCCTGGGACTGCATGCTTGGCATGCATGTTTAAATATAACCTGTAAATAAAGTGCCTCACTACGCTTAAAGGGTGCCACATAATGTAATGAAAGACATTGAACTGTTTTGCACTTTGTGTAATGTCAAATTTGAACTGTCATGTAATGGACTTTTACAGATTTTATGAATAAAGTATATTTCTGAAAAATAAATTTTGTGGACCACACTATCCCACAAGGAGGTTGAAGCAAATGGCTTTTTTTTTTAAAACTGTTTTTAAAAAAAGTCTTGACTTTAATTGTCCTCATCAATGACTTCAAGCTACTCATTAGCTTCATTGCATCTGACAGAGCTCAGCCTTCCATTTCCCTGGTTGGTTTTAACGAGTTGCTGGATGTGAAGGACATGATTTATGGAATAATTATGACATCTGCAACCTCAGAACTTCCAGGCAATCATTATTGAAAATCCAGGTTTCATATTAAAGATAAAACACTGCAAATACAGTGAATCAGTCTGCACCAGTTCAGTGATGGGCCAGAGGCAAAACATTGACCTCTCTTTTTCAGAAGCTGATTGGCCCCCAGAGTTGTCTGCATCTATTTCAGATTTACAGCATTAGTAGTCTTCTTTTCATCTGATCTTTTAAATCAAACATATCCATTTCGATCTGATCTTTAAATAAAGCACAGCCCTTTGAATTTAAGGATGGTTGAGATTGCACTTACTTTTAAAATTACAAAGAGCATAATGAGATGTTGAGCTATATGCATAGATATTTACATGAGAATCTAATTAGAATAAGATTAATATTTGACATTTTTAGGATTCCAGAATCATTTGCAAGCTATTTTACAAGTGCGGGCTAACATGGTGGCTCAATACTAGGAGCTGTATCCAACAATATAGAAAGATGCAGCTTTGCCTCATATTGGACAAGAAGTGTAGTTAATGAGAGGTCAGACACAACTGGAAAAGTTACTGATGACTATTTGTGACCATCTCCTGAGCTAAGTGTCGCCTCTTCGATCATTAAAAATTGGGACAGGCAACACGGCAAAACATGAAGCCAGACGAAATGTCTACTATGGAATTTCAAATTTTTTTTTCCACTATCACAAACCCGGAGACAATAATAAGGGCCATGAATTTACGTTCGTGTTTTGATACAACATAATGCAAAAATAAATTAGGTGACGTGCATTTTGGCAGTTGGGGGAGGGGGAACTAGTTGACAAGATGGTTTCATTTTTCCTTTCACCTCTGGGACTTGGGTTTAAATTTAGCCAATATTTGTGGAATTAAAGTCTCCTCTTCTTACCACCTTTACAAAACTAATTTGGGCAGTCACTATAGAACAGAATGGGTTTGAGCTCATAGCACCACAATATTCATAACTGTACCAAAATTAGCATTCTTGTTCCGTGCCCATAAGGGTGGACAGAAATGGAAACATTTGCACTGTTGTTATGGCTCTTTCTAAATACCCAGCCCTACATGCTAACCGATTCTCTGCTCTGAACATACTGCATTGACTCCCATTCTAACTCACTGTTGCAACAACCTTCTTCCACCCTCAATCTTCATATCTTCACTTCCCATATGGGGAGGCGATGGCGTAGTGGTATTGTCGCTGGATTAGTAATCCAGAGACCCAAGGTAAAGCTCTGGGTTCGAAACCCGCCATGGCAGATGGTGGAATTTGAATTCAATAAAAATCTGGAATTAAAAGTCTAATGATGACCATGAAGCCATTGTCGATTGCTGTAAAAACCCACCTGCCTCACTAATGCCCTTTAGGGAAGGAAATCTGCCGTCCTTACCTGGTCTGGCGTACATGTTGACTCTTAAATGCCCTCTGAACAAGGTGGCAACTAGAGATGGGTAATAAATGCTGGCCTGGCCAGCGATGCCCACATCCCATGAACGAAAAAAAAATTTTAAAATAGCCTTTTAAAACCTCCAAATTCAGCATCACCTAACTCAAAGTTGGTCTAGGGCCACAATCATAAACAGTCACTTTTTATGGACTGCTATTTGTCACAAGAGACTGAAAAGGTATTTTAAAATATAGTACGCATTATTCAACATTGCAAATCACCAGTCACCCACACAAATCGTTATTTTTAAACATACTTTCAATCAATGTGTCTCTGTCTCCCACTCTCTCTTTCGAGTCACTGGGTTTCTCTGGTTATCATTAGAGAAACCCAGTGTTGTATTTAGGGGAAAAAGCTTTAAACCAATCAGAAGTTACCAGCAACCTAACACTGAGAAAATCAGCTGTCACAGCTGCTGTAGAGCCTGCCAGAATGGGCAAGCTTTAAAAATTAAAACAATCTCTGGTGACCTTTCAAATGATCAAAAAGAACTGGCCATCTTCTCAGCTATCTTTGATTATTAAAGAAATGAGCGCGGGTGGGAAACCGGTGCAGTGTTCAGGGTGTCAACAAGCAGAGGCCTGGCTTCCCAAAATTCAAAAGTCATTCACTCAGTTAGAAGGTTGTTCCCCCTCACATTGCATTCTCCACACAACACTGTCTCAGCTTCTGTCTTGTACTGTTCTTATTTTGACTTCTCTCTTCCTGTTTCTCCTTCCTTTGTTTCTATTAGCTCTACTGCTGTAGCTTTTTGTCTTATCTCCTTTCCCTCCTGTCTTTTTCTCTCTTTTGTTTCCCAACTTTTCTCGTTTTCTATTTCTGGATTCACAGCCCAGCTGGTGTGGACGATCAGTATTTTCTTTATTGGAGAGAAAAAAAAAAAGAGTATGCCCCAGAGTTTAGAGTGCCAGTAAAAGCTTCCCGCTAAACCACAGACCTTGGAGGTTTAATATCACACTTGCAGTGACACTATAGCCTAGACATTACTGAGGGCAGGAATATAAACAGGGGTTGGTGGGGGGGCACAGTTTCAGATGGGAAACCTAGAGGTTGTCTGGGCTTTTCTGCATGCGTGTGTCTTTTGTCCTTTACAGATTCCCCAACCAGAAGTCAATCTGATTGACAGGCTTGGCTTTCAGTCAGGCAGTAAGCACTCCAGATCAGACTGCAGGTCAGGCAGAATAAATCCATGACCCCAGCGTCTTTGTATGGGGATGGGGGATGGTCTGGTCTGGTCTGGTCTGGTCTGGTCGGGGGAAGTTTGGGAGGCTGGGGGAAAGCACTCCTGCTCCCCTTGATCTACAAGCAATGCTTTATAGGCAACTTTCTCCCTGAAGACGTTATCAACTTTCTTCAGCTGCCAGGTTTCCGGAGACTGCCAGTCTTATTAAAATATTTAAATTTCCAAGCCATGCCTGGGAGTAAGTTGGCTTCACCACGGTCAAACCGAGAAGTGGGTGGATTGGAGTCAGGTTTGAGATTTTAAAAATTTTAACCTCTGACCTGACTACCTCTCCCCCGCCCCTGCCCCTAATCCCACCACCACCACCAAACAACCCAGTTCTTGGGTGTTAAAATCCAGCCCTATGAATGCTCGAAAAGGCCAATTTCCACACAATTTGTTTTTCATTCTCTTGCTGTCTAGCCAAATAGCAATAGAAAAGTACAACGTCAGAATTTACCAGCATGGTGCAGGCTGCAACTCTGTACCTGAAGGACAGTAGATCATCATCACCCACATGAGAGCTGGTTGGCCACAACAGAAACTTGCACAGTTTGTAGCTATCCAGCAGCCCATTTAGTATACACACCTGTCTAAGCAGTAATTCAAATTCTCTCTGACTCTTCCCAGCTTTGGTGTTGGCCTGCACTGTTGATCTTCTCTCAGCTTGCTTAGCAAGCAGCAGCATAAAGGGAGCCTCATTCTACATCGTCTCATTAGCTCAACAGAGAGAGAGAGAGGGCCAAATGAAAATAACTTTAAGGATAAACACAAGAAAATAGTAATTTATGTTAATTATCTTTAGCTCCTCTTTATTCACCCGGGCAAGGAGTATTTATGTTTAAAAGCTAACACACACACACACACACACACACACAGACACACAGACACACACAATCTACATGAGTCATGTGGAACAGGTTATTCAGCAAAGTAAGGGTTAGAAAGCACAATCGCTGGTTAAGGTGCTAAAATACTTTCCTTATATTTCACCATATTTTTACTTCTCTTTAGTTCTGAAGAGTCATACCGGACTCAAAATGTTAACTCTGTGTCTTTCTCTCCACAGATGCTGCCAGACCTGCTGAGTTTTTCCAGCATTTTTTGTTTTTGTTTCAGATTTCCAGCATCCGCAGTATTTTGCCTATACTTTCCTTCTCTCTTATTCAAGAAACCCTAAAATACAAATTTAACAAACGCTGGAAATATTTTCTACAGATTTTACTGCAGTGGAACAATCCACACCAGACATTGCCCAGGCAGGTTCCTGCAGTAATACAAACCTTCTCTTCAAGCCAGCTGGACCTGCCATCAGACAGCTTCCTGAATACTGAGAGAGGTCGCAACTGCTGATTTGCTCTGTTCACAAGCACCAGGAAGCTGTTCTGCCTTGGACGAGTGCAATGGAGAATTATCTTATTGGAAATTATTATATACATTCTGTTTAAAATATAAGTAAGGTGTTGTATTTTGGCATTTGAGCTCTCAAACTGTATTTTATGTAACATCCCACAAATTAATAAAAACAGCTTACAAAGGCACAGAACCAACTGACACTAATCTAAGCCTATAGAAAAACTAGCAGTGATCATTAGGTAACCTAACAAGAGTATCAACTTTAGCCAGAGAAATCTAATATGGAATAAAGAGTTGTTTAATTTCCACGAGCTGCAGATGCATGCGGGCTTAAACCAGCAGTTCCATTGTGGGGCATGTAGCCTAAAGCGGGACCTTTATTTTGTAAGCAAGGGTTTGGTTCAGTTAAAAACAATGAAGCAGTGTACTTGTGCTGTCGTGTTTCCATTGATGCTTCTTTTCCATGTGTTCACACTAACTCGTTTAAAAAGTTAGCCCTGCACCATATAAAGCAATGGTTCTTTGAAATTTGTCATTTGAAACACCAGAGAAATCGAAAACAATGGACACCCACTGCTTACATTTTGTAATAGTACATATCAAATCCTAATTATGCAAGTATAATACGCTGCAGAATTACTCATCTTATACTAGATCAAAACCTGAATGGCTCAGTCTGTAAACCATCATTATTACAGAATACTGCAGAAGTGTACAACTTCACATGGTTAAACTGTCACCAGATCAATTTGACCAAGTTAATTTTAACAATACACAATATAACTTTAAACACAAAATAACATCTAACAGGTTATGGTTCATTACCTCTAGTAAGGATCCTGGGCAAGTTGAAAAGAAATGCACCAAACCATAAACAGCCATAATGCCAGGGAGATAAATCTTCTCAGCTAGTAAATCCAAACATTGCTTTCAATGTATTTTTCACACAGCAAGGAAGTAATCTACACAGGATAGGGTCTAAGTAGCAGAGAGAGGAATTTCAGCCCCCGTCTGCCATGTCAGGGAACTGCACAATACATTTCTCAAAGTGACAGTTCAGTTTGAGTTCAGAGGGAAATAACAGAAGGTAATCTGTTCAATAAGGCCAAGCAGAAGGTGCACTACTGATCCAATTACTTAATCGTCAGTTCATGGACGATGCATGAAGGGCCATTCTGGTCTCAGCCTCCAAATGCAGTCAGATAAAGCTCAAATAGAGAGGTGAAGAGGTAGACAACGCTCCACATGTTGTAGTAATGCACAGACTTTCTCATTGTCAAACCCCAGAGACTTGGAAATATAGCAGACTGCCTCCCCCTGCTGTGCAGGGCATTCAGGACAAACCTAACAAATGTAAATCAAGCACATCAAGTCGGAGAGACAAGCACAGAGTACCATACAGGAGCCTAATCTGGACTATTTCATGTATCAAACCAAGACTCAAAAAAAATTAAGGGACAGTGAAAAAACCTGCACCAATTCATTTTAACATTTCAAAAGAGCTCAGCTTAACAGGGCAGTTTTAATTCAAGTCAAGAAGCTCAGAAACCACAAGATCAGCTTGGATGAAGAAGAAAGCCTTTCGGTCCATATGAGCTCTGCCTCCCTGAATCGCTATCCTCCCCCAGCAGCCTTAACCGCCAGCTAAACGTGCAGGCAGGACATTGGTCTAACATATCCTCTGAAGGATGGCATTTCTGATAGTTCAGCATTCAGCCTAAATTAGGAGTTCAAAAGCTGGTCTACAGCTCAAACCCAGAGCTTTCTGACCCTGGGCTGTGAGCTGAATCAAGTGAGCCAAGCTGACTTTGATCACTCTTAACCTAGAAGCATAATTTCATTTACTTTTACTTACAACGTCCCAGACACCGCCATCACCATCCTTGGGTATGTCCTGTCCCACCAACAGTACAGCCGCACTAGAGGTGGCGACACAGTGGTATTCGGTCAGGAGGGAGTTACCCTGGGAGTGTGCAACATCGATTCTGGGCCCTATGCAGTCTCGTGCATCAGGTCAAACATGGTCAAGGAAACCTCCTGCTGATTACCACCTATCATGCTATCCACCACCTCCCAACACCTTGCCTCCCAGCTGAGGAACCAGTACTCCTCCATGTTGAACACTGCTTGGAAGAAGCAGAGGGTGGCAAGGGCACAGAATGTACTCTGGGTGGGGGACTTCAATGTCCATCATCAAGAGTGGCTCGGTGGCACCACTACTGACTGAGCTGGCAGTGTCCTGAAAAACACAGCTACTAAACTACATCTGTGGCAAGTGGTGAGGGAACCAACAAGAGGGAAACACCTACTTGACCTCAGCCTCACCAACCTACCTGTCACAGATGCATCTGTCCATGGCAATATTGGATGGAATGATGACTACACAATCCTTGTGGCAACAAAGTCCTGTCTTCACATCAAGGACACCCTCCATCATGTTGTGTGGCACTACCACTGTGCTAAATAGGATAGATTTTGATCAGATCTTGCAACTCAAAACTGGGTAGCCATGAGGTGGTCTGGGCCATCAGCAGCAGCAACATTGTACTTGAACACAATCTGTAACCTCATGAACCGGCATATCCCCAACGACATATCAACCCTGGTTCAATGAAGTGTGCAGGAGGGCATGCCAGGAGCAGCACCAGGCATACCGAAAAATGAGGTGTCAACCTGGTGAAGCTACAACACAGGACTAGTTGCATGCCAAACAGTAGAAGCAGCATGCAATATACAGATACTAGAACCAATGGATCAGATCTAAGCTCTGCAGTCCTGCCACATTCAGTTGTGAATGGTGGTGGAATTAAACAACTCTGAAGGAGGAGGTTCCACAAATATCTCCATCCTCAATGATTTGGGACCCTAGCACATCAGTGCAAAAGACAGGGCTGAAGCATTTGCAACCATCTTCAGCCAGAAGTGCCAAGTGGATGATCTAACTCAGCCTCCTCTGGAGGTCCCCAGCATCACAGATGCCAGTCTTCAACCAATTGAATTCACCTCACGTGATATCAGGAAATGGATGAAGGCACTGGATACTGCAAAGGCATTCTGGCAATGCCACTCCAGAACTAGCCGCACCCCACTCAAGCTGTTCCTGCAGAGCTACAACACTGGCATCTACCCAGCAATGTGGAAACTTGCCCCGGTATGTCCTGTCCACAAAAAGCAGGACAAATCCAACCCAATTAGTTACTGCCCCCTCATGCTACTCTCGATCATCGGCAAAGTGATGAAAGAAGTCATCGACAGTTCTATGAAGTGGTACACACTCAGCAATAACCTGCTCACTGACGCTCAGCTTGGGTTCCACCAGAGCCATTCAGCTCCCGCCCTCATTATAGCCTTGGTCCTAACATGCACAGAAGAGTTGAACACAAGACGTTAGGTGAGAGTGGCTGCCCTTGACAACAAGGTAGCATTTGACTGAATATGGCATCAAGGAGCCCTAGCAAAACTGGAGTCAATAGGAATTGTCGATAGTGGGGAAAATTCTAGGGTCCATTATAAAAGGTTTAATAGTTGAGCACTTGGAAAACAGTGGCAGAATCGGACAGAGTCAGCATGGATTTACGAAAGGGAAATTATGCTTGTCAAATCTACTGGGATTTTTCGAGAATGTAACTAGTAGAGTTGATGAGGGGGAGCCAGTGGATGTGGCTTATTTGGACTTTCAGAATGCTTTCGACAAAGTCCTACATAAGAGATTAGCGTGTAAAATTAAAGCACATGGGATTGGGGGTAGTGTATTGAGATGGATAGAAAACTGGTTGGCAGGCAGGAAACAGATTAGGAATAAGACGGGTCTTTTTTCGAATGGCAGTAAGTGACTAGCGGGGTACCGCAGGGATCGGTGCTGGGACCCCAGCTATTCACAAAAAATATTAATGATTTAGATGAGGGAACTAAATACAATATCTCCAAATTTGCAGATGACACAAAGCTGGGTGGCAGGGTGAGCTGTGAGGAGGATGCAGAGATGCTTCAGTGTGATTTGGACAAGCTGAGTGAGTGGGAAAATGCATGCCAGGTGCAGTATATTGTGGATAAATGTGAGGTTATCCACTTTGGTAGCAAAGACAGGAAGGCAGATTATTATCTGAATGGCTATAAATTGAGAAAGGGGAACGTGCAGCGAGACCTGAGTGTCCTCATACACCAGTCACTGAAGGTAAGCATGCAGGTGCAGCAGGTGGTAAAGAAGGCAAATGGTATGTTGGCCTTCATAGCCAGAGGATTCGAGTACAGGAGCAGTGATGTCTTGCTGCAATTATACAGGGCCTTGGTGAGACCGCACCTGGAATATTGTGTGCAGTTTTGGTCTTCTTATCTGCTATAGAGCGAGTGCAGCGAAGGTTTATCAGACTGATTCCTGGGATGGCAGGACTGACATATGAGGGGAGACTGAGTCAGTTAGGATTATATTTGCTGGAGTTCAGAAGAATAAGGGGGGATCTCATAGAAACCTATAAAATTCTAACAGGACTAGACAGGGTAGATGCAGGAAGGATGTTCCTGATGGTGGGGGAGTCCAGAACCAGGGGTCACAGTCTGAGGATACGGGGTAGACCATTTAGGACTGAGATGAGGAGAAATTTCTTCACCCAGAGAGTGGTGAGCCTGTGGAATTCGCTACCACAGAAAGTAGATGAGGCCAAAACACAATGTTTTCTAGAAGGAGTTAGATATAGCTCTTGGGGCAAAAGGGATCAAAGGATATGGGGAGAAAGCGGGAGCAGGCTACTGAGTTGGATGATCAGCCATGATCATAATGAATGGCGGAGCAGGCTCAAAGGGCCGAATGGCCTACTCCTGCTCTTATTTCCTATGTTTCTGTGAATCAGAGGGAAAATTCTCCACTGGCTGGAGTCATACCAAGCACAAAGGAAGATGGCTGCGGTTGTTGGAGGTCAATCATCTTAATCCCAGGACATTGCTGCAGGAGTTCCTCAGGGTAGTGTCCTATGCCCAACCATCTTCAGCTGCTTCATCAACGACCTATCCTCCATCATAAGATCAGCAGTGAGGATGTTCGCTGATGATTGCACAATGTTCAGCATCATTCATGACTCCTCACATACCGAAGCAGTCCATGTCCAAATGCAGCAGAGCCTGGGCAATATCCAGGCTTGGGCTAACAAGTGGCAAATAACATTCACGCCACACATGTGCCAGGCAATGACCATCTCCAACAAGAGAGAATCTAACCATCGTCCCTGGACATTCAATGGCATTACCATCAATGATTCCCTCACTATCAACATCCTGGGGGATTACCATTGACCAGAAATTGAACTGGACCAGCCATATAAATACTGTGACTACAAGAGCAGGTCAGAGGCTAGGAATTCTGCAGTAACTTACCTCCTGACTCCTCAAAGCCTGTCCACCCATCTACAAGGCACAAGTCAGCAATGTGATTGAATACACTCCAATTGCCTGGATGAGCGCTGATCCAACAACACACTGAAGAAGCTTGACACCATCCAAGACAAAGCAGCCTTCTTGATTGGCACCCCATCCACCACCTTGGCCATTCACTCCCTCCAACATAGATGCACAGTGGCAGCAGTGTGTGCCATCTACCAGGTGCACTGCAGCAACTTACCAAGGTTCCTTCGATAGCACCTTCCAAACCCACAACCTCTGCCACCTAGGGAACAATGGCAGCAGATGCATGGGAACACTACCACCTGGAAGTTCCTCTGCAAGCTACACACCATCCTGACTTGGAAATATTTCGCGATTCCTTCACTGTCGCTGGGTCAAAATCCTGGGATTCCTTCCCTAACAGCACTGTGGGTGTCCTTACACCACATGGGCTGCAGCAGTTCAAGACGGCGGCTCACCATCTTCTAAGGGCAATTAGGGATGGGCAATAAATGCTGGCCAAGTCCTGTGAAAGAATTTTAAAAAGTACTTCATACCAACACCCAAAAATAGAACTTCATTTTAACAGAGAATACATTTTTTTCCCCCAAAAGTGAGTACAGTTTGCAATAAAAAAAAGTTAAGTCAAGATCTATTGATTTATTTCAGAGAGGTAAAGGAGATGGTAAATAAGCAAAAAAGCAAAATGTCTGGAGCCCAAAGATTCTAATTTAGAAATAAAACCTCTGTGCAGTAACGGTTGTGGAGTAAAAGAAAATCCCATTATATTATTATTCAAAAAGAGTTAGAAACTATATTGTTATATACATGAATACATACACAATCAGAATGCCACATCACTCACTACTGCACTACAGTCCGTGTACCATAGCAAAAAGGTACCATCCCAGGGCACATGGCGAGATGCGACAAATACATCTCATGGCAGCTCCAGCATTTGTCTAAAAATGTGATCATTTCTAATTGCTGGGAGCCAAAAGACATATTACCACAATAAAGCAAAGGCTACACAAGTGAGCACTCTGAGCTTCTGACAGAATAGGAGTTTCCAGGCAATATCAATGACTGCTGTACATTTGTGTAAATTCAAAATTTAGGGTGGAAATTTACAGGTAAAACAGTTGAAACATCTAATCTTTAATTTCCAACAGATAAAAGTTGCTGCAGTTTGAATTTGGATTTCAAAAAGTATTTCAAATCACAGCAGGAAATTGGATTTCAGGCATTACTTGAACTTCTGGCATTCCATATTTACGGTTACAATGATTTGCCAAGACTGGAAAAGTTTAGCCCTGAGGAAAGATGGGACAGTCTGGGGCTGTTTTTCTTGGAATAGAGGAGACTGAGGGGTGGCTTGAGGTGTATAAAATTACTATGGGCCTAGATAAAGTAATTGGGATGACCTATTTACCTTAGCAGTGGTGAGAAAAAACAGGGTACATCGATTGAAACTAAGTGGTAGAAGGTTTGGGGGGGGAGATGAGGAAATATTTTTTCACCTAGAGGATAGTAGGGACCTGGAACTCACTGCCTGAAAGGGTGGTAGAGGCAGAAATTCTCACCACATTCAAAAAATACCTGGATTCTATTTGAAAAGCCATGACCCGCAGGGCTTCAGACCTAGTGTAGGAAACTGGGATGAGGCCAGATAGCGCTTCATCGACTGGCAGAGACATGATGGGCCAAATGGCCTCCTGCTATGTCATAAACTATGATTTCTATGACTTTATCTCTTAAATGAAGGTGGCACAGATCAGATGATAAAGTATATGCACATTCTATTGTCAAATAGGCGCCAAGAGAAAGACAAAAGGTAGGTCATTACTCAGGGCAAAAAGCTCTAAACTTTGGTCTGCAGTAAACTCTGACAGCCTAGGGGAAATCTTCACAGCTAGTGCCAAACAGAATAAGCAGATGGCACTTCTCCCAAATGTAGATAAGCTAGCCCCAAAAGCCATACTCTTAGCAAACACTGAACCCTCTATCGTTTATCACAGCATGCTGCATGGAACTGATTTTAATTTCCAGCCTTCCATTCATCAATGCTATAGAATTTGTCATCCCTGGCCAGCTTCAGGAAAAATGCAAGAAAGCAGAACATCCTTTTGTACATGGCTTTCTTCGATCTCACAAAAGCTTTCAACTCGGTAAATCAAACTGCCCTTTGGAAGATGCTCCAGTAATATCGATGCCCTGCTAAGTTCACAAACATCATCCATCTCATACATGACAATATGCAAATAACAGCACTTTGCACAGACATCTTTCTTGTCAAAACAGATGCCAAATCAGGTGTGTTGCTGCACCATAGCTATACCCAATCTGTCTTGCAACAACACTGCAAACTACTGACAGGTTCCTCCAGGTAACAACACACTGATGGTAAGTTCTTCCACCTCAACCAAGACAACAACCATTTCAGTAACAGGACTACAATATGCTGATGACACCCAAGTTAGCGCTCACTCTGAAGAATAACATATTCATTGAAGCCTAAGGAAACATCGGATTTGCCTTGAATGCCTGGAAGAACAAAATTCTCTACCAACACACACCAAATGTATTAATGTTGGAAACCATCCCTCAATTCCCAACTTCTGGAGGTGATCGATCCCAAAAAGCTACCATTGATGAAGAAGTACACTGAGTCCAATGTGTTAGCTCAGCCTATGGCAAATTATATACTCTCGTTTGAGAATCATGATATCAGACCTGACACTAAATATGAAGTCTACCGGCAGTGGTTCTGCCTATGCTTTCATATGGTGCTGAAGCTTAGACAACTTAGACGTCATATCAAGGCCTTAGTACATCATCAATGTTGTCTTAGAAGTATTTTTGTCAGTCAAGGAGGAGGACAAAAGAACAAACATGAGGGTCCTCCACAACACAGACATGCCGAGTATAAAGACTATGATAATTGCACATCAGCTGAGATGGACAAGATATGTTGTTAAGAGTGCTCGCCTCAAGACTGCCCAAACAGGTGCTCTACTCAAGTGCCACACCAGTGAGCCCATTCACATGGTGGCCAAAGGAAACGTTTCAAAGACAATCTCAAGGCCTGCATGAAGGTCTGCTCTAATAATATCAACATATGAGAAGCAGAGGCCAAATCACAACCAAAATGGTGATTCATCATCAAGATTGGTATCAAGACTTTCCAATCAATAAAAGCAGCCATTGGGACAGAATAATGAGAGATGGAAAAAGGGGCAGCTGCCCAAGCCAACAATCTGTCACTGCCTCTACCAACCAACAACTGATGTCCTCACTGTGGGAGAGCCTGCAGTGCTAAGATGGGGCTCATAGGCCACCTGCAAACCACTTCCATCCAGCCATCCGCAAGAGTCATCCTCGACACGAGAGAGAGCAAGCAAAGGAGAGTGCGACAGAGAGTGCACACGATGGAGCTAGAGGCAGAGCACGTGATAGAGTTAGAGAGGGAGAGAGAGAGAGACACAGACACATACAGAGAGAGAGAGAGAGACAGACAGACAGAGAGAGAGGGAGAGACATAGAGAGTCATCCCTGGTCAATAAGTGCCCAAACAACTATCTTAGTTGCTCCAAAACAACTCTTCCAGTGCAATAGCTGCATAATCATTGGCAGGAGCACATAGTTCAAACAGAAATTCATTACAGGGCTTGCCATCTGGCAAATTTCAGATCTGGAACAGGGCATTGCCTGGTACTCATTACTAATTTGTCACGCAAGGAAAATTTTAATAATTCTCAAGAGTAAATTAAAATAAATAATGGAGAAAAAGACCAAAGAGAGGCATTTACAGATATTAAAGCAATATGTTGGCAATGTACGTTAACAATATTTAGTGGCACAAAATAGATATTCCATCCAAAATACAAACAGATAACGAAAATCAGCACACAAAATAATGGGGGTTAAAGTTTCTTTGTACAGACTTGTTACCTTGAAGTGCCACAGCTCTCAGCTGTCCTCTTTGCCTCATCCCAATCAGGTATGGATCATGATAAAGAAAGGTTGATCTGTGACCCACACTCACAGCAGGGGCTCTGCATGGGACTACAAACCTATAGCCCAGATTCTCTAAATCACTGCTGTCATTAAGTACTGCATACCATTGGGAGGGATGTAGATAAGCTATCAAACCATGGGGGGCAGCACCAGCATGCCTAATCTTGTCTTCACCCGCCGTAATGCACACGTTCGCAATTAGGAGCAGTAACACTATCCAATTTGTTGCTTTCTTATCCAAGGGGAACAAAGGCTTTCTGTAGCAACCCCTATCAGTCAACGCAGCACAGAGGGAAGGTTGGGCACAACATTGTTGATCAAATTCAATGTGACTGTACTTAAAAAGAATTAGGTGAGTTAGTAATCAACCCCTTGTCCAATGTTGCTTTATAAAAACAAATATTTGCGAGTAGAGCCTTTATCAGAAAACTGAACTCTGGGCCCTCCTCATGTTAAATGTTTGGTTTTATTTATAGTTAATCAATCGTTCTCCTAATCTGTAGCGCTACAGTAGCTCTTTCACCAACACATTTATATTTTGTTTGAGACGAAGTGTTTCGTTTCCCTTGCTATCTCATGTTTACAGTGTATTAAAATGGAAACCAATTATACCTAGAAGGCTGACAACAACTAAGTGTGAAATCTTCTAAGTTTACATAGAAATGCAATAAAATGGTTTCTGTAGTGAATTTTCAAACATTTTCCAGAGTTAAGTGCATTAAATAGCTGTGAATAGTAAAAGCAATGCTTTTGCACACTGAAATTGAAGATCTCAGATACAAATAAAGCAAGAGGGTGTTTGCATACTTAGAAGAAAGTAATGATACAGAGTAATAACTAAACATATCTTCACTGCATTCAGAAATAATCAGAATGTGTACAACATTCTTTACCAAAAGGAAATAAGTCAAATATTCTCTTCGTTCACCAACTTAAAGTCAGTAAAACCATTCTCCAAAACAATGGATTAATTGGTTAAGGGAATGAGCAGAGGAGCCATTTAGCACTGAAAGTCTCAGGCTCAATATCCAGTCAAACTGGGGTGATGGCAAAGCTATAATAATCAGCTTACCAGAAGAGCAGGTAAAATAAAATTGGATTCTGACCCCTGATCATGTACAGTGACCCTCAATGTTAGTGGATATCGAGTGAGTATGAGACTGGACTAGGTGTGATGTTCCACATGGTCACAAAGGCCTGCCAAACTCACTGTCTATGATTACACACAAAGAATTGGTGCTTGCACAAGGTGATGATAACAACTGGTGAATTATATTATGCTCATTGAAATATATTCCAGCACGGAGTCAATGTTTGCAGATAAAAAACTTATCAGGAGCAAAAAGAGAAAAAAAAGTTAATTTCACTTTACATTTATGAGAGACTCAAACTAACATCCATAAATTAATTTCAAATACCAGATCTAAAATAAACCTCAGTAACAAGTCTTGAAAATAATGTACATTTTTAGATTACTGATATCCTGTCAGCCTCATCGTTTGATGCAATATAATACATCATGCAAGTGTAAGATACAGGTTAATACTGCAATTCCCCACACAACCATTTTCCAATCTGGATCGATTGTGGCAAGGGTGGTGAGCCAAACAAAAAAACTGAACAGTTCTTCACAATGATGAAAAGCTGGGCAGCAAGTGGTCGTTGGCTGCTTTCATGATCTCATTGTGACTGATTATAAAGTGCCTACCTACTTGAAGTGGCACTTAACAAATGGCTGAAGAGGACGATGAATCTAAATAGGGAAAGGAGCAATGTGGTGAAAGAACACATATAGGGGAGATCAGCTAAAATGGTATCTTTATAAAAAGCAAATCTCTACACTCCTGACCTTTTCTTACAACCTTTTAGTTCAGGACTAAGTGGGGAGTTAATGGCAATTAATTTATCTCAACCAGCAGTTAATTAGGTGTGGTAACCCTCAGTAAAATATTCTTGAAAATTAATCCATTACTTAATCCAGAGATGGTGAAGTAACTCCTTTGAGATGGAATGTAGAGATGGGCTTCAGTTCAACAAATGGGAATGATCACCTTGAACAACAGCAAAGAAAAAGCTATCCTCTGTGCAGACACAAAACGTAGCCTGGTGACATACCAAACAAGGCAATGATACTATGACTTTCACTTCTACTTGACTGATGCGGTACCAAATGTAACTAAAAAAGGCTGGAAAAGTGAACAGCAGATCTATTATACCCCTGATTCTATATCTGAATATTCAGAATGCAAAACATCCTGGCAATTCTAATCCTTTGAGTATTTGCTTGCCTTTGGAAACTGAATACATTTTCTTGTGTACAGTGGGTAGGTTTTTTTTTTATTTGAATGTTGGCACCCATATTAATGTATTACACCTTGATAAACTGTTATCTCAGATTTATTCAGCCATGAAATCCAACTTTGCAATGCCAAACAAGCATTAATAGGGCCTTTTACATCAAGTTCTAGAGCACTTATGCACCAGATGTTAAGGAAAAAACAACGACCAGCAAAAGACAAATACAAAGATCACTTCCTCTCCAAGGTGGAACTTGTTTGGGAGGTGGGGGGAGAGACGAACATTATCTGTGCATAGGCCAGGTTTAAAATTACATTAAAAGGTTCACAAGGATGTGATCAATCCTGCCCTCCTCGGTGGAAAACTGTGCAGAATGCACCCTCCTAAAGGGAAATAAACATCCTTGTTCCCAACTCATCACAAAATAATAAGCAGCAAATGGCAGAAGCAGAATTCAGTTCGAGACCGACCCTATGACAAAACGTATTGGTTTGTCAATTGTAATGCAAATATGGTTTTATGATGATCTCATCTGATAAACACAGTTCAACAAATAGTCGTTTGGTAGTACAGAACTTGAGCACTGCTGAAAAGAGAAACACGTAGAAGCTGTTTTACACTGCCGCTGTGCAATAGCAACACGAGTGCTATTTGCCACTAACAGAAAGCTGCCATCAAGCCAGAAAGACTTTCTGCCCATCACACAAATGATATGGATTTCAGTGACAATGTGATGCTAGGTATGTAGGCTGTACATCCCAAAGGCTGGCGGATTGCATCAAACAGCATGTCCCAACTGCTATTTGCAATAGACAAAGTACAAACTTAACCCAACCAGCCCGTGCTTGCAAAACTTAAAACAGTGTCCAACATTAGATGTGATTCCGCAATTGGACAACATTTGCTAAATAACCCTCAATGTGCTAAGAATTACACCGACAACCAATTTAAGATTAAGATTGTCAGTCAGACTTGCAGTGTGGCGCATTTGCGTGTACTGGAAGCTACGTTTATTAATACACAGGGCCCTGTTCTTCGCAGACAGAAAGAACATGTACATACGTTGCGCCTGTTTCAGCTAAACAAAATAAATGACAGCCATTCGCTGACTTATTCCTCAGGACAATGCCTTGACCAATCAGGGTCAAGCTGCCTGGTTTAAATTTCATACAATATTTGGCAGTTAACTGCCAGTCACCATCACTGGAGCATTCTCCATGGCAACGCCTCTGTCAAACTTGCCAACCAATCAGCAGTCTCTTCACATACAGCATAAATTATTTTCCCCTTACATTGGTATTCTCAGTGTCCTGATGAGTGCAAGACGAAAAGCTTCGACACGTCTCTTTTCTCAACAACATAGAGTTCAACAAATATAAAAATGATCATTTCTGCACATTTAAGAAAGGTGAATACTTTTCATGGCAACATCTTAATAACAAAATGTCTTTTAAAAAATTACTTTGCCTGAGAAATGTTGTAAGACATCTCCATAGCATATCTGCCAGCACAATTCAATTGCTGCTAATTAACACAAATAACAACAGTGTAATGTGTTCCAAAATGAGCTCCCTTTTCCAATTTTCCCCACAAGGTTTCATCCTGAATTTCTTTTGCAAAGCCAACAACTCGCACTATGTTGTAAATGGTCTTTCCCAATACTTTGTTCAACTCCTTACTCTGTGCATGAACCTGTGAAATTAGTTATGGTGGGCATGGAGACAACCTTCATACATGCATATTTAAGGAGTCACTGGCAACTAATCAGGAGCAAGTGAGCTGACTTATCTGTTCCTTAACCCTACAAGATCAACTAACTCAGTACAGAGCGATGATCAACCCTAGACATTTCCTGCTCTTTGTAATACAGTCCAAGTCCTTTAGAGGATAAGCCTCTTTGTATTAAGCTCCCCTTGCTACCTTAGTAGTAATAAGGGAGCCATCAATTCAGCTTTGTTTTTAAAAAATGGTCCAAGCAACTCAAGAATGTCTTGAATGCCTTTGCATTCAAATATAAAAGATCCTGGGAAGATTTTCTCTAGAGATCAGTTCTGGTCAGATAAAAATTAACATGACATTTGAAAAATCAATGATTTTACTTGAACTTGTAGTCCCAAACATACAATAGAATGCAAGGCTGACATTTCACTTCTGACATGCATTTATATTTCAAATAAAAATACTGCAAATGCTGGAAAAATGAAATAAAAACATATAACACTGGAAACATTCAGCAGGTCTGCTAGCCACGGTGAGAGAGAAACGGAGTTAACATTTCAGGTCAGCTACCCTTCATCAGAACTGGAAGTCAGAGGTGCAATAAGTTTTAAGTTGGGGCCACTCCGCTGAAGACCTCGTTAGAGCCTTGGTCCAAACTTTATCAAACTAATCCTCCAAAATCAACTTCCAGGGTGTCACCATTGACCAGAAACTGAACTGCATCATCCATATAAAAACCGTGGCTACAAGAGCAGGTCAGAGGCTGGTAATTCAGCAGCGTGTAATTCACCTCCTGAATCCTCAAAGCCTGTCCACCATCTACAAGGCACAAGTCAGGAGTATGATGAAATACTCGCCATTTGCTTGGAAGAGTGTAGCTTCAGCAACTCTCAAGAAGCTCAACCCCATCCTGTTTGATTGGCACCCCATCCACCAGTTTCAAAATTCATTCCCTTCACCACCGATGCACGGTGGCAGCAATGTGTACCATCTACAACATACACTGCAGCAACTCACCAAGGCTCCTTCAACAGCACCTTCCAAACCCACGACCTCTATCACCTAGAAGGACAAGGGCAGCAGATGCATGGGAACATCACCACCTGCAAGTACCCCTCCAAGCCACACACCATCCTGACTTGGAAATATATCACCATTCCTTCACTGTTGCTGGCTCAAAAATTCAGAACTCCCTTCCTAACAGCATAGAAAATGTGCCTATACCAGATGGACTGCAGCAGTTCAAGTAGGTGGCTCACTGTGACCTTCTCAAAGGCAATTAGCGATCGGCAACAAATGCTGCTCTTCCCAGCAATGCACACATCCCAAGAATGAAAAAAAAGTGCATAGACAGATAGATATAATTAAGTAATATTTTGTTAATAAGTTTACGGCAGCTAGAGTCTTCATAACCACAGTTCAGAAGAGAACTTCACACTCATTACAGTGTCTCATTAAAATCTGTACAATTAAACTTTTAAATTAAGAGGCCTTAGTCAGAAACTGAGCTTCAGGTAAATTTGCTGGTTCTGCTATTTAGTTTAACTGATGGCTGGTCCTTTGTCAGGAAATAACAATAAACCAGTTTTATCTGGATTTTCCAGAAACAGGGATTTTTCCTTCTTGAAGATAGTTTTCCACCATGAACAGCGATATCATAGTATTAAGATTGTATTTACCTTGATATACGCTAACATCTGTGCATAAAATATCACTGAATAAAAACTATACTGATGCACAAATGGCAAGCGAAGCTTAGAGAAGGTATTGAGGGCTTGCTAAATTTTCCATTCCCCTTCATACCTTTTGAAAATCAAGAGCATATTATATTAAATGGAAACAAATCAGCAGAGGACATTGGCATTGAGAACTGGGACACAAAACTTACCCAAGAACTCTTGAATAATGAAAACAAATCTAGTTCAATTATTATGCAAAATGGAATAACATTCCAGATTTTATCTAAACAATCTAGATATTATCATTCCTACTTTTTAAAAAAGTCATTCTGCCATCAGTAGCAAAAACGAGGCTGTCTATACTGATAAACTCTCCATATGCCACGATACAAGTTAAGGGGTGCAACTTAAGCTCAACAATGTTTTGTTTCACAAAAATGAAACCTCGTTATTGCGTCGGGATTCATCCAGGTGAAGATGGACAAAACATGATCATCAGTTCCAAAGAAGAGTCATAATTGAACGTGAAACGTTACCTGTTTCTCTCTCCGCAGATGCTGCCAGAACTGTTGAGCTTTTCCAGCACTTCTGTTTTTATTTCAGATCAGTATTTTGTTTTTAGTTAAAACATGATCATTGTCAGAGAGATGAATATGTGCAATCTACAAGTGAAGTATTGCTTGAGCTGCCTGAGCCCAAGAAATATACCAGTCTCAATGCTGCCGCAAAGATTAACTATTCATGGCAATAGTGATATCAACTGATCATCAAGTCAAAATACTGTTTTACTTAGTCAAATAGGCCAGAAATAGGATGTCAGTTATATGAGCAAAAGGCTTTCCCAATGTCTCAGCAGGTTTAGCCAACAAGTATCAGGACCATATAGATCCCAGATTTTATTCCTGGCCTGTGTTGAGCTTTGTGACCTTGACCAGGATAGCAGTCAGTTTATTCTGTGTCCCTCAATCAGGGAGGCACAAATCTCTCTTCATCACTGTCTAGCAATCTCTGTTGGAAATGGGCATATTTAGATGCTGGACAAGGACTAAATCTGTCCTGCCTGCAATGCCCTACATTATCAAATTGCTTGCCAATGCTCCTGTTCAAGGCTCATGTGTAAATAATAGCTGCTTTGACAAGGTACCAGATTCTCATCATGATGTCATCATGCCCAAACAAATTATCATGACCTTTAGAATAGGTCAGGAAGTGGGAAGTTGGAGTGGGTGCAGCAGACATTTACCAGAATGATACCTGGGTTGAGGGACTTCACATAATTGAATAGGCGAGAGAAATTCTCCTTGGAAAAGAGAAAGTTAAGCAAAGGGTTAATAGAGGTGTTCACAGGAACAGGAACAAGGTTAGGTCATTCAGCCTCTCAAGCCTGTCCTATCATTCATTTAGATCTGTGTCTCAACTTCATTCACCCAGCCTGGCTCCACAACAATGTTCTGCGTATGTGTACTTAAACATGCGTGCAAAACCCTGCACTGTATAAATGATAGTGAAAACTTCAACTTTACTAGAAGTTAATTGTCCAATTGAGGCTCCTCGACAGATTTCCTGGGCATTTCTGCAACTTTAAATTTAAAGTTACAATGATATTGCGCCAGTGTGAACCAGAGACCATCTCAAAATCCTTGGCTGCAATTACATTGCACATTTTTGAAGTGAAATCATCCTGCAATGAAAAAAATATAAAGTCTAAGCATTCTGCTACTTCAGTAAGAAATTCTCATCACTTAAACAGTGCTTTCCAGGCAATTCATTGGATATAATGCTGCAGAATTCAGTTTCAATTACAAAAAATGTCTGAAAACCAAGCAAGTGGCTGTCAGTCATAAAGCTGAGAGCTTGCAAAAATAATAAGTCTTTCAAAAATATTTTTCACTTAGGTGCACAGACATGAGCATAAATCAGACTATCGGAAAGCTGGTTCTCAAGAACTTAAAAATTGTATATTCTAACGGTGCAATAGATTAAAACAATGCATCACTAGTTTGAAAATGATTGCAGGACATTTATAGTTAAAGACTATTAAAGCTCCCACATGCTAATTTTCCTCAGGCCTCATCATTCTAATTGCTGCAACAGAAAGTGACGGGTCACTGGTGAGAAAAGCAGTCCTGTGAGAGCCGAGAGATTATTAATCCAATATGTAGTTTTGTTCTTCAACTTTGGTGAACAGTCCAAGTAGTGCAAGATATTCTAGTTGTGTATATATATTATATATATGTGGGCTTAGGATGTGGCTCCATCCAATATGAAGGTGGCTTTTTTGTTTTCTTTTCACTTGTAGATGCTTGTGGATTTGTGCTGTGGTGAGAAATAATGAAACAGTTAAAGCTGCTTATTCTTAGGATGCTTTCAGGTTTACTGTGCCAGGATGCAATTTAGCTAGCTGTGCTTTTTAGCTTGTGCTGGAAGTGCGCAGTATGATTCACGCCTGTAGACTTCTTTTTGTCACCACATTGTTAAATGAGATAACAAGACTGTCTTGAGATAGGAAGTGGCAAAATGGGCTAGGATGGTAAACAAGCTGGCATCTGGTGACCTGTTAGAACGCTCTCATTTTGGGAGGGTCTTCCTCACAACAACAATAGCACATCAGTGAGTGATTAGAGGTTTACAAAGATCTTGAGCTTTTCCTAGAAATTCGTAAAGGGAGCCAGGAGCAAAAGGATTGATGCGGGTTAATTTTTTTCCCCTGGGTAAAGACGCAAGTAATTGTGTTTATTTTTTTGTTCTACATTTACTGCTTAGAGACATTGCATGCACCAAAAACTTGACTGGACACAATAAAAGTATTAAATTGCAAACTATTTTTGGCTTGGGCATTGAAATTTGGTGACTAGCAGCAAGACCTGACAAGCAATGTCCCAGCTTGTCTGACCCTAAGTGTCCAGGGCCACCAGGACTTGCATAAAGTCAAATTTTCGGTGAGGTAGGAAACATTTTCAGTGGGCATGTGGAGGTAACTGTGGGGGAATACTCTTCAAAATAACTGATTAAGCCGGTAGTGAAGTTTTGGTCACCACACGATGGTATTAACTCTCATAAATGGGTTGATTATCGAGAAAAGATTAAATTAAAAGGAACAAGGTGTTTGTTAATTTATGTGGCTCACTTTTCCATGTCATTAAATTAAATCAAGCAGTTAAGAGTTAAGCACAAAGTGAAGTGACACATTGATACATTATGTATCATCAGTTATGCTGGCTCAGTTAATAATGGCCACTACCATCAGTACAGCCTAAGGATTAAAGAGTCCGCAGGCAGTACAGGAATGGGATACTTTACAGAGAACAGGAAATAGAAGATGCTTGAGGAGCCTTGTGAGTTTATGACCCAACCAACAAGGCTGGTGAATCACATGCTGCTGTGTATTTAACCGAGTTGATGGAACACACAATGGCTTGCCGAGAAGTCAACGTCAGTTGTCATTTCTCTCTTGCATGCGCCTGTCCCATTATCCTAACCATGAAACTAAGAAAACTTCCAACTGTAGCAGCAAGATTTTAGGACCTGGCATTAAAACTTCAACTCAGCAAATCAACAGAGACTCTTTTTATACAAAGATCTATTTAGCAGCTGTACTTGTCATTTCTAACATTGTTATATAATCTGTTAAGCAAGTCACTGAATCATTGCCAAAAAAATCTTCAGACTGTTAAAATCTATATTTAGGATTAGTAGATACATACCAACTATAGTTGGTGTTTATTAACATCCACCAAATCAATCCAAACATTCAACTGTAGATGAGGTAAAACTTTCCAAATGAAAAACTTTGGAATCCTGCTATGTTGTTGCAGAATCCTTAAAAGGTATGGTAAGATGATATATAAGAACAAATTTCATGACATGCATCTCATTGAGCTATACCTTAATAAAAATCTTGAATCTGCTTCAACCACCTTTTCAGGCAACATATCTCAGATCATAACAACCCACTAGATAAATTTACTTTGCCTCTTGCCACCTCTGGTTCTTTTGCCAATCGCTCTCATCCTCTGGTTACTAACCCTGCTGCCACTGGAAACAGTTTGCATTTAATTTACTCTATCGAAACCATTCATGATTTTGAACACCTATGTCAAAATCTTCTTCTGCACCTTATTAAGGTACACCCATCCTAAGGCATGGTGCCCAGAATTGGTCGCGATACTCCAGTTGGGCACCTAGCTAGCTGGTGTTTTTTTTTATTCATTTACGGGATGTGGGTGTTGCTGGCTAGGCAGCATTTATTGCCCATCCCTAATTGCCCTTGAGAAGGCTTGAAGATTTGCAGGCTTTAGAGACATTGCAGAAAAAATTTACTAGAATGGTTCCAGGGATAAGGGACTTCAGTTATGTAGATAGATTGGAGAAGCTGGGGATTGTTCTCCTTAGAAAAGAGATGGTTGAGAGGAGATTTGATGAAGGTGTTCAAAACCATAAGGGTTCTAGACAGAGAAGATAGAGAGAAACCATCCCCATTGGCAGAAAGGTAGAGATCCAGAGGATGCTAATTTAAGGTGAATGGCAAAAGAGCCAGCAACAACATGAGGAAAAACATTTTCACGCAGTGAGTGATTAGGATCAAGGCTTTCGAAAGGGCATTTGATAAGCAGCTAAAGAGAGAACATTTGAAGGGCTAAGGGGAAAGAGCAAGGAAGTGGGATTAGTTGAGTTGCTTTAGCAGAGACTTGATGGGCCGAATGGCCTCCTTTCTGTGCTGTAATCAGAGGATTCTAACTGAGGTTTACTAGTGCCCAGAATGATTTAACATAGTGTCTAGCTGGCAATTTAATACCATCTGTCTCGGATTTATTTTGGTGTCAGTTCTTGTAAACTGTTACCTGGCTAAGGTAACATTGTATGGACACAATGTCATGATAATGAAGGGGAAGGTTGGCTTGGTGAGTAAGAGCAAGTAGCAGAGGCAACTGAACTGGTGGTCTCAGTCTAAGGAACAAAGGAGTTCATGAGTTCTTGGCACTCAATGTTGGGTGGAGAGGCAAAAGGAAAAGGGGTCTGCAGTGTGGAAAGAAGCCAAGGTCAATTTTATGCTGCAGGACGATTCTGGTGTCTTGGCCAGTTATAGCAGCAGAGATAAGGCCCGACAGCACTTGATAAGGTCCAGCCAGATCTTTCAATAGATGGCTGGACCAGCCATGTGCCAGGCACACTCAGGTTTGCGCTCCTTGCTGGGGACAAGGTGGAAATAAGAAAGTGGCTGAGGTGGTTGATAACTGCAGACATATTGTGGAGAAAGGGGAGCAAAAGGTTAGATAAGACAGCTAGCAGTTTGAAAGTGCAGTTGTGACTTGGGAGAAAGTTTTTAGCAGGGATGGGGTTGGAAGGAGCTCGGGAATGTTGGTAGTAAGCAGTACAAGGAAGTGGCCACAGATGTCCTTGACTGTGATCAAGGAATGGGAGAAGGTGCGATCGAGGAGGTGGCCATGAATATGGGTGGGAGAGTTTATAGGAAGGGAGAGGTTTAGGGAATATAGAAAGGAAGTGAACTCAGGATAGAGGACAAGGGTTTGTGGGTTAGAAATTAAAAACTGTGGTTGAGGATTGACTTAGTGTAGAGGCTGAGATGAGGGAGGCTGCAGAGGAAACAGGGGCTTTAAAGGAGGAATTTTAAAGGAACAATAAAACAGAAAGACTTGCATTTATATTGCACCTTGCACAACTGCAGGACTTCCCAAAATGCTTTACAGCCAATGAAGGACTCTTGAAGTGTGAATTATGTTATATGGCAGGAAACACAACAGCCAATTTGCAGATAGAAATCACTCACAAACAGCAATAAAATGATAATCAGATAAACTAACTTAAGGATAAATATTTGGTTAGTACACTCAGGGTAACACCCCTCCACTTCTTCAAAATAGTGCCATGGGATCTTTTATGTGCACCTGAGGGGCAAACAGGGCCTCGGTTTTGCCTCTCTTTTGAAAGATGGCACCTCTGACAATGCAGTACTCCCTTAATACCACACTGAAGTGTCAGCCTAGATTGTGTTCAAATTTCTGGAATGAAACTTCTGGTTCAGGGGTGACCCACAACAAAGGTGGAGGAGGAGATAGTGCATGTTGGTGATAAGGCCAGACTGCCATTGCAGTGCAACAAAACAAGGTTTTATAAAGATTCAACATAATTTCTTTGCTTTTGTACTCTACACCTCTATTAATAAAGCCTTTTTAACTTTTTAAACAGCTTACTCAAAATTGTCCCTGACACTTAAGATTTTTGCATGTGCATCCCAACTCTATTCACGCACCCCCTTTAAAAATGTATTATTTAGTTTCTAACAACTGTCCTCATACTTGCTACCAAACACAGTTCATACTTTTTGCACTGTGTCTGCCCACCAGTTTGTCTTTATCCTCCTGGAGTCTGTTATTACACTCCTCATTACACTTCTGAGATTTGTGTCATCCGCAATCTTTGAAATTATGTCTTTTATACCAAAGTCTGATCATCAATATATACCAAAAAGAGCAGCGGTCCCAACACTGAACCTTGGGGGACACCAATGTACAATGTGCATTCCCTGCAATCCAAGTAACAACCATTCACCACCACTTTTTTGCTTTTTGTCCCTTAGGCAATTTTGCAGCCAAGCAGCTGCTGCACTGTTAATCTTGATAACTGGATGAGCACAGAGATCTTGGAGGATTATGGGGCTGGAGGAAGTTACAGAGATAGGGAGAGGCGAGGCCATGGTTGGATTTGAACATAATGATAAAGACCTTAAAAACCTCTTTCCCTGTGACACTGGCTGCATCCTCCGCCTTAATGAAGATGGATGCAAAGTATTCATTCTGTACCTCAGCCAAGTCTTCAGTCTCCAAAAGATGATATTTTTGGTCCCTAATCTGCCCCACTCTTCCACAATTCATTTGTTATTCAAAAGTTCCAGGCTCCTTTTATATTAGCAGCTAATCCTATTTTCACACTCTCCCTTTGCTCCTCTTATTTCCTCTTCCAGTTCTACCATGAACTATTTCAGCTTGGTTCCCGACAGGATTATGAATCTGATATTTACCACAAGCCAATCAGAGTTCCAAAGAAGAGTCATATTGGACTTGAAACATTAATTCTGTTTCTCTCTCCACAGGTGCTGCCAGACCTGCTGAGTTTCTCTAGCATTTTCTGTTTTTATTTCAGGTTTACAGCATCCACAGTATTTTGCTTTTATTTATCACAAGCCTCATTTTTTTGGTTTCATTTGAATCTATATCTCAGGACCATTTTACAATACATCTCAGGGGGCTACACTATATAGCGTTTCATTAGGATCCACAGATTTGAAGGACATCCGGAGGCAGGTCAGGGCGAGGGGCTACACAATAACGCACATTATAGTTAAGTAAACGTTGCCATTAATTAAAACATCATGCTCCCCATAATTGCTCTATAAAAGAGAATGGGACAGATTTTCAACCTGCTGCTTGTGTATGATTTCAATGGTCATAAAAATTATGAGGTGTTTAGAATAGGCGCCTGATTGACAAAAACAGCTTCTCGCCCAGGCAGCAAGTTGAAAATCTACCCCAAATGGACATCAGCGCTTGCTCTTACTAACAAGTAACCAATACAGGGCCAATACAATGCAGGGCAGCAATAAGTAAGCTGAAAAAGGACTCTGTTGAGGCCAACACAAGATAAATATTAGGACAATGGTGGTAACGATTAATATTACACATTGTTAAAATCTTGGATTAACATACAAGCTGCCAACTGATTCTGCAAGTGGACTGATTCCCTCTGAATCCTTCGCCACCTTTAGCACCAACCATTGTGAGTTCCAGCAGCAGAAACCATACCATTTTAAACTGCTTAAGTTTCACTATTAGAAGGTTGTGTTCTTACTGATCAACTTGGGGATGACAATGGCAAGGGGAATATTTCACTCGTTATAATTTACAAAATGCTACAGATGTTGGCTCGGTTGCCTGATCCAGTACATTAGTCATCCCATAAAACTGAAAGTTATCTTTCAAGTTCCAGCATTAATCAATCATCTAATTAATGATTATATTTAGCTATTTTCATACAAACTGCTACAGACAGTATTCCATTTCACTAAGGAGAAGTGGGGGCAAAGGGCACAATAAACATATCTGTGTAGATGCATTTGTGGAGAAGAAATTGAGCAATATTCTCTGAAAGCAAGTCAATGAAATTGATCCCTGAAAAAGGGACAAGCTTGTTGGACCCAATGGTTTTTTTCTTGTTTCTATTTTCATAAACTAAACTGATAGTTATGCAATGCACATTTTTCCTATTTTGAGAACTTTGCATGTATAGGGGGAAAAAAGCACCAATGCTTTCCTGGAAAATAGCTATATCGTGCAACAAAATCAGATAATGATACAAACATAAAATTAAACTATGATTGACTGGAATACAAGCTAGTGATAACCAACTGAGTTAGGTTTTGGGCTGACCCAGTTAAGGGTTACACCTTTGCCCTTAATACCAGAAGAAATGGACATTGAAGCAGTCCATAAGACCATAAGACATAGGAGCAGAAATTAGGCCAATCGGCCCATCGAGTCTGCTCCGTCATTCAATTATGGCTGATAAGTTTCTCAACCCCATTCTCTTGCCTTCTCCGGGTAACCTTTGATCCCCTTACCAGTCAAGAACCTATCTATCTATCAGTCTATGCACATGCCATTAATTAAGAATGTGTGGTGAAAGTATTAATGTGCAGCTAAGTTGAAAATGCTGTCTTATTAATATTAACATTTACTGCACATAATTATTGTAAATTTAAAAGGTCAGGTAGGAAAGAGGTAGATTATTATGGTTTCTTCACTGTACAGTTTAGCTAAACCTCACTTACCATAAGCACATTTGCCTATGACATGTTTATAGAGATGTTAAACCATCTTCCAACACCACCAGATGCACCTCATTTGCTTTTTCACCACCATATCTGGTTTGACTATCTTGAGGATTACCATATTTTCCTCTCTAAGACCAAATCCTCTGGATCACTCCAGAATTACTCTGGAGGAGGAGATCAGCTCTGGATCCACCTCTTCTGTCCCTCTTCCCCTCCAACAATGAAAGTAAAGAAGTCTTGGACTTTTCTTCTCAAAGATTAAGAATTCCCATGCAGTTATCTCAGCCACTGACACCTCTTCTTTCCCTTTCCTAACTCCAACCCACCTCTCACAGGCCCTTATCCCTCATCGCTCTAAGTTCTTCCTCATTCCTCCACTGTCATCACCGGGCACCTTTAATCACCTCTATGACAAAACAGAGCAAAATACTGCAGATGATGGAAATCTAAAATTGAGAACTAAAAATGCTGGAAACACTCAGCAGGTCAAAGCAGCAAGTCATGGAGAGACAAACAGAGTTAACATTTCACACTGATAGACTTTGAATGTTTTACTCTCCACAGATGCTGCCTGGCCTGGAGTAATTCCAGCATGTTCTCCTCTGACATCCATCTTTCACTGCTACCCTTAAATCATATATTTCTCTAGTTGTGCATTGCCTTCATGAACTCTTTTTTCCCCAACTCTCTTTCAACACAGAAGGCCCAATGTGCCTGCGCAGACTCTATGGTAGAGCTATCCAATTACAACAACCTGTATTGATATCGCACTTTCAACTTCATAAAACATCCCCAGGTACTTCATTGAGGCATTATAAACCAAAATATGACACTGAGCCACATAAAGAGATATTAGGGCAGATGACCAAAAGCTTGGTCTAGAGGCAGGTTTTAAGAAACATCAAAAGGGAGAAAAGTGACCCATATTAGCAAGGGAATTCCAGAGCTGAGGGCCTAGGCAACCAAAGGCATGGCCACCAATGATGGGTTGATTAAAATCGGCATGCTCAAGAGGCCAGGATTAGAAGAGCATAGATATGGAGTCATTATGGCAAGAAGCCCATCAAGTCTATGCTGGCTCTATTCCAGTCACCCATTTCCCTACTTGTTCCCAGTATAGAGTTTATTTTCAAAGTGCCTATCCAATTTCCTTTTGAAATCTTTGTTCGTCTTCAGGTGAACTCCAGGTGTCAGAGGGTTGCAAGGCTGGAGGAGGTTACAGAGATAGGGGAGGCCCAGGCCATGGAGGGATTTGAAGACAAGGGTGAGAATTTTAAAGTCAAGCCATTGCTTAACCGGGAGCCACTGTAGGACTGATGGGTGAACAGGATTTGGTGTGTTAGGACACAAGCAACTGAGCCCTGAATGATCCTCAGCCTCCTTTATTCGTTCATGGGATGAGGGCATCACTGGCTAGGCCAGCATTTATTACCCATCCCTAATTTCCCTGGACATATAAGAATCAACCACATTGCTGTGGGTCATATATAGGCTAGACCAGGCAAGGACGGCAGATTTCCTGGGTTTTTACAATAATTGGCAATGGTTTCACGGTTATCATCAGACTTTTAGTTCCAGATTTTTATTGAATTCAAATTTCACCAGAGCATTACCCTGGGTCTCTGGATTACTAGTCCACTATACCACTACACCATTGCCTCCCTCCCCCAGAAAGCCTAAAATGTGGGAGGTTGGGAATGTTAGGATAGTCAAGTCTGGAGGTAACAAAGGCATGGATGAGGGTTTCAGCAGCAGAAGAACTGAAGCAGTAGTGGAGTCCAGCAACGTGACGAAGGTGGAACAAAACAATAAGATAAAGCAAAATACTGCAGATGCTGGAAATCTGAAACAAAAACAAAAAATGCTGGAAAAAACGCAGCAGGTCGGTGGAGAGAAAGACAGAGTTAACATTTCGAATCTGAATTACTCTTCTTCAGAGCTACATAAGCAACATTGGTGATGAAGCAGAGCTGTGGTTGAAAGTTCATCCTGGGGCCAAATATTCCACCGAGGTTGCGAACAGTCTGGTTCAACCTCAGACAGTTGCCAAGGAGAGGGGTGGCTAGGGAGCAGAGCCCACAGAGTGGACCAGCGATAATGGCATCAAACCTCCCAACATTCAACTGGAGCTTTTGGTCATTCAGTTCTGGATTTCAGGCAAGCAGTCTTATAGTTTCCCATGTTTTTGATAACTTGTACATCTTTTTCCCCTTGAACTACTTCAGCATTTCAACAAGACTGATGTGGGTTCTAATCACACACATCACCTGCTGGGTTATTGTTCAACTCAACGCAGACACTCTAGAATCCCATAAGATGTCCAAATGCAGCCAATGAGTTTTCATGCAATTTCATTAAGCAGACAAACTGCAGCTTGTATGTGATTGGAGTAATGATTTATTTATGTGAATAAATAAATTACAGCCAGAAATTGGGTCCTTCCAGCAAGGAGATGCTCCAAATCATTTACAGCTCTTATTAAAATTGATCATCGCATTGAACACTTCAGCAGCTACAGAACCTATTTTATCTTAAGGTCTTCTCATCAATTACTGATGACGATTCCAGTACTTTTGCAATATTGAGTCAGATTATGTTATAATGTACGATAAAATATATTTTGGCATTAATCAAATATAGTAATCTAAATGTTTCTGTAATTTGCTGTATCAATCTCCTTGCAGCTTTCACCAACCCAAGTACTCAAACCATAGAGAGGAATAAAGGAGTGATTTACTCAGAAAAATAAATATTCTAATACAAGTCACAAGTTACATAAATGCAGTTGCATAAAAAGTCATGGTTCCAATTCTAAAGTCCATCAGGATCCCACAGACTGATCAATGTTATGTTCTCTAACAGCTCTGTGGGTGTACCTGCACCGCATGAACTGCAGCGGCTCAAGAGGGCAAGTCACCATCACCTTCTCAAGTGCAATGAGGGGTGGGCAATAAACGCTGGCCCGGCCACATCCCATGAAACAATAAAAAAAAATAACCTGGCATCCAAACTGTTTTTGGCACAGGTGCGGTGGCTAACACCTTTACAAGAGCGGCGATAAGTCTCCCAATAGTTGTGGTGGTAAATTTACTATTTAAGGTTACGCTCAAGAAAGACCACGATTCAGTTCCAACCTGTGCTGAGTTTCCTTTTCCAAAAATATAGTTTATTCTCAAGACTGATGAAATTACATCACATGCCCAAAGTCGACATTACATGAAGTGCAAAACAAATCAATTTCTTTCAAAACTGTATGTTACTTGCTCCATTTACGATTAAACAATATTTACTACTTGCCAAACATATAGCCCAAATGGTTTTACACAGTTTTCAGCCCGAGTGTACTATGGCTGAAAGCCTTAGACAGTGGCCTTTCCTCAATGCGCCTTTGAGGTGGCTGCCCCAAGGTTTTACTGCATCCCTCAGCGCATAGTCCAGGACCTTGAAATGTGCCAGTCTGCAACACAAGTCATCAACAGCTCTTTGCACTGGAAGACCAACAAGATTCCGGCAGATCAAAGGGCATCTTTTATTTAGTTGATGGTCCTCCAGCACAGTTAATGTTCATCGCACCATGCGTCCCTGGGAACAGCCAAAAGATCACAGAGTCCTGCATTACAGAGCTGCTCGGGATGAAGCTCAGCAAGAGCCACTGCATCTCTTTCCAGATTTTGCAAAGGCACCTTCCAGAAGTAGGTGGGCGACAGTCTCTGCCCCACCACAGGTGCCTCGAGAGCAATGTGCGGAGAGGGTGAGATTCCAGCGCACAGGAAGGATTTGATTGGGAGAACCCTTCTCACCACCAACCACGCGTCTTGGCGCTTATTTGGAAGTTCTGGTACTGAGGCATTCCGCCAAATGACTTTAACAGTCTGCTCAGGAAACCATCTGACAGGATCCACCATCTCATTTTCCCAAAGAGCCTCAAGTACATTATGTGCGGACTACAGCCTGATAGATTCCACAAGGGACAGGTTCTCAGCAGGACAGCACGACAGTTGTGGGGAAAACAAGCCAATCAGAATTCCTACTTCTAATTCCAACCAGTGACCCAAGGTGTAAAATGTGCACGTGTGGATGTGGGGTGAGGTTGAGCTGAGCTCAGCTGTGAGCCCCTCTGTAAAGTCTGCTGATATTCTTCCTTGTCTTGGCTCACAAAGAAGAGGTCTTGTGGTTATATAGCACATTTCATTACCTCAGGACATCTCGAAGCACTTCGCAGTCAATGAAACACTTTTGAAGAGTGGTCACTGTTATTATGCAGGAAACATTTGTACATAGAAAGGTTCCAAAACAGCGATGAAATAATGTCTAGTTATGTTTTTTGTGATGTCGATTGAGGGATAAACATTGCCAAGAACACTGAGGAGACTCCCTGTTGTTCATAGAATAATGGTACAGGATCTTTTACATTAATCTGAAGGAGACAGGGCCTCGGGCCAACAAAGACAGCACCTCCAGCAGTCCAACACACTCTCTGTATTGAACTGGAGCGTCAGCTTGGATTTTGTGCTCGAGTCTCTGGAGTGCCTGAATCCATACCTTCTAAACTGAGAGGCAAGTGTGCTACTCACTGAGCCATGGCTGACACCTGAAAACTGTTCACTCAGGCAAGGTACTAAAAGCTGGCCGTCATTCTTGAAACTGTAGTCCAGCAAGAGGAAGGAGACGGGACAGAAAGCGAAATGTTAGATGTGCACCTCGGATTGGGATTCAATATTGCAAGATCAAAAACAAACAGGAAAGTGACCTGTAGGACTTGGTGGCTCCCTGAGCTGAACAAACGAGGGAGGCAAGCAGGTGAATGGTAAAAAGGTTATATGGTTAACCAGATATTCTGAAGTTCTGCTCAATTTAAATTTTGGGTAGACAGGCATGGAGATACTCTCAGAACATTTCTTCAAAAAAGTTAAACAGGTAAGTCTACAAAGGTTTTTTGTGATACAAATGTATTTGATTGGCCAATTGATTATTTTCTTGTTCCATTCTGCCATTCTCAATTTCCAGCTGCTAAGTTAGATTACATACGAACACATCTCCTGTGGCACTGCTCTTGCTGGGTCAGAGCATACGCTGTTTTATAACAATAACTTTCAGGGCCCCACAAAGTGTCGTGGCCTTCCTCTGGATATAATGCATCCTCCCACTACCCTATTATCCCCCCAGAAAAGGCTCTCCCCACAAATTTCCCACTATTTACATACTTGGATACTGGCAGACAGTCCTGAGGTGCCCAATTTTCAGTAGGCATCCCACATGTTCTTCCAACGCAGAGTGGACCAGGGTATTTACATCGGATTTACAGCACAGAAACAGGCCATTCAGCCCAACCAGTACATGCTCATGTTTATGCCCCACTCGAGCCACCTCACATCTTTCCTCATCTAATTCTATCAGCATAGTCCTCTATTCCCTTCTCTCTCATATGCTTATCTAGCCTTCCCTTAAATGTATGCATACTACCTTTCCCTATGGTAGCGAGTTCCACATTCTCACTACTCTGTTTTTTCTGAATTTTCCTAATGGATTTCTTGGTGACTGCCATATGTTGATAGCCTCTAGGTTTGCTCGCCCCCACAAGTAGAAACATTCTATGTCCACTCTATCAAAACCTCGCAAAATTTTAAAGACACTATTAGGCCATCCCTCAGCCCCTTTTTTCAAGAGAAAAGAAACCCAACCCATTCATCCTCTCCTGATGGATATACCCATGCATTTCTGGGATTGTCCTTGTAACTGTTTTTTGCACCCCTTCCTGTATCTCTACAGCCTTTCTGTAATATAGCAACCAGATTGTATGCAATACTCTAACTGTGGTCTAACCAAGATTCGATATAAGTTTAGCATAAAGTTCAAG
The DNA here is from genome assembly GCF_964194155.1 of Cetorhinus maximus. Lineage (NCBI taxonomy): Eukaryota > Metazoa > Chordata > Chondrichthyes > Lamniformes > Cetorhinidae > Cetorhinus > Cetorhinus maximus. The sequence goes on from NC_135893.1 coordinate 4,183,861, forward strand.
TTTAAGCTAGGTCAGTTAAAATCACCAAAGGCCTTCTGCTGCCACTGGTGAGTGGGAAATTAACTAACCAGGGCACCTTCTTGCCCAATCCCACTCTGATTTAACATTCCCCAGTTTCTTGTGGCTCAACATTTATAAATCACTCAAGTTCTATGTCCAATTTATTAAGTCTTTTGAGCTCCACCAGCACAGGCGCAATTGACCAAATGGTCTCCTGTGCTGTATGATTCCATGGTTTTCCACACCTTTATAACTTTCTAAATAGCTATTATGATAACTGTCCAATTCTGATGGTTGTATATAAACTACAATTTCTCTCTCCTGTGAAATATGGTGCTACAAACTTAGCTATAACATGGTTGTACCGAAAGAAAGACAATCATTCACAGAAATTTATTATGTCTGAGTTGGTAGATTTTACAACAACCTGCAAAAAATTAATGGAAAAAAGATGCAAAGATCAGCAACAGGTGCACATTACTGGAAAGAAATCAAAAGAAATCCATGGACTTTTACAGACAATGAGCTCACACTTTATGCTTCTATCCAGACATAATCCCTGCTGCTTTTTTAAGTCTCCGTCTAGTTACTGTACTTTCTCTGCTTCATTCACTTCTTGTCCAGAGGTGAAACCATAATGTTAATTTCATTCTGGCAAAAATTACTTTTATGGTTCCCCTTACAAACAGTGGCATGAAATATTTAAAATATAAAAGAATTAGTCAGTTCAAATTAAACCTGAATGTCAGCTGAAGCCCTATTTAGGCTCCAAGGAGAGTTGTCGAATTAATACCAGTTACTACCAGCACCACAATCACTACATCAGTCTTTTATGAACTACTCACACTGGCTTCTACTCCAGAGAGAGAAAAGTTTTCTGTTAGAGGCACTACCGAACTTAGGAATGGCAAAACAAATTGCGTTTTCAGCTGGGCAAAGAATAGGATAATGGTTGTTTGGTAGTACAGAACTTGAGTATTGCTGAAAAAAGAGACGTGTCGAAGCTTTTCATCTTGCACTCATCAGGACACTTCTCAAGAATACCAATATGAGGGAAAAACAACAATTTATGCAATATATGAAGAGAGTGCTAATTGGTTGGCAAGTGGGCTCTGATTGATAGAGGCGTTGCCATGGAGAATGCACAAGTTCTGGCGACTGACAGTTAACTGCCAAGCATCGTTTGAAATTTAAACCAGGCAGCTTGAGCCTGATTGGTCAAGGTATTGCCGAGGAATGAGTCAGCGAATGGCTGTCAATTATTTTCTTTAGCTGAAACAGGCACAATGTGTGCACATGTTCTTTCTGTCTGCAAAGAACAGGGCCCTGTGTATTAATATATGTAGCTCCTAATACACACAAATGCACCACACTGTGAGCCCAATTGACAATCTTAAATTGATTGTTAGAGTAATTCTTAGCACACTGAGGATTTTTTGGAAATGTTGTCTAATCATGAATCACATCTAATATTGGACTCTGTGTTTTGAGTTTTCCAAGCACGGGCTGGTTGGGTACAGTTTGTACCTTGGCCATTACAAACAGCAGTTGGGACATGCTGTTTGAAATGATCCACCAGTCTTTGGGATGTACGGCAGCATCCTGTTAGTGGCGAATACCACTTGCATTGCTGCTGCGTAGTAGCAGCGTGAAACAGCTACCCACTAACAGGATGCTGCCATCAAGCCAAAAAAATGTTCCAACTATCGCACAAACGAGTAATGTGATATATGAATTTCAAAATTACAAAATAATTGACAGCAATTCGCTGACTCATTCCTCAGGGCAATGCCTTGACCAATCAGGGTCAAGCTGCCTGCTTTAAATTTCAAACAAAGATTGGCAGTTAACTGTCATTCTCCATGGCAATGCCTCGACCAATCAGAGTCCACTTGCCAACCAATCAGCATTCTCTTCACATAGTATAAATTGTTGTTTTGTCATGAAAATATAACAATTTTCGTAATATTATTGCGATTTATTGTAAAGGTAGGTTAATAGTGGGGTTTGGATTAGTTTCTCTGTGTGAGGTTGTGTGTGTGGGGGTTTTAATTGAATTGCAGACAGATAACTTCTCTTTTGATAACTCAAAAGCTCCAGACTAAGTTTGAAATGCTAAATATGTAAACATGGCTGAAGTTTTAGAATATGAGGTGTGAGGGGAACATTTGTATTTTTAGATAAACCAGAGTCGTGAATTTCAAAGAGCTGGTAAGGTGTTATACCAAGCCAACAGAGGCTAAGCCAAACAAAAGCCAAAAGTGTGCTTATTTTTCCCAAAGATTATTGGTATGAATACTATGGAAGATTTATATTATGGAAGAAGTAAAGTTGCAAAGCCATACTGGGACAATGGAATTTACATTAAAAAGGGAGAAACCAGTATAAAGGAGATGAGGTTTGTGTGTAAGGAGAAGGAATTCTAAGGTCTAACAAGTGTGAAAAGCCTCCAGCTTCTATGCATCAAGCTGCTGTCTACAGGAACCAAAGCTAAGAAAACTCATGTGAATATCCCTGTCCAGGGTTTGCCTGGGTCTGTTGAAATCTATGTTATTTTACTGCTGCCTTAATGGAGGTGTAATTGGGAGTTAGATTAATTAAAGGATTTAGGAGTTATTATAGTAGTAATAAAGTATGTGCTTAAAATCTTTTCTTCTATTAATAATTTTCATTTATTTCTACAAAAAACCTCTAAGACTCAGTAGTCTTATTACTACTGAATTCAAGGCATGCATCTCGAAATAAAAATACAAATTGCAAAACAGTTGTGGCAGCTGTTTCAAGTTTCCCTCTGGGGATTTGAGCAGCTTGGCATTTACCATCCGCTGTGCCATAACAGTTTTCCCTTTATATTGGTATCCTTGCGAAGTGTCCTGATGAGGGCAAGTCAAAAAGCTTCAACATGTCTCTTTTTTCAGCAATAATAATGCTTTATTACAACAGCTCCGAAAAGAAAATGTTAACATTGCTGTCATACTGTGACAAAAATGGCAGAATGCTGCCAGGCATCTGCTTGTCAGGTATGCTATTGATATCTTGCATTGAAAAATCTGTTTAAAAAGGTGTATTACCCTCTTTTCTGGAAGTGTTACTGCACAAGTGAAAACTTAAGAAACACTACCCTTCTTAAAATAGAGGATGAACAGCTGTTTTTAGATGACTCAGCAATACATATATACTGAATCTATTATCCATGGTTTGACTGTCAAACTATTGGGCAATTTTCTTCTCCTTTAATGCTCATATGTTTACATCTACGTTTAATTCCTTTTGAATTGGCTATCTTCAATAACTTTTGTTATTCACCAATCAAACTATGCAGGAACATTCACCCAATCACATTTCACCAAAGAAAATCTACAATCACGTTCCCGCAAATAAAAGTTCTCTTAAGGCGCAGCAGCATAATATTTCCCTACCCATCCTTAGGCATGAAGTATCTAAAACATTTAAAGCACAACAAACAAACACAATTCAGTAAACAACCACAAATGTATTAAATTTACCATCTTTCAATCAATCCATGAACTCTCCCAATTCTTCTGGCAATGCATAGCCTGATGCTACAGGCCGGGCACTCCGAATAGCTCTGACCTCACAGGCCCATCACCAACCATCAACACCTTCTGACCAAGCCTGCCGAGTTGCAAATTTTCAAACAAATTTCTCTGTTCAACCTTAATCTTCCTACTTCGCTCAGCACAATCAAGCACACGAGGTCCCAGCTCACTCAACATCTCTCCTCTGCCCTGCCCCTCCAAGCCCAGTTATATGTTGAGTTTCTAGCTATGAGCAATGGCTTGTATCAGTTATTTTTTAATTTAAAAAAAAAACTAAAGGTCATTGTGCGTTAAAGCATGGATGAGGCAGGGGGTGTGGTTGGGAAGAGATAGATTAACAGAAAAGAATTTAAATATCTCTAAAAATGGCAATACAGAGTATTACCCTACCTCTGTGACAAGTATGTGTAGTTAGTTTCCAGTTACCTCTACAGATTTTCAGTACAAGTTTCTCTAACTCCAATGTTAACAGTTTGCAGCTGGTACCAAAGAGTTTCTCTATAGAATAGAGAAACGCATACGTTGTAAGCCATACAGAAATAGGATGTAAAGGAAATGAAAGTAATCTTCAGAATGTAATTTGATACTGAAATCTTAAATGGGAAATAAATGTGTAAAGAGGGAAAGATGATTGTATGAAACAGATGGTGCTTCCGAATAAGATTTGGCAGAGTTAGAAGAGCATATTAATGTCGATCTAATAGGAAAAATGAGATTCAGACCAGCCTAAAGTGGACACACATTACTTTAAATGAAAAACATTGCAGCTATAGCACAGCTTCCCTGAAAAATGACAGATACAATTATGCACTGGTGAAATTGACATTCAGCAGAAAAGATTTCATAACGTGACCAAATGAAGCAAAAGCCTGTCTAAGAATTTTCCTCCAAGGACATAGGAGAAGGTTGAACAAGACAGCAAACGTCTAAAGTGATCTGCCAAAGGAAAATCCCGAGTAAAGTTTTAGATCGTGCGATACTTTACAAAATACTAGGGCACCAATAAGTACTGGATTCATATTTTGTTTCATATTAATAAGATGATTTTACTTTGGGAAGTAGTGCTAACAGCTCAACCTTGGCAGCTTGTTTCTTGTCATAACGACAAATAGCAGTACCAGAGTTGATTTCATGCAAACACCCACAGCTGCACAAGTGCACCTGCGGAAGAACTGCTCTAGTCACTCTCATTGCTGACACTCTCAACACATTTAAAAAGACATTCATAATGTTACCACATTATTGACCAATGCAATTCTATCTGCCGACATCAGAAGCAATGCTGCTATCAGCCCTGTGAATTGGAAATTGTGTTTAAGCCAATTTTATGTGCTTCACTTCAACAGCAAATACTCAATGCTTTGTGATAATACTGAATACTTACCAGAAGTCTGTTGGAGAAAGCAAAACATTTGCAAAACTATAGTACTGGTTATGTGGTGCTATCTGCCTTCAACTTGCATATAATGACTAACAGCAACATACTATGCTGTGCCTCACCACTGGGTACAATACCTTATATCTTACATCACTTTCATCCAATCGGCACAATTTCCTGTCTTAGAAAATTAAAATACACTTCAAAGACTACATAAAATAATTTTCAATGCAAATACATAAAGTCAGCTAAAATAATAAACCAATAATAATCACAAAATAAAGAAAATTTAATGGAAGAGGCCCAGGAATGACTCAAGTTGGTTAGAAGGCAATCCTTTTACCTTGAAAACCAGAGCTTCAATCCAGCCCAGGCAATTACGCTCTTTAAAGAACAACCACCAGCCAGGCTAGATCAGGAGCTTGGTGATTAAGAACACAATTTTATTAGCAGGGAAAAAAATTATTTAGGTTAAACAAGGCCTTCTCTTTTCTCTTAGATCATACTAACTACAAACTGATCTTCTCATCATGTCCTTCAATCATTTCTCACTTAGAATGAAAAAAAAATGTACATTGTTAAACCACAATGTATGAACCACAGCATAATGGAAGTCCCACCAGCAGATAATGAAACTTAACAGCTAAATAAGAGTTCCCTAATGACACTTGCTTATTTCTGCCATGAACATCTGAATGCTTTACCCCTCCCATTCTGCCTACCTCAATCGTTTTCAGTTGCAATTATCTCAAGTTGGTTCTGCCTGCATGATTAGCTAATGGTACACCAGCTTAATCATAAGCAAATCCAATATAGTGAAGCTACATTAAGAGAATCACTTTGGCTAAGGGAACCAAATTGTCCTGAATCAAATGATTTGTTTAAGCTAGAAGCCTTATTGAAAGATAGTTATAAGCAGACACATTAGTTGTCAAACATATTATTATTAAGTGACAGGTTGCAGAGAAATATTGGGAAGCAGTGTAGAGAGGCTTCCAAAGAGCTATACTTTAGCTACAGAAGGGCCACATTAGCCAGCTGAAGGGTATTTATTTTCCAAATCACAGTCAGTCATCTTAATAAAAGCAAAATACTTTGGATGCTGGAAATCTGAACTAAAAACAGAAAATGCTGCAAATATTCAGAAGGTCAGGCAGCATCCATGGAGAGAGAAACAATTAATGTTTCACTTTGATGATCCAACACCATCTGTTTCACTCTCCTGTTATGACCTGGCATATGATGTGTTCCAGGCAGACCAAATCCACAAGGGATACTTGGTTGCGCTATCACAACGGTTTTACAATTTGTATTTATTATGAGATGTGTGCACTGAATTCAGAAGAAATGAGTCCACCAAGACCTTCAGGGATTTAAAAAATTAAATTAAAATATTTATTAACAAAATAAAAGATTTCAAGCACATAAGATTACAATTATTTACCTCTATAACAAATCCTAAAATTCCTAATTAACCTGAATCCCAGTTACACGCCCCATTTAAGGCAACAGTCCAAAATAGATTTGAGATTTAAAATGAAACCAGCAAGTTAACACAGTACCCATTTGACCACGGAATTCCAAATGGCTTCTCCAACTTCAGTTACTTTACATAGCAGACTTATGCACAAATGGCTGGAGGTTTCTTAAGGGTTGTTTCACACATTCCTGTTAGATCTGACATGGTCCTTTCCTCACACAGCCTTTCATTCTTTTTTATATATGTTGCTCTCTTTTGAATATGTAAACTCTATTGTTCCATATGTCTTTGAAACTGTATCTTCCTCATAATATAAAAACTTTCGTGTTGCCAATATTGTCAGTAACCTTTGGGAAAAATAAACACACTCCTTAGCCTTGCTTATCTGGCTAGTTGTAAACAGACTAACATGCCTTTGAAATCCAAACAATCCCTTCATTTATCTAAAAATGCAAATTTTCTTCATACCTTGCATGCTAAGCCAGCATCCATGTTTACTCATTAGCATGTCAAGCACATTTCTACACCTAGCTTCGTTTGACGATTTCAAACTTGCAGTCTACTTGATTCCATATGTAATTAAATCACATGAATAGAACCCCTATACTTACACACATAAACCTATTTCACAATAAATCAGAAAAATATTATGAAAATTATTATACTTTTGTCACACTCCACGGTTGTGCAAAACCTGCTAGCATGTTCAACAATTTCCATTAATATTTTAGGCTATTTTAATAGGAATAAAACTATCGGTAGGGATAATTACAATATAATTTTGGGCACTTCACCTTCAGAAGGACACTGATGCACTGGAGAGTTCAGAGAAGCATAAGTAGAATAATTGCAGGTCACTTTTGCATTTAGCTGAGCTAGTCAAGTCCATAACTGCTGTGGAGAATTTGCGTGTGGAGCATTTAAATAATTGGAATTAAAGACCAGTTATCCACAGTTAGTATTATAAGAAAATAAGCGTATGTATAAAAGTTAATTGTAAGATATGTGCAATTTCAATGCTAAACTATTTATTACTTTTCTTCTGAGAAATTTTATCTACGGATACTATAACTATGATTATTTGATTGTTCAATATATTCATTATTAATTCTGAAATAAAATCTAATGTTCCACTTATGACGTTCCACTGCCTTTCAAAGAAGTGAAGGTGGCAGGACAAGATGATCCAGCTGTTAATAAAGCATGTGGGATCTTTGAATATGAAGTCAAAAGTACAAACGCAGGGAAGTTATATTAAATCTTTATAAAATCACTGGTTCAGCCACAGCTGTCCAATACTGGACACTCCACTTCAGGAAGAATGTCAAGGCCTTTCAGATGCTGAAGAGATTAACCAGGATGAGGCTATTGACCAGGGACTTCAGTTATGTGGAAAAACGAGAACCATAGAAAAGTTACGGCACAGAAAGAAGCCACTGAACCCTCATGTCTGTACCGGCCGAAAAATAAAAAATAAAAAACTATCCGCCCATTCTAACCCCACCTTCCAGTACCCAGTTCATAGCCTTGTAGGTTTCAGCACTTCAGGTGTAGATCCAGGTACCTTTTAAATGAGTGTTTCTGCCTCCACCACCAAACCAGGCAGCAAATTCCAGACACCCACCACCCTCTAGGTGAAGAAGTTTTTCCTCATGTCCCCTCTAATCCTTCTACCAGTCACCTTGAAACTACGCTGGTAATTGACCTCTCCACTAGGGGAAACAGGTCTTTCCTGTCTACTCTATTTAGGCCTCTCATAATCTTGTGCACCTCAATTAAGTCACCCCTCAGCCTCCTCTGTTCTAAGGAAAACAATCCTAGCCTATTCAATCCAATATTTCTTCATAGCTGCAATGTTCAAGCCCTGGCAACAGTCTTGTAAATCTCCTCTGTACTCTCTCCAGAGCAATTATGTCCTTATTGAATGTGGCGACCAGAACTGTACACAAAATTCCAGCTGTGGCCTAACCAGCATTTTATACTGTTCCAGCGTTACACCCCCGCATTTGTATTCAATACCTCGTCAAATAAAGTAAGCATTCCATATGCTTTCTTTACCACTTTATCAACCTGTTCTGTCACCTTGTGGACATGCACGCCAAGGTGTCTCACTTCCTCCACCCTTCTCAATATTCTCCTGTTTATTGTGTAATCCCTAGCTTTGTTTGCCCTCCCCAAATGCATTACTTCTCACTCCTCTGAATTGAATTCCATTTGCCACTTTTCCACCCACTCAACCAAACCACTGATATCATTCTGGAGTCAACAATTATCCTCTTCACTATCAACTACGTGGCCAATTTATGTGTCATAATTGAGGAGCTGGGATTGTTCTCCCTGGAGCAAAGTGGTTAAAGCAATAGTTAACAGAGGTGATCAAAACACCTCAATTTCAAGCGACTAAAGAGAGAGAATTTGGTCTAGATATTGAGATGTGCTTTGAGACTCCGTGGAAGCCCTGATGCGCTGACCACCATAGGGAATGCCCGGGAAGTTCAGTCATCCAATGGGCAATTCTTTTGCTCCCCGTGGCCCTGCATGAAAGTCTCCTACTCTGAGCTAGAGTTGTAGACTTCGGACAATTCCACAATACTTATCTGGATAGTTACCCAGAAAATGTTAGACAGATTGAAACTTGCCCAACATCTGGGTAACCACAGAATTCATTCCCCAATCACTTACACTGACCTCCCAATACCCCACTACCTCTCCTGAATCCCTGACTAGCCCCCAACCACCCAACTACCACCCCCAACCCCCCCAATTACCCCAACCCACTCACCCACCTGCCACCCCACCCACTCTACCCGTTCACTCCTTCATCCATTCACCCATTCACTAACATTCAGACTGGACATTTAAACTTGCCATATGGCAGCTTGTGCCGAAAAGAGGGACGTGTCCCGTCTTTCCCCAACTCTACCGCAATCCGATGGAGTTCTCGTAGGGATACTGCACTCCACATTTCTGGGAAAAATCATGCCCCAAATTTCAAATTTTTATCAGCAAAAAAGAAACAAGTGTGTTTATCTAAAATAAATGCAAACATTAAATATGGGTTCATGAATGATGAATCAGATTTCCAATTCTTGTAGAGGACTGTGAAAATGAAAGGATTTGCATCTTACTTTCTGCTTTGCTTAACTTTTTGATCTCTGATCCAGTATTACAACTGGTATCAGTCATTCAATGCTTATCAAAATTCTGCCATGAAAGCATTCTGCAACTTGCAACCATGTTCCCAACTGGTAAACATTAAATGTGTCACTTGAAGTACACTTCACATTTGGAGCACCCAGTCACAATTGACTGTACATTAAAATCTGGAACAGCAATAGGTGAGAAATAATTTTGTACAGAATCTAAACTGGGGTTGATAAGTGCACAACAGTATGTTCCTCTGTGGTTTAACGGCAGTGTTGTCAGAAGCAGTGTGAGTGCTCATTATTGAATGGTTAGCAGATTTAAAATGTTCCCATTCTAAATCATCTCTTCAACACAAAGAAACAGACGTATTACTTGAATTCTAAGCAAAGAATGGAATAATCACCGCTAAAATCACAAATAACAATCTTATTTCCATAGCTCGTATTTACGGGTGGCATTTTCAACTTTGCCAGGGACATAAAATGGAAAGAAAGATCATATCCAATAAGCAGCTGATTTGGGATCAACCACGTTACACCCTTTGCAAAACCGAAAGCCCGGTATGCATATTTCCTCACACATACTTCATCCATATCTTCCATCTCATTAAAAATCTTCCAGCCTACAAGATCCAGTTTCCAGTTGTCATTCTTCCCATCTCACACGTCTGTAATTTTTTTTTTCCCATTATACGTTGCTGAATCTCTAATTTGTAGTTTGGATGGGAAGCTGACACTCAACAATTAATGCACCACCACTGTATTCCCAGGCTAGGTTAGAATATTTCACAAGTGCCAATCCAAGTCTTGGCAGTAAATGACATGATGGCATTCTGATTTCAGTTTTATAATTTAAATTGACCTACTGTTTCAATCAGGAAGTAAATTTTGTTTTTAAATGAGCCTAAAGGAATTTTAACCCCAATGGTTCCCAGGCTACAGCAGCATTTCCAATATGAATAATCTGGGTTAAATAATGCAGATTACAAGGCTAGGAAACATGCTTAAATTTAACTCAATTATATTTGGAGGGAGGGATCAGTTGGAAGCTTTGCAGAACTTTCTCTTGGAATGCTAAGCAAGTTGGGTCAAATCCACAACACAGCAAATTATACTTAATATCTGGAAGGAATTATCACTATGGAGAGGAATGATGTTGGTTTGCACCACACAGTAAGTTTTTAATCTCAGCTGGACCATAAAACAAGGGATGTCAGCAAAAACTGAGAAGTGGTTCTTCAAAAAGAGGGGCACTAACATGGGGCGAGGGGTCGCGGGTGCAAGTTAACTTGGGTCCTTCAAGCACACCGAAAACCAGACTCATGGGGAGGCCTGGGAGAGAGTCGCAGTGATTCCCAACTATGAAATGATAGCTGTGGGTTACTGAGGAGAGATTCAAGTGAAAGCACAAAACGTAAAAAATGGCAGGCAAAAATCTATAATAACAATTAATATTTTGACACTATCTTTAAGATATAATATTCTAAAAAGTTTATTGTATAATGGCAAATTGATCATAAAACTCAGAGACCAATGCAAATTACCCTCATATGCAATACACAAACAATATTCACTCCACCATCTTTTAAGAATTGATCCTCTGCATCAAGTTCAAAGCGTTTCTTTAAGTTTCAGTATTAAGCTATTAAATTCTTTTTCATTTCAGGACAACTTAGAAATTAACAAAGACAGACAAAGGGAGTGATTACACTTCCTGTGCTTTTTGTTTACACTCAGAAATACGAACTGATGTCACAGGTACAGGGAGTAGAATTCCATAATTGCCCACATTTTCCCCATAGTTGTGCTCATATTCAAACCAGGAACTCCTATTTTTTGCAATCCGACTTTATGACTCTATAAGGACAGGCCTGATTAAGCATTGCTGCATCTCTTTTGCAGAAGAATGATACATGGCAATAATGTCCTATGAATATCTAAACGTTTATTGTGGAACTTACCACCAGTAAATGAAGAAAGACCCATCAGCTATTAAGTATTGAAGCGTTTCCTGAATAAGTCAATTAAAGAATTTGAAAAGACTCAATTCACTCAGCTGACAGACATCATTAATTTCACACTCTACAACTTGGCATGTCATTTGCCATAGCAATAAAATTCCAAACAAACTAAAATAGGCATTTCAATATTTCAATTTCAACCAATATTGACCAACATTTTAAAAGTAAACATGCCCAAATTGAACACCAGAATAAAAATCCATCTAATAAGGTACAAATACCTTTAAATTTAATAGCAGCAATTAACTGAGTTAACAAAGCTTACAGTTCAGTAAACCTGGAACCGAGGAGTAAATGAAAACTGTTGTCATTGACAGTTCCTAAACTCAGCTCGTCACCCACAAGAAAACTTGATGCATCATAAGTTTATTTTCTTTATTCTTTCCATGGGCTGTGGGCGTCACTGGCAAGGCCAGAATTTGTTGCCCATCTACAATTGCCTTTCAACTGAGTCGGGCTAGCTAGGCCACTTCAGAGGGCAGTTAGGAGTCAACCACATTTAGAATCTATGATATAATTTGATAACTGTAAATACACACGACCATTTAAAATGTTTTGTTTAATCGACAGAGTTATGAAAATGCAAACAAGCCGGATCTTGTGCTGAATGGGCTGATGACAAAAGCCTGAACATCAAATTCCCTGACCAATTTGTAAAATCAACCACTGAGGAAACCAACTTAGCTTTGCCAAACATGAATTTAACAATCACCTCAAATAGGTCATACTGTACAAGCATACCGATTTCAAAGAACTAAGAATCATTTTAAGAACATCTGTATGACATATTAAATGACAAGGCAAAGTAATTGGCAAAGGTATAATGGGCCAAATGGCCTCCTTCTGTGCTGTATCATTCTATGATTCTATAATATTGTTTAAATGAAAGATTCGAGCTAAGTGTAAATTAGAAATGTGTGGCACTACAATCTGTCATATCTCACATTACTAGCATTCTCAGTGACAGATAGCAGGCTATGATCAAACAGACATGTCATTATTCATTTGCGGCATAAAGCCACAGTACCCAGACCCAAAGGAAACAAGGAAATCATTCTTATAAAGCTGTTGGAGCTCTGGTGTCTTCCTATCAGCATAATTGCAACTATCAGACTGACCAACGGTCAACACAAACATCAACTCCACTCACCTTATGTTTAATGAAGAGCAGCCAAACAGAAAATAAAATCCAAGATTCTAGCGTGCTACTGTGAAAGATGCCTATGGCAATTAGAGGCACAGGAATGATGTTCAACAGGGACAACAGGGCTAGTTTTGTCACAACAGTCAGTGAGACAGAATCAGAATGCTTAGTAATTCTATTGTATGTCAACTGTAAATAAGAAAGGACTAGTCAATTCCCAAGTAATATTTTCACTTTCTGATCATGTAGTAACAGATAGATCTCACCATGGTTGAAACAAGACCAACAGCAGGGAAAAAAATCATATAAATAGTATACAAAACATAATTTTCCCTGGGGCACCTGCTATATCGAAAAAGCATTACTTGTCCTAACACGGTCTTCTTTGTCCCACATTTAACTATGTTAGAAATGGAGGCAGTTCAATTGGGTTTGTATTGAAAATAACAAATCAAAATGATCTCCATGGGAAAAGCCTTGATTATGTCTGTTTGCGGTACACTCTGACATGAGAAAATACAGAATTGCTATGCTGCAAGTGGCCCAGCAACTAGAAACCATCATTTGTGCTTATCCCAAAAGAGTTTCACTTCTGTTGGAAGAGCGACTGTTCCATTTCCCAGTGTTTTATTACAGATGATACGAGGCATGACCATGGTAACACTTCCTGTGATTGCAACTTTATTAAAAATTGCTGGAAATCCAAAGTAACAACAGAAAATGCTGGAAGCACTCAGGTCAGTGAGTGTCTAGAGAGTTCTGTTAAAGGATATACAGTCTACTCTTAGCTCTGTCACTTCATTCAAATTATGTACGAATTCATTTTTACCACTAAATTCCCATTTTGCTGTTATGTACATTGCTTAATTAAATATTAGTAATTAATTTTAGTGCAATTAACAATTTTGTTTTATCAAGAGTACACCCAAAACATGAACTTGCATCTTCATTTTACAGGTGCTCAGTGATCTGCTGCCCACTTCTCATGTTTTCTAAATTTATTTCAGTTCAAAATTGTTTCACAAAATACCCGCACATCAAAAAAGTAAAAATACCCGAAATGTTCCAAAGCTCTTCACAACTTTTCAAACTTCTGCAAATTGTGCTTGCAGTGAAATTCAACTTTGATGTTTTTCCCCTATCTAGTCAGGTTTTTTTTTTAAAGATAAGCACTTTTAAGTTTGAAATCATCTTTGATTTGTACACAGTGTGATACACTGATACAGGAAGGTTGTTTTTGTTTTTTTTTAAAAAAGTGTTGAATGTGGATTTTATCCCTTTCAGCTGCGGAACAGTGTGATCAGGGAGACAAAAGACAGAGATAAAAACAAAAAACTGCGGATGCTGGAAATCCAAAACAAAAACAGAAATACCTGGAAAAACTCAGCAGGTCTGGCAGCATCGGCGGAGAAGAGCAAAGTGGACTTGAAACGTCCACTTTGCTCTTCTCCGCCGATGCTGCCAGACCTGCTGAGTTTGTCCAGACAAAAGACAGAGGTAGATCCAGAAGAAAACTACAAAATGGAGATGACGGCAAGAAAGGAAAACCACACTAACAAGTCAGTGGCCAAACCTTCCTCTAGTTCACTAACTATAGACAAATATTAGGGTAGGTCGCCCTAAGTGAACAACAATTTGGAAAGCAGAAAAGTAAAGTAGGTTGGAGCACCAGACTTTTGATGCAAAATAAGCTGAGAAGCTGGGAAATAAGAAGCTGAGTCACTACACTGCTATCGCTGGCAGGAGGGTTTAACACACTGGGGCAAATTTAAATTGATATATATATGCACATAGAACTTATGGTGGAAAAGTTGACAGGCATTGCGTACAGATACGATTTTCAATATTATATATAATAAAAAGGATAGTATTACAAACAGCCAACATTCTTGCTAATTTCACACATTATCCAATTCATCCACTAAAAAGACAGGACGTTTTGTTTGATTTTTGGCAGCCAGGTCAAAAGCCTCATATTAAGTGTTTTTTTTAAACTAAAAACGTATATAGACCTAACATCACAATACACCTTGTCACTATTGTGTAACTCTGTCAAGTCAACTTGTAAAAATACAATATATATAGATTTCATCATGTTTCCTCTATGTAATTCTACCTTGGCTAATTATTGTTTGTGGTTTCAGTAATAGATCATCACATGCCGTTTTCAAGGTTGGGTGTCTGAACTCAAAAGAGATAGCTGAACATGTTGCCTTCAAGGTGATTTAGACAGTGAATTCATCAAAATACAATCCAATTTATCACCAACTTGGATTAAAAGACAGACAATCCTGCAAGCACAATGAACCCGTCACTGTCCAAACCTCTGCAATGTCATTTCACATCATAATACCAAGTACTTGCATCTTTCCAAAGTCATTAGCTTCTCTTTAAATCGATTGTTCAATGAATTAAGCATGCACCACTCAAAAGGAGACAATTAAACAACCAATTAGCAATTTCTAATGGAAGAATTTGTTCAAAAATGCATTCTAATAAAATTTAGATAATTAAACCACGTCGTCATTAAAGTGTTTAAAATTGTTTTGTGAAGAATGCTTTTCAAATGTAATTTTCTTAAACTTGTATTCAATCATTTATTGTATCTTCAGAAAAATATAGTACTGCAACTGATGAAGGAACATGAATTCTAAATGCATTTCATTCGTTAGGATTTCAGAACATTATTGCAGCGTTTTCAGTGTGACTGGGAAGGTAGGTGGTCCTGTTTGTAGGGAGCGCGTTAAGTTTGTTTAATACTATCTAAAAGTAATTCAGCTGAGAAACAATGAGCAAAACTTCATTCATCCACGTTACTAAAATAATGAAGTTCATTGTTCAAAATAAAAATGAGCTATTGACAGAAGCATGCAACAAACTGGTATTTTCATCATTATTGTAAATTTGGGAATATTCTTCACCCATCTAAGTAAACAAAAGCAGGCAATGACCCATTGTTTCAGCACAGTAAGGTAACTGGGTAACCATTAAGGCACTTTTCCAGAGAAAAGGAGAAAGGTTTGCTGGGCAGCCATCTTAGTTCATTCCCATACACTATCATTTTCAAAGCAGCACCAGCAAAAGACGACCAACCTCATACCTGTTTTCTCAGCTTAGTAACTTATACATGATGCTGTGAATTAAAATAAAGGGGGAGTAAAGAATAATTCAGTAGCAATTACATGTAACTAGCAGAACAGGTTTACGGTCGCATCTAACCAAAGTAAAAAAAAACAAGTTTCTAAATCTTGCGCTGTCCTAACTTTATTTTTTTGCAAAGCTGTATTGCATGTGCATGACAAATGCCAATTTAAAGACTGTAGAGAAATGTTATCATGCATTCTCTGTACACTAACACAGTATGCTCATTGCTTAAATGGTCTTGAAAATACTAAGCAAACCTCTGCTAAAAAAGATGATGCCTATAAAAAATTACTAGAATGTAAGTGCACATGACAGCCACAACAATTCTGTAATATCTTACCAAGAAAAATGAAACTAAATGAACTGTAGAATCAGCATTTCTCTATATCTTATTAGAAAGCCTTGCATCTGCATATATTTCCTTCAACAAAACTTTACAAACTGTTGACACTTTTTAAGTCATCTTTTTACCTACGTAAATATTCATGTCTGGTATAAACTAGCTTGCATCAATTGTTACAATTGAGGTTGATAAGATTATGATGTTTGGGACTGTGTCTTTAATATAGGGGAAAATGAAGGGGGTCAGGCCACCTGTTCTGAAGTCTGCCTGACAGCAAGCCTGGGTGGTTTGATTGTTAGAGATTAAAGGGGGCCCAGGTTGTTTTACTGGGAAGAAGGTGCAAGGTGCTTACACTTGGAGACAATGGCAGCAGCCTCTGTGCTAACAGTGGATAGACTGCGAGTCTCCGAAGTCCCAGAAAAGTGCTGATAATGTTGGTTTGTAAATAGTTGTGCTTTAAACTGTCCATTTACTTCCAAGCTGAAAGAGAGTTGGCGTCTCAAGGGTGGCTAATCAGCACTTCTACTTGGATACAAGGCCTATGTGATTCATGTTGTCATGGAAATGGGCTTTGAGAGGAGAAGGGTTTCTAAGATATCCCTCAGTTAGTCTGCTAGGATCCAAGAGAGAGAGAGAGCACTTATAGGCAGCAAGACAGTTCACCATGCAAGAATGCAAGTGGAGAATGGAAGCTTGGATAGTAAAGACTAAATTCGTGTGAAGTTAAAACAAGGCTGGAAGATTTGCCTAACTTTAGCTAGAGGGAAAAGTCTCCAGTAAAATTTGCATCACGAAAGACAATTTGAGAGTTAAAAGTTTCCAGACTAGGAAAGGAAAAGATCAGAAGTAAACCCAGGAGCTAAAAATTATTTTGAACTGTTCTGAGAAATTGAACATCTAAAGGACAGTGTAGCATATAATGTACCTGACAGTGGTTTTTTTTGAATGTTTTAAAAGTTCTGTAGCTTAAAGTATAAGTTGGCTACAAAAATAGTTCTCTCATCAAAAGCTCTGAAGAAAAGTCATATGGAGTCGAAACATTAACTGTTTCTCTCTCCACAGATGCTGCCAGACCTGCTGAGATTTTCCAGCATTTTCTGTTCTTATTTCAGATTTCCAGTGTCCGCAGTATTTTGTTTTGATTTTAATGCTTTTAGTCTGTTTGCTACAGTAAACATCTTAACATGTGAAATATTGGTGTGTCATCCATTTGGGTATTAATTTCTTTTTAAAAGTTATCAGTCTCTTCAGAGATCATAATACAATGTGCAATTAGAGCCTCTGGCCATGAGATGCCCCTGTATTATAGTTCTCCCAGAAATCTCAAATGATTTCCTGAAAATGTTCTGTGCATCATTTTTTCCTCAGTTACTAAAATTCCTAATATCCTTATCCTCAATAGACTTGTGTGCCTTTTAATGCCTTCAATTTTATGGATCAGTCTTCTCTACCCTCAGCCTGGCCTTCAATTTAGTACTTTTGTCCAGAGCTGTAATATTGAGAGTTACAATTTGGCTTTCTATTCATTTCCCCGAGATACACTGGCTGATTGACCACTGGAATATTTTGCGTCCCACTGGCCACCCGACTCTCATGGCATTTGATCATCTTGTCAACTGCCAACTTCTCTTCAGTAGAGTAAAGCCTGCTCATAGTGACCTCCAATGAAAACTCCACTTACACTATTGATTGATGGTAGAGTGCCTCAGAGTGGACACAGCCGACCTACTTTCCTCACTACTTACATCTTGCCTACCTGAGCTCTTTATTGTCTTTTCTTCTTTGCTGCCTCTATTGCTGGGCAATCACCCAGCTTACCTGCACTTCCTGATCATCACCACCATTCTTGGTCTGTCAAATGTCACTAGGATAGGTCTTAACTTTGTGCGATAATATAAAATGGATGATTGAAGTCAATCAAAATTAAAATAAGAGATAGATGTTCAACAGGCTGCTTTTTAAAAAATTCATTCTCGGGCCATCCCTAGTTGCCCTTGAGAAGGTGGTGGTGAGCTGCCTTCTTGGGCCGCTGCAGTCCATTATGGTGTAGGTACACCCAGAGTGCTGTTAGGAAGAGAGATCCAGGATTTTGATCCTGCGACAGTGAAGGAACGGTGATATATTTTCAAGTCAGGATGGTGGGTGACTTGGAGGGGAACTTCCAGGTGGTGGTGTTCCCATGTGTCTGCTGCCCTTGACCTTCTAGATGGTAGTGGTCGTGGGTTTGGAAGGTGCTGTTGAAGGAGCCTTGGTGAATTCCTGCAGTGCATCTTGTAGATGGTACACACTGCTGCTACTGTGTCGGTGGCGGAGGGAGTGAATGTTTTATGGATGTGGTGCCAATCAAGTGGACTGCTTTGTCCTGGATGGTGTCAAGCTTCTTGAGTGTTGTGGGAGCTGCACTCATCCAGGCAAGTGGGGAGTATTCCGTCACACTCCTGACTTGTGCCTTGTCGATGGTGGACGGGCTTTGGTAAGTCAGGAGTTACTCATCGCACAATTCCTAGCCTCTGATTGGCTCTTGTAGCCACAGTATTTATATGGCTAGTCCAGTTCATTCTGGTCAATGGTAACCCCCAGGATGTTGTGGGGGATTCAGTGATGTAAATGCCATTGAACATCAAGGGGCAATGGTTGGATTCTTTCTTGTTGGAGATAATCATTGCCTGACATTTGTGTGGCACAAATGTTACTTGCCACTTGTCAGCCCAAGTGACATTGTCCAGGTCTTAAAAACAAAAAGCTAAAAGCTACTGCGGATGCTGGAAATCCAAAACAACCCCTCCTCAACCCCCACTTACGGCACCTCCCCATGCCCACGCAGAAGATGCAACACCTGCCCCTTCACTTCCTCTCTCCTCACCGTCCAAGGGCCCAAACACTCCTTTCAAGTGAAGCAGCATTTCACTTGCATTTCCCCTAACTTAGTATACTGCATTCGTTGCTCCCAATGCGGTCTCCTCTACATTGGAGAGACCAAACGCAAACTGGGCGACCGTTTTGCGGAACACCTGCGGTCTGTCCGCAAGAAAGACCCAAACCTCCCTGTCGCTTGCCATTTTAACACTCCACCCTGTTCTCTTGCCCACATGTCTGTCCTTGGCTTGCTGCATTGTTCCAGTGAAGCCCAACGCAAACTGGAGGAACAGCACCTCATCTTCCGACTAGGCACTTTACAGCCTTCCGGGCTGAATATTGAATTCAACAACTTTAGATCTTAAACTCCCCCTCCCCCCATCCCCACCCCGTTTCTCCCCCCCACCCCCCCGCCTTTTTTTTCAATAATTTATATAGATTCTTCTTTCCCCACCTATTTCCATTATTTTTAAATCTAAAACTAAAACCTCGTTAGTCTTTCCACCCCACCCCCACTAGAGCTGTAATTTGAATATCCTGTCTTCCATTCTTAATTAGCACTTTTCTTAGACAAATATCACCACCTTCAACACCTCTTTGACCCTTTTGTCTGTGACATCTTTTGATTATCTGCTCATCTCCACAATCACCACACCCTCAATGTCTCTCTTCCCCCCCCACCCACCCACCTTAAACCAGTTTATATATCTCCCTTCTTCTAACTATGCTTCAGTTCTGCCGAAGGGCCATGAAGGCTCGAAACGTTAACTGATTTCTTCTCCGCCGATGCTGCCAGACCTGCTGAGTTTTTCCAGGTAATTCTGTTTTTGTTTTGTCCAGGTCTTGCTGCATTTGGACATGGACTGCTTCAGTATCTGAGGAGTCGCAAATGGTGCTGAACATTGCAATCATCAGCGAACATCCCCACTTCTGACCTTATGATGGAAGGAAGGTCATTGATGAAGCAACTGAAGATGGTTTGGCCTAGAACACTACCCTGAGGAACTCCTGCAGTGATGTCCTGGAGCTGAGAGGACTGACCTCCAACAACCACAACCATTTTCCTTTGTGCTAAGTATGAATCAACCAGCGGAGAGTTTTCCCCCTGATTCCCATTGACTCCAGTTTTGCTAGGGCTCCTTGATGCCACACTTGGTCAAATGTTGCCTTGATGTCAAAGGCAATCACTCTCACCTCACTACCACCACAAAGGCAATGCTCCAAGCAACTTTATGGCACAGCAGACTGAAGAGCAAGAACTTAACATTTTTATTTGAGGAAAATGGGAATACATTACAACAATAAAAAGTTTTCAGTAATCATATTCAAATATTAATATATAACATACCATCTAGCAATCAAAATCACTACAGTTTGAGAGAGGGCAGAATTTTATTCTGGCTGACTCTAGAATAAATGATACACATTTTGAAAATATTTCACTGCAACTGTTCAAAGTAATGCTATGCTATATCATTTTGTATTTGATACTGTAAGGAGTTTATTAAGGAAAGTCAGCGAAGAAGAGCAAATCGTGTTTAACTAACTTGCTTAAGTTTTTTCACGAGGTAACAGGGAGGGTTGATGAGGGTAATGCTGTTGACATGGTATACATGGACTTCCAAAAGGCATCTGATACAGTGCTGCACAACAGACTTGTGAGCAAAGTTAGAACTCATGGAATAAAAGGGACAGTAGGAACACGGGTACAAAATTGGCTGAGTGACAGGAAATAGACAGTAGCGGTGATCGGCTGTTTTTTTGGACTGGAGGAAGGTTTATCGTGGAGTTCCCCTGGGATCGATGTTGGGACCCTTGCTCTTCCTGACTTTTATTCATGACCCAGACCTTGGGAGGACAGGGCGTGATTTCAAAATTTGCAAACAATACAAAACTTGGAAGTATTATAAACTGTGAGGAGGATAGTGTAGAACTCCGAAAGGACGTAGACAGTTGGTAGAATAGACCGACATGTGGCAGATGAAATTTAATGTAGAGAAGTGTGAAATAAATCCAGAAAGCATTTGATAAGGTGCCACATCAAAGGTTATTGCGGAAAATAATAGGTCATAGCATAGGAGGTAACAAATTAGCCTGGATAGAAGAATGGCTGGCTGGCAGAAAATGGGTATTTATCCGATTGGCAGGATGTGACGAGTGGAGTCCCGTAGGGGTCTGTGCTGGGGCCTCAACTTTTTGCAATTTACAATGACCTAGGTGAGGGGAGCAAAGGCATGGTAGCTAAATATGCAGACGACACAGATAGGTAGGAAAGTATGTCGTGAAGAAGACAGAAGGAGTTTGCAGACGGATGTAAATGAGTGAGTGGGCAAAAATCTGGTGGATGCACTACAATGTGGGAAAATATGAAGTTGTTCACATTGGCAGGAAGAATAAAAACGCAGAGTACTCCTGAAACGGAGAACAACTGCAGAACTCCAAGCTACAGACGGATCTAGGTGTTCTCGTGCATGAGTCACAAAACGTTAGTATGCAGGTACAGCATATAATCAAGGCAGCTAATGAAATGCTATCCTTTATTACGAAAGGAATTGAACATAAAAGCGTGTATGTTATGCTTCAGTTATACAGGGCATTGGTAAGACCACATCTCGAATAGTGTGTGCAGTTTTGGTCTCCTTATTTAAGGAAGGATGTAAATGTGTTGGGAGGGAGTTCAGAGAAGGTTTACTAGGTTGATACCTGGAATGAGTGGGTTGTCTTCAGAGGAGAGGTTGGACAGGCTGGGCTTGTTTCCACTGGAGTTTAGAAGAGTGAGGGGTGACTTGATTGAAGTATATAAGATCGTGAATGGTCTTGACAAGGTGGACATGGAAAGATGTTTCCTCTTGTGCACGAGTCCAGGACTAGGGGGCACTGTTTTAAAATTAGGGGTTGCCCTTATGAGACAGAGGTGAGGAGAATTTTTTTTCTCTCAGAGGGTGTGCGACTTTGGAACTCTGCATCAGAAGGTGGTGGAGACAAAGTCACTGAATATTTTTAAGGTGGAGGTAGACAGATCCTTGTTAGGCAAGGGAACCAAAGGTTATCGGGGATAGATGGGAATGTGGAACTTGAAACAAAAACAGATCAGCCACGATCTTATTGAATGGCAGAGCAGGCTCAAGGGGCTGAATGGCCTACTTCTGCACCTATTTCATATGCTCATATATTTGTTTGCTCATATTATTTATTTTGGTAGAGCCCTGCCTAGTAAAAGACATGTGATATTCAAAACTTTAAACATGGGCTGTGCTCACATGGAAGCTTCTGTAACTGCCTTTATTTTAAAATGGACGTTGATGAACCGTTTAGATGGCTGCTAAGGGGGTCAGGTGACCTTTGCAACTTCAACCCAGACTATCAAGCTTCCCAAAAGTTCTCAATTTAATTATAATGGATGGGGATCTCCCTTTTGAATGGGCAAGCCAGACAGCACTCCTTTGTGGAATTCAAGCCTGCCATTGTTTGAAGCTTATTCCAAAACAGAGTCAATGGACACCTAGACCCTATCTCCAGGTTTTCAATGTTACAAAGGAAAGCTGACAAAACCAGTTATCTACAAGTGTGAAAGATCACTATCCATCTTCTACTGTATAACAATGGTCATTGACCATGTGACTGAAACTGGTTCTCTGATACCGAAATCCTTTTATCCCAAAACTTAGGAGAGACCCTGGGCAGTATACAGAATAACACCAACAAGACAACAGCCGCAGAAAAAGTCTGTGCCACCTTCACCTTTTAAAAGCCGAAGGCTTAAAAGCCTTTTTTTTTAAAAAAAAAACCTCCCATCCTGATTCCAAAGCTCCTGTTAAAAAAAGGGGCCTCTTGACAGAATAGCCACAAGTGCCTGACTTCATGACCTGCTGAACTTTCTTCTCTTTGAAGTAATCCTGATATCCGACCTCCAGCCATCTAAAATTCCCTGAACTATAACGCAAGGGTGGGAAAAGCTTCTTTCTTCACTGGACTCTCAAAGACACAAGAACTGTTAATTATTCATTTTTTTGTTTAATGCTTCTAGATGTGTACTTTCTTTAATTGCATCTTTCTTGAGTATGTGGTGTGTGACTGACGCATTTAGATCTTTTGGGCTGAGAGTGTGAATAAATAATCCTCTTACCCACTGACGTCTTCTGCTGGGACTTTTAAAATTGATCACATACTTACAGGAGTTTAGAAACACACCTACCTTTCCTAAATTAAACCACACTGATTTTGGATAAAAGGAAAGGGAATTGGGGGTTTCAGTTTATTTCTCCTCCCTGTCCTAACAAGTAAGAAGAATGTGGAGGGACAATGTAAAATAAAGGGTACAATTCTAAAACAATGCAGGAGCAAACAGACCTGGGTGCATATGTGCATAAATCATTGAAGGTGGCAGGACATGTTGAGAGAGTGGTTAATAAAGCATACAGTATCCTGGGTTTATCAATAGGGGCACAGAGTACAAAGGCAAAGCAGTTATGTTAAACCTGTGTGTAACACTGGTTCAGCCTCAACTGGGGTAGTGTGTCCAGTTCTGGGTGCCACACTTTCAGAAGGGTGTGAAGGCATGAGAGTGCTGAAAAGATTCACGAGAATGGTTCCAGGGATGAGGAACTTCAGTTACGTAGGAAGATTGGAGAAGTTGGGACTGTTCTCCTCAGAGAAGAGAAGCTCGAGAGGAGATTTGATTGAGGTATTCAAAATCATGGGGGGTCTGAACAGAGTAAATGGGAAAAATCATTCTCAGTGGTGGAAGGATCAAGAACAAGAGGGTACATATTCAAGGCAATTGGCAAAAGAAGCAATGGCAACATGAAGAAAAAATTTTTCACGCAGTGAGTGGTTAGGTTCTGGAATGCACTGCCTGCGTGTTTGGTGGAGGCAGTTTCAATCAAGACATTCAACTTTAAATTGGATCATTATCTGAAAAGGGTTACAGGGAGAAAATGGGGGGGGGGGTGGCACTAGGTAAATTGATCCTACAGAGAGCCAGTGCAGACACAATAGGCCAGAGGGCCTTCTTCTATGCGGTAACCATTCTATGATTCTATGTATTAAACCACTAAATCAAAGCCAAGAAACACATTTGTAAGGTCATTAGCACAGCAGAACATGATGCACTGAAGGAACTCACTAAGACTCCTTAGACAGCACCTACCAAATCCATGACTGCTACCATCTATAAGGATAAGGGCAGCAGACACATGGGAACACCACCAACTGGAAGTTCCATCCCAAGCCACTCACCATCCTGACCTGGAAATATATCGCTGTTCCTTCAGTGTAGCTGGGTCAAAATCCTGGAACTCCCTCCCTAACAGTACTGTGGGTGTACCTACGCTACATGGATGCAGTTGTTCAAGAAGGCAGCTCACCACCACCTTCTCAAGGGCAATTATGGATGGGCAATAAATGCTGTCCTAGTCAGCGACACCCACATCCCATGAATGAATAAAAAAAAGAGTAACTGAGCCACATTGTGAGCCCGACTGATAATATTAAATTGATTGTTAGTTAAGTTTTTTTTAGCATTGGGATTGTTCAGCAAGTGCTGTCAAATCGTGGAATCACATCTAACGTTAGACACCATGTACTGAGTTTTGCAAGCACAGGCTAGCTGAGTATGGTCAGTACTCTGCCTAATGGGACATGCTGTTTGATACAATCTGCCAGTCATTAGGACATACAACGTACATACCTTGCATTGCACCGACACTGAAATTTTTATACCACATTACTCACCCACTAACGGGATGCTGCCATCAAGCCAAAAAGATGTTCTGCTACTACAGTATGAGTGTGGTGGTGGTGGTGCAAACAATCAATGATTTCAAAGGAAATTGAATGGGCATTTGAAGGAAATTAACCTGCCAGGCTACAAGCAGCGATCAAGCAGGGGAGTGGGACTGGATTACTCCACGGAGAGCTGGCAAGGACTCAATGGGCCAAATGGTCGTCTTCTGTGCTGTATCCTCCAATTTAGCATGAGCAATGTCATAGGAGATATGCTAGTAGAATTTAAAGTGCTCTGAAGTCTGACATTGCAAACATTTCTAAAACCAGGCCTGCTACCTATCAGACACCAGAGACCAACACACAAGGAAACCTGCAATTGGATTCAACCACATTCATCGTCAACCATAAATTAAATAGTGTTGTGCAACCAAACATGATCGCAGATGGATGGTAACAAGTATTCTGGGTTTCATCATCATTCAACTTGAAGAACCACATTACAATCACTATCAAAGGAAGAAATGAAATTCAAGATGCACATCTGAAAAATCGAAGTGCACCATTTTATAAGGAGGCCTGTCCTTTATTCAGTCTCTCATAGAACAAGGGAGAGTAGTACAGGGATCATTGAAGAATAACTTGGGTTAAATCCAAAATAAAGCATTATTTTTAATTTGCTCTCGAGTTGCCGGCAACATTAGCAAGGTCTTTATTACACGCTCCTAATTATTCTGACAGCTGATGGGAGAATAACTTTGGTAGAAATTGGTTTATAGTCAAGTCGCTGGCTAGGCCACTTGACAGGGAATTAAGAAAAAAAACATATTTTACAGGATTGGAGTCAAGTGCAATTCAGAGTTGTTAAGGGGGCAGGTTCCCTTGACTGAGGAATATCAGTGAATTGGTTGGATTTTTACAGCAAACCATCAACCTTGGACTTTTTCCTAGTGATAACCTAAAAATTGTCAGATCTACTGAATTTAATTTCCCAACTTACTATGGGTTGGTGGTCCAATATCATAACCACTACACTACCATAAATTGTAGAGGATCTGGAGAACAAACTGCCTTGTTGGGCCACGTAGCCATTTTTCCTTGTTTTTTTGTATCCATGCCCGATTTCCCAACATTTGTCATTTCAATTAACTATGCTAAAATATTAGTTAAAGGAAAGATCTTAATATTTAAGAGCCTAACTGGACACAACATCAAAAATGGTGTATTCAAACATCAACACATTTACCAGATTCTGCCCCTACTACAGGTTTGGATGACTGGCCAGTGACATTCTTTAACCTAGACAATATTAGGTACCCTAGGATGGCAATTGTGATGCACTAACAACCCAGTGGTTATGTAATCAAATCCCACATGGCAAGTTATGAATTCAATAAATCTGGTCATTTGCAGGCCAGCACAAAATAAAGTGACAATAAAAGCTGCAGGATTGTTACAAAAACTCAACAAGTTCACTATTTAAGATGTGGGTTCTACTGTCAAATAGACCCACACATCTCATACTTCTAATGCTGGTGAACAAAATTGAGCCATGATGCATCAGCTATCAATATAAATCAGTGGGCAACTGAACTAAAATCCCAACTCAGTGAGCAAGGCTCCAGCCATGTAAACTGTATTTGGCAGAATGAAGTACAAAACATAAAAGTTTCGAACAGAGCTTTGATGTTTTTATTTAAAAGTTTGAAGCCAAGCAGAACAAGCAAATACTCAACATACAAACATACGAATAGTGGTAGTAGGCCATTCCGCCCCTCAAGCTTGCTCCGCCATTCAGTAAGACTCAGCTACACTCCAATTATTAATTATTAATACTGACAGTCACATTTCACTCTCAGGGAAGTCATGTTTTCTGGTTTAAAGTCAGATAACAGAAGTTTGCAACGGCATTAAACCTCTCCAGAGTTAGAGGACAACTTTTATTCTATAAATTTTACGCATCTGACCATGGAACTATTCATCCCTTACGCTCCAAGGGCAGAGAAAGCTTGTGTTTTGCACCCAAGTTTCACAATGCCTTTGAATTAAATAATTTTATTCATGTAAAAGAATGGCAAACGCAGATAGAGATGAATGGAGCAAAGTTACACTCATAACCTCAATCTGCTGCACTGGTTAGACAATGGGTATTTTGAAAAAAAGTCAACTTTATATAGACACTGCAAAGTGTTAGAAATTGTCACTGACAAAGTAAACCAACACCAAATTTCATCCTCCCCATCAATAAGATCGAGCTTAGGGCAGCATAGTTGATGTGCTTTACACAGATGGATACACGTACACAGAAAATATATGTCCATGCAGATCTAAGAAGAGATTTATCCAGTAATAGATAGACAGGAGGTCTGCTCCCACACTCAGCGCTCAAGGACTCTCCTCACTGTTGTGTTAACTCGCAGTAGCTCCCATGTGAAAAATGTATATTTGTTCAAATTTCTGGATGGACATCCGCCCTTCCCCATCTCGTCCGTTCCTCCTCACACCCTCTCATCTCCCTCACCCCATTACTTCCTTCAACCCCTTACCCCCCAACCCTCTCGCCCCCTTTCCCCCCGACCCCCTCGCCCCCTTCCCCCCGACCCCCTCGCCCCCTTTCCCCTCGCCCCCTTCGCCAGCCCCGACCCCATATGCAACCCCACGACTGCCTTCGCCCACTCTTGCCCCTTCACCCTCCTCGACCCCCACCCACTTCAGCCCCTCTTGCCTGAACTTGGCCCCACTCACCCTCCCCATCCCCATCCCCTCTTAACCCCCATCCCCTCTTGCCCCCACTTGGCCCTTCTCACCCCCACCCACCCCCCTTTTCGCCCTTCGACCTCCACCCCCTACAACCCCCTCACCAACCACCCCCTTAAAACCTTTCCGCCCCCACCCCACTTCACTCCCCTCACCCCCTCTTAGCCCCCACAGCCCCCACTCAGACCCTCCCACTCCACCTCCTTACACCCCTCGCTGCCCACCGCCCCCATCACCCATTCTTGCTTCTCTCGCTCCTTCACCCCTCTCGAGCCCCACCTCACCCTTCACCCCCATCCCACTTCATCCCATCTTGGCCCTCCTCACCCCTTCAGCCCCCCTCAATCCCCAACCCCCTTTAGCTCCCTTGCACCCCCACCTTCATCAACCCCCTCGCACCCCACCCCTTCCAACCCCTATTGACCCCCATCCCCATTCCCTTCACCCCTTCTTGCCCCAGTCAGACCTCTTGCTCCCCCACCCACTTTGCCCCACCCCCCCTCCCCTGCCTCACCCCCCTCCCCTGCCTCACCCCTTCACCCCCCTCCCCTGCCCCACCCCTTCACCCCCCTCCCCTGCCCCACCCCTTCACCCCCCTCCCCTGCCCCACCCCCTCACCCCCCTCCCCTGCCCCACCCCTTCACCCCCCTCCCCTGCCCCACCCCTTCACCCCCCTCCCCTGCCCCACCCCCTCACCCCCCTGCCCCAGCCCCACCCCCTCACCCCCCTGCCCCACCCCCTCACCCCCCTGCCCCACCCCCTGCCCCACCCCCTCACCCCCCTGCCCCACCCCCTGCCCCACCCCCTCACCCCCCTGCCCCACCCCCTCACCCCCCTGCCCCACCCCCTGCCCCACCCCCTCACCCCCCTGCCCCAGCCCCACCCCCTCACCCCCCTGCCCCACCCCCTCACCCCCCTGCCCCACCCCCTGCCCCACCCCCTCACCCCCCTGCCCCACCCCCTGCCCCACCCCCTCACCCCCCTGCCCCACCCCCTCACCCCCCTGCCCCACCCCCTGCCCCACCCCCTCACCCCCCTGCCCCACCCCCTCACCCCCCTGCCCCACCCCCTCACCCCCCTGCCCCACCCCCTCACCCCCCTGCCCCACCCCCTCCCCCTCACCCCCCTGCCCCACCCCCTCCCCCTCACCCCCCTGCCCCACCCCCCTCCCCCTCACCCCCCCTGCCCCACCCCCTCCCCCTCACCCCCCTGCCCCACCCCCTCCCCCCCTGCCCCACCCCCTCCCCCACCCCCTCACCCCCCTGCCCCACCCCCTCCCCCTCACCCCCCACCCCCTCCCCCTCACCCCCCACCCCCTCCCCCACCCCCTCACCCCCCTGCCCCACCCCCTCCCCCCCCTGCCCCACCCCCTCCCCCTCACCCCCCACCCCCTCCCCCACCCCCTCACCCCCTGCCCCACCCCCTCCCCCCCTGCTCCACCCCCTCCCCCCCCTGCCCCATCCCCTACCCCCCTGCCCCACCCCCTCCCCCACCCCCTCACCCCCCTGCCCCACCCCCTCCCCCTCACCCCCCACCCCCTCCCCCTCACCCCCCACCCCCTCCCCCACCCCCTCACCCCCCTGCCCCACCCCCTCCCCCTCACCCCCCACCCCCTCCCCCACCCCCTCACCCCCTGCCCCACCCCCTCCCCCCCCTGCCCCATCCCCTACCCCCCTGCCCCACCCCCTCCCCCACCCCCTCACCCCCCTCCCCCACCCCCTCCCCCCCCTGCCCCACCCCCTCCCCCACCCCCTCACCCCCCTGCCCCACCCCCTCCCCCCCCTGCCCCACCCCCTCCCCCCCCTGCCCCACCCCCTCCCCCACCCCCTCACCCCCCTGCCCCACCCCCTCCCCCACCCCCTCCCCCACCCCCTCACCCCCCTGCCCCACCCCCTCCCCCACCCCCTCACCCCCCTGCCCCACCCCCTCCCCCACCCCCTCACCCCCCTGCCCCACCCCCTCCCCCACCCCCTCACCCCCCTGCCCCACCCCCTCCCCCACCCCCTCACCCCCCTGCCCCACCCCCTCCCCCACCCCCTCACCCCCCTGCCCCACCCCCTCCCCCACCCCCTCACCCCCCTGCCCCACCCCCTCCCCCACCCCCTCACCCCCCTGCCCCACCCCCTCACCCCCCTGCCCCCCTGCCCCACCCCCTCCCCCACCCCCTCACCCCCCTGCCCCACCCCCTCCCCCACCCCCTCACCCCCCTGCCCCACCCCCTCCCCCACCCCCTCACCCCCCTGCCCCACCCCCTCCCCCACCCCCTCACCCCCTGCCCCTCCCCCACCCCCTCCCCCACCCCCACCCCCTCCCCCTCACCCCCTGCCCCTCCCCCACCCCCTCCCCCACCCCCTCACCCCCTGCCCCTCCCCCACCCCCTCCCCCACCCCCTCACCCCCTGCCCCTCCCCCACCCCCTCCCCCACCCCCTCACCCCCTGCCCCTCCCCCACCCCCTCCCCCACCCCCTCACCCCCTGCCCCTCCCCCACCCCCTCCCCCACCCCCTCACCCCCCTGCCCCACCCCCTCCCCCACCCCCTCCCCCACCCCCTCCCCCCCCTCACCACTACCCCAGCCCCTTTCACCTCCCCTCCCCTGCCCGACCCTCTCCTCGCCCCCTCTCAGAGGGGGGGGGCTGGTGTGGGGGTGTTGAGGCGGGGGGGCCTCTCCCGCCGGGCCGCCTCCATCCCCTTCACCCTGACGCCGGCGAATGTCCGCTCACTGCCGCCTCTAACCGCGCCTTTTACAAACGGGGGATAAAATCTCCTTCCCAATGAGGGAGAGTCCCAGTGACTGACCTGCCATCAGCCTGACTCTCTCCCGCCTCCTGTGCGGCCGCGCTCGGCTCCGGGGGTGAAGCTGTGATCGGCGGCAGCGCCTCCGTGACCCACATAGGGCGCTTTCAGGAGCGACCAACAGCGCAATAGGACCCCTGTGCGCCGCCTGGCTTTTGTCTTCTTCTCGCCTTACCTCAATTCTCTTAATAAAACTGAAGCTTCCTTACTTAATGTGTTACTTAAGTTTGTTCTTTGCCTCTTTCTGCAATCGCATCAGATCTTTTCTTGTTCATAAATAGTACATTTGTTAACCTTTTTGAATGCATATTTTATTGACCGTCCAACAGGGAAAATGCAATTTCCTAAAGCATTTTGAAAGGAAATCAACACTTCTCTCGTTAGTAAGTATAATGTATACAGCATGTTAATGCTAAATAAACCTGAATATGTGATTAATTTAATCCAAATTAAAAGTAAACAAAATAAATTAATTTTGCAGGTTTCAAGATGTCAATATTTGTGAAACTACTGTTTTAACATTGAATTTCACATTCTGTTTTATTTAAAATCTATTTAGAACTTTTCATTTGTATTTCCCAGAAGTGACTAACAATCGTGGTTTGGAGAGAAGAGTTGCTGCACTGACAAATCAATGTGTTTACCTTATGATACCTTGCTATGGATTGATTTTGCTGATTAGTTTCCGATGATAAGGCTCTATTGCATCCCCAGCCCAGTATGAGTTCCAGAACAAGGGGATATAACCTTGGAATTAGATCTAGGCTATTCAGAAGTGAAATAAGGAAGCTTTATTTTCACACAAGGTGGGGATCTGGAACTTGTTACCCCAAAAATATATGGCTGCTGGGTCAACAGAAAATTTCAAAACTGAGATGAAGAGATTTTTATTTAGTAAGGGTATCAAAGAATATGGAGCAAAGGCAGGTAAATAGCATTGAGGTACACACAGCCATAAGGGTTTGTATTTTATTCATTTGTGGGTTGTGTGCATCACTGCTGACAAGGCCAGCATTTATTGGCCATCCCAATTGGTTTTGAGAAGTTGGTGGCAAACTGCCTTCATGAACTGCTACAGTCCATATGGTGTAGATACAACAGAGTGAGAGTTGTAGGATTTTGACCCAGTAGCAATGAAGGAATATTTATATACTTCCAAGTCAGGATGGTCTGAGTGTTTATGGGCCTAGTTCTGTCCATTTTTTTCTCAATGTATTCTTTAATCAACATTTTTAAATTTCTCACAGTTTTTTCTGAAAACTTTTCTCTCACCTCCTCTGTTGAAGTCCTGTGTCTTTGCTGTGACACAGTTCCACAAGCACTAGTTACCCTTTAGTATCTCACTGAAGTAACAATTATTGTGTAAGCCTTGGTGTGTTTGTAGCCTATGTAACTGTGGGAGATATCATAGCTGAGTTTGATTCAATTATCACTCATCCTCTACATTCACACATTTTCAGCAGAGACAACCAAATAATCAGGATTGGAAACTATAATGTTTCCTTCCCTTTTGTAGGGCACTGAAGCCATTTGCATTGCCTCTACCAACATCCCTGAGATCAGAATAAAAACAGAAAATGCTGGAAAAACTGAGCAGGTCTGGCAGCATCTATGGAGAGAGAAAGAGAGTTAACATTTTGAGTCAAATATGACTCTTCTTTGGAATTGGAGAGAGGTAAAAATTGATGGGTTTTATGCTGTTGAAAAATTGGGGAGGGATAGGTGGAGAAATATAGGTCTGGGATAGGTTAGAAGGCAGAGGAGATTAAATGACAAAGATGTCATGGAACACAAGACAAAGTGATTAGTAATGATAGTATTAAAGACTAAAGATTTGATCCAGAGTAGGTATTAATAGCAGAATAAAGATCAGCACTGTCTGAAAGCAAAATAGCAGAAAGTGTTAATAGCAGAAAAAGATCCAGGACTGTCTGAAAACAAAAACAGAAGAAGATACAGACTGGCATTTGGGAAAAAAATTCAAAATGGAAGACAGATTTCATGAGTTGAAGTTGTTAAACTCAAATGTTGAGTCCAGAAGGCTGTAAAGCGCCTAATCAGAAGATGAGTGTTATGCCTTCAGCTTGCACTGGAACATTGTAACAGGCCGAGGACAGAAATGTGAGCCTGAGAGCAAGATGGTGACTTGAAATGGCAAGCAAATGGAATGTCGGGGTTATGCTTGCAGACTAAGTGGAGATGTTCCACAAAGCAGCTACCCTGTCTGAGTTTGGTTTCCCCAATGCAGAGGGTACCGCATTATGAGCAGCAAATACAGTAGATTAAATTGAAAGAAGTACACGTAAATCATTGCTTCACTTGGAGGTTTAATGTGCAATTTCTCTGGCCTTTCATTGGATAAACTTACAGAGCTATCATGGAAGTATCAATATTATGATTTACGGAAATAATACTGGATTTCATTGGAGTCAACACCTTAAAAATGGGAAATGGCAGTTTTGAAGGGATTGGTTCAGGTCTACATAGCATCATGCTTTGAAAGTCAGGTAATGATTACACTATTATCCCAGCCATGTTGTCCATGGAATTGACACTCGGCTAATTGTGATTTTAATGGCATTATTTCTTCCAGCATCTCTGGATTGCATTGAATTGAACTGGTGTGGGGGAAAAAAACCTGTCACAGTTCCACAGATCAGCATAACATGTATTGAAAGACAATGTGGTACCTCATGGAGTTTTCTGTAAGGTCAGGTTGACATGGGAACTTTCAATGCATTTTGAAATGGAATATTAAGAACAACCTCAATTTTTTAATATTAAATGTTTACAAGTAGATGATTAAATGGCCATTTCTCCCGAAGATGAAATCTTCTCAGATCATACTTGTTCATACATATATTGGTGGCCGAACTCAAATGAAAAAGTATTGAAGCATGAGAAAAGATTAGAGAAGCTTGAACTTTACAATCCCAAAAGATGATGTTTACTGGATGTAATAATATTTTTGTGTATATCTAGTTGATTATTATTCTTTCTTTTTGGTTAAATTTTGGGAAACCACATTCTACAAAAATAACTAATTAGGTTCCAACAGAATAAAACATTATCTCAGATACAGCCACAATCACATACCACCACCTGACTAAGTGTCTGCTGATCTCTTAGTACTACCACCGGTAGCAGAACAAAAAAAATTCTACCATGTCCTTGGACTCAGCAAATCTCATCGAGAGCAGGAAAAGAGCACTAGTCAAAATGGTATAATTTAAATTCCACTGAGGGATCCTGTCCCCAGACTCTGAGAATAAAGGCAGGATATTGATTAGCAAACTATTAAATGGTATAGATAAGATAATCACAGATTACTACTTTAAGGTATACCAGAAAAATGGGACCTGGGATATAAATGAAAAATAAATTAGTTTAATC
This sequence comes from Cetorhinus maximus, assembly GCF_964194155.1. Taxonomy (NCBI): domain Eukaryota; kingdom Metazoa; phylum Chordata; class Chondrichthyes; order Lamniformes; family Cetorhinidae; genus Cetorhinus; species Cetorhinus maximus. Next base: position 4,217,601 of record NC_135893.1, read on the forward strand.
AGGAAACACCTCTTTATTCAAAGCAAAATAAATATTTGGAATGATTTACTAAGTGATGTAACTGAAGCAACAATTTAGAGATTCATTAATGCAATCAGTTGGAGAGTTAATGTACTAGAGTTTGGCTAGATGAACTGACTTTTTATTGTTCCTGACTTTTCTCTCTCTGGGTTTCAACACTACCAAACCAATTAATATTTATGCCCTAGAAGTCCCCAATTTTGACTGAAAGCTACAAATATGGATCACGTAAAACAGGATGATTTTTACATTTTGCAGTTATTGAAGGAAATTCAGTGAAAGATAAATGTGAAAATATTTATTTACACAAGATTTTAGAGAGCCAGTCCAGTCTTTTAAATTGTAAAAGTGTAGTTACTGTGATAAGTAGTTCAGCTACAACCCCACTATATTCCAGCACATTAATATCCAGCATTTCTATACAGTAGCCCAAAATGTTAGTATCAGTAAATTTTCCACATGTGCAAGAAGTCCATTATAGAAATTGTAAAACAGTGTATTTATTGCATTTAATGCATATTCTTCAAAATTAAAAATCTCTTCAAAGAACAGTTCACCTTTGGACAATCGATTTGTGAAATGAATTTGCTGGTTTCTTGATAGAAAAACAAAACCATTAGCAAATCCTGCCACCAAGTGGCCCTGCTTTGGTACAGCCTCACTTTTCATTTAAAATAAAATCACTTTACAGATCTTCATAAGCCTCAAACAATAGTTGCATTTATATAGCATGTCATGTCAGATAAGCATCTCTAAATTCTTCAAAGCAGAGAAGAATATACATACCAAAGAGGATGGGAAAATTTGTAAAAAAAATAATTTGGAGACAGCTGAAAAAAGCGTTCAGAAAGGTTTTGAAAGTTGGGAAGGAAACGACAAGGCTCAGTGAGTTTGTCCAGTATGTAGCTGAGCTACTTCAAAGTTCCCCACATTTGATCCTGTTTATTCTGAATTGGCTAATGTTCACTTGGATGGCATTGGAACAGTATACAAATATATCAAAATAAAACCTAGAAAGGCAACTGGTCTTCTCACCACCCCCACCATGCTTTGCAAAACTTTCAGATATTTATCTGGTATGATGTAAACCAACAAAAATGCAAGTATTTGTTAAGCCCTTGGGAAATCTTAAGAGAAAGAATCTCAACCTGTAAAGTATCCTTGTGCTAAAAGAAAAGTGGGGCTGTACCAAAGCAAAGCCACTCAGTGGCAAAAGCGATTGACTTCAAGACGACAGGCTGGGGAATGGATAAACACATGACAGATGAAATTTAATGCAGGTAAGTGTGGTAAAAATTTGACAATAATGAGCATGTTGCAGGTAAAATTTAGGTATAGCTGAGGTGCCAATGGTTCCTTTGTCCGTTTTCATGACCAATGGCGATGCCGAGTTACCTGTGGTAGCTGATATGATGTGAATCCCTTGAAGTTAAGGTAGAATTAATTCTGGCTATGATTGGAACTCAAGGCAGATCAGGCCGCTTCCTTTATGGCAATGTTAAGCTGGTGACTATCTTGTATTTTTAACCATTTGTTGAGTTCTGGGATTATTCAATGGACTGGAGGGACTGTAGAAGGTAGGTGGTGTTAGCAGTGAGTAGTGTTATTGGTTACTGCGGTGTCCTAGATATTTTTTTTCTGGTATCAGGGAGTTTCCTTAATTTGTTTTTTTTCCAAAATCGGCTTAGGTTTTTTCCTTTTATTGTTTGTTCCCTTTTGCAGGACTGCAACGCAACAAAACCATAGCTGATTTGTGATCTAGCTGCACATACAAATTAACTGGAACATACTTCAGGTCAATAATGAAATTAGGAGCACCTAGTTCATCCAGAAGCTCTGAAGAAGTTATATTTGAATCTAAATGTTAACTGTCTCTTTCCCATAGATGCTGCCAGACCTACTGAGTATTTCCAGCACTTTTTTTATATCAGTTGGTGTAACTGGCAAGGCGCATCCCTCATTAAATGAGACGGTTTTGAGAATGTTTTCAGACAGGAACAGCAGTGAAATGTTTTCTGGAGAACATCAGTTGAAGTAGAAGAAACAACTAAAATGGAGGCCTTAAATTACAGGGAACAAAATAGAATATTCTAAATAGTTTCTTCCGTGCAACAGTCAGATTCTTTCTACCTTGTGCAGCCTTGATGTGGAGGCGGTGATTTCCCATTGTCTATCATTGTACAGCACTTAAGTTTTCAGCCTGAATTAATGATATCAATAACTAGTCATGGTAATGACCATTACACCTGGAAGCCTAATAGCAACTGGCACAACTTCAAAAACCAAGTGCACTGGCAACTTCTTAGTAAAAAAGTTTATTTACAGTATATGCATATTCAAATTCCATTTGTAGTTCATAAAACTTACATATTCAAGGCACATGTATGTTTGCTGCACTACATTAAAAGGCTTATGTACAATATCTCCTGGTTTTAAGCAATTCTTTTTACTTAATAGAACAGAACATGTACACTTGAACAGACGGACAATTATCAACTGAAAATAAGCTTTCTTCCCCCTCAAAAAAAAAAACCTGAAAAATCTCTTTACAAATTACATGTAACCACATTATCTTAGGTACATTATTACTTCCCAAAGAAAAATGTTTAAAGTACTTTACATAACTACAAAGAGCATGGCTTCTTTCTGAGAAATACATTAGTGTGTGCAGCAGCAAAAAAAAAAGAGAAGCCATGTATCTTTTCCTCAAAACCATATCACTGTCAATCCTAGTATAATGGTTAGGACTGAGTATAATAACAGGTGGAAGTACTAAAATCACACATTCAAAAGGGATTTTCTTTTTTAATTAAACTATATGAAATTGGCACCTGACTGCACACCGTTTCAAATGTGCTGCGACAACATCAGACACAAAATGTCATTAACAAGACAGATGAAACGAACTGTTTCAAAGAGGGCATTTCTCTCTCCCTCCATTCCTCCAGGTGCATTGCACATGTACGTCTGTTTACTGCCCTACATACAGTTAACAGGAAAGGAAATCTTAAATGTCATGTCAACACAAGAAAAAATAACTTATAAACCCTGAAACAATACAAAGCTGCGTAAACACAACCAAAGTTTACCAGAAAATATTTAATATGAAATCTATCAGCAGTTGGTAAGATGCTATCAAAAACTGATTAAGATGTCAGCAGGAGCCACTACATCTGCCTTCAGAAACTACAAAACAAGCAGTGCAATTTACACGAACTAACCCTCAATCCTCCAATTGGATCTCTTTAACAAAGATGTTTAGAGATCATATATAAATCCTGAAATAATACAAGTGTAAACAACAGAAATAGGTTGTATCCATCACCGCCGGTGTCTGCTATGGCCAGAATGGCTGTTGTGATGTTTTGTAGATCTTTCATAAGATCGTGATCGATCGTGTCTTCGCTCTCTGTGATGGCTCCTACTTTCTTTGTGCTTTCGAGGAAAATCTAAACGCTCTCTGGATCTGCTTCTAGATCTGGACAAACTTTTACTGTAGCTCCTGCTGTGTGATCTTCTGCGTTTATGGGAATTGTATTTGTATTCTCGGATATCATCGTATTCCTTGACTTTTGGCCTGCCAATGTAAGGAGAGCTTCGTTTGTGCCGTTGTGGAGGGGAATCACTGCGACTTCTTGAGTGGCTGCGGGATCGAGAGCTGTTGGACGCAGAACGACTTCTTGTTCTTCTGTTCACAGGGAAGAACAAAAAGAAACAGTGCCAAAACACAAATTAGTACTCAAATAGTATCAAGTACATGGAATTATAGAATGGTTACAGTGCAGGAGGCCCTTCAGCTGTTCATGACAGCTCTCTGCAAGAGCAACTCAGCTAGTCCCACACCCCTAGCCCTTTTCCCTGTAGCCCTGCAAATTCTCACTTCAGGCTTATTCAATTCTCTTTTGAGAGCCTCAATTGTATCTGCCTCCCCGCTAGTCTAGGGAATTGCATTCCAGGGCCTGATTACTCACTGCAGAAAAATTGGAAATTAAAACAATCTCAATAGAAACAGTAAAACCAGAAAAATCCACAACTACTCTTAAGAAATATACACTTTTGAAATATTAGCCCTGTAAAGTTAGCTGTTAAGTGTTAATGGAAGACCATAGATGTTTGCCAACTTTCAATATTAATTGTCCTCATCATACATGGACTCCAATTCAGCTCTCATAATTATGAGGTTTTCTCTTTCTTGCCCCCCTAAAACACCCACCCACCTGCTTTTTTTTTAAAGTTTGCTAAGAAATGAATGGCTGAAGTCTTTCCAGGGCAGAGATTTCTTCCCTAATATTTTCTTAAAGAACAGAGGAGAGATATGATTTTCTCAGATTATACCCGAAATTGAAAAATTATTAATAGTTGGGGGAGGATTGCCACTTTTGCTTAATCTACAAATTTGCAAGATAACATAAAACCTTAACAGATTCATTATTAAAGCATATTTGTAGAAAAGCTACCATCAATCATTCTAATAAAAGAACATGTAGATTCTACAACAGTGCTGTTCAATTTTTAAACGTTAAATATAATCTAAATTAGTAAATTACATTGTTAAGTCTCGGACTGGTAGTTCCAATAGTTCAGGTTTCAGCAAGACAGAATTCAGTTAGCCCTTCAACCAGAATGCTACATGTAAATGTCCAGGTATGGACATGGGTCAAAGGGGAGAGAATCCCTGCTCATAATATTTAAACTAAATTCTGCTAGATTCACAAAGTGTCCAGAGGATCCAATATTATGTCCGGAGCACTTAGCAAACTAGTTTCGACACTAAATCACACGTATAGTACCATTCAAACCAAATAAGGGGAAATTTATCTACTCTTACTACTTTGCTTCATAGTCAGGTTGAGTCTGCCTTCTGATTCATGCAACCTAGTTAGGATTATTGCATATTGAAAATAACTAAATACTAATAAGCTGTAGTATTTAATACATGCTTAAAACAGCAAATCTTTTGGCCATCAGATCTAATATATTCTTATATGGCTTGGTAACATACTTTGTTTTATAATGCTCCTGTGAAGTGCCTTGTGGCGTTTTATTATGTTAAAGGTGCCATATAAGTTGTTGCTGTTCAAGCCCGAGACAGAGGCAGCAGTGCTACCAACTGAGCTACAGGTGACACCTGATGAAATCTCAAAAACAGCATCTTGTTGTGTATCAGCCAGTGTGACTATGTTTGTTATGTGCAGACTACAGTATGACAGAAGTCCAAGGTAGCATTTCCAAAGTCAGGCTTTGATATGCATTACTTACCGCCTCCTAGGGGAATGTGATCTAGAGCGAGACCTTGAGTAACTCCGACCTTTGCTTCTGCTTCGACTTCTGCTACTCTTCCCCTTTTGAACACTAGAAACAAAGTTATTTTTGGAATTTTAAAATAGATACCTATATTCATGACAAGTCAAGTCACGGCGAACCCGGCAGACAAGACAAGTCAAGCCAAACCCAAGACAATTTTTCTTTAGATAATAGTGCCGTCCAGTTGATGGCTTTTTCAGGAAGCCACAGGATCTCTTCTTAGAAGAAGCAATTTTCCTTTTACTTTATATTAGCATCTTACAGAAAACGCAACTTTCTAAAATCATTTAAAATTGGTCAATACAAAGTATTAACCATTTAACTTCACTCTTCTCAAACTACAAAATGGGATGCAGCATTAAAGAAAATATACATGGTATATTCCTCACTTACCCATTAAAAGGACTAGTAGATCGGGGCCATTTTTCTTCCTCATCCAGTTTCCTTCTAGCATTTTTCATTACTTGAATAGATAGTGGTGAAGGTTTTTCAAATTTTCCATCCTTGGGAGAATCTATAAAGCACAGATTATTTGGAGAAAATATTAGTGAATCACAATGTAACAAACACGTTCCAGGTATTCAATCAGATCATGGCCGACAGTCTCATACCTCCCCCCACCCCGGCCTTGGTTCTGTAACCCTTAACACCCTTTACTGATTTAATTAACATTTAAGACTTTCAGAGGTCTTTTGATTAGTTATTTAAAAATATACAAATAACTGGAAGTATATTACATGGCAAGTTATCACATTAAGTTTGAATTAACTGGCTGAATAGTAGAGGGTCAGGTGACTAGTAACAAAACAAATTACAAATTTAATTTTACTAAAATTAAATTTTGCACCTGGTTTTGAGGATGGCGAGAAGCTAGGTGGAGCATCTAATGCAGGTGTACCATCTGGCAAAAGACCTTTGGCTTTAGCTTTCGCTTCTTGAAGAGCCACCTTCCGCTTTTCAACTTCACTGTCAAGGTGCTCCAAATTTGCCTGCAAGAATTGTTAACATTCTAAATTAAGAACAAGTCTCATTGTTTCTTTTCTGTTAATGAAAATGAATACAAAGAAAATATAACCAATTTGTATCTCAAATTTCCAAACCTTTTTTCGGGTGTAGAGCTTTAAGATTTTCACACAGATTTCCTTCATATCTTCTTCACTTGTTCCAAATAGTAGAAACCAATGGGGACGATTTGGAAGTGGAATCTGCAAAGAATTAAGCCAAATTACATGGCCATTGAATTAAGGCGGCTGAATCCTAATAAATTAATGCAACTGAAAATACTTGCATATACCTCATCTTTACAGTTATAGGCTCTGCACAACCAAGATCTGCTGTCTATTTTTCAAAATGTCTGTTTCCTCCTTGATCAAAACCACGAAAAAAGTGACTAAAAACTCCATGCATGCAGACATCATCTAGAAACTTCAGCTTATTTTAAAAGGCTACGCCCAGGTACTTTTAGTAATCCCAAATGCATATAGACCAAAAGGTTACAGATTTCCTCTATGCTCCATTCGCTGGTCTTAAGCAAAGGCAATCATTTTTTGATGCCGCGTGGAGGGAGGGAGTTTTTTTTTTTAAAAAGTCAGATTTTCCAACCCCGGTTGTCTCCCAGTGATTTCTCACTTGATAAAAATGGTCATGATTTCCATCGGCAGTTGGAAGCACCTGACTCACATAATAAGTTACTTGGCCATGATACTGGACAACTAGCTAGAGACTTTAGAACCACATCCCAGCAAAAGAGAGCATTTCATAGAAATGTGTACACTTGCAGGGAGGAAGCAGATGTTCACCAACCTCAAGTGCCCTAGCAGCCAAGTAGATGCAGGCACAGGCAATAGTCTCTGGATGGTACCGGACAAACACATCTGTCCGCAGGCTGTCATTCATATAATTCCTGAAACAGACAACAAAAATGTTGCGGCAACCCACCCAATATGCTGCTAATTTCTGTGTGCAACTGCTTTAGATGGAAAAGTTAAAAAGCCACACAGGGTTCAAAATGCTCAATTTTCTGTTATTTTTGTAACACAACCAAAAGTAGAAGAATAAAAACGACTAAAAATGAAATTAAAGAATCTGGAGATGACCAAAACTTTTAGCCAAAGATGCAGATTGGATTGTCCGTAAGAAATTCATTCAGATCAAGCACCTTTACGATTTATTACTTGACTAGGAATTACAGCCTAAAATCAAAAGGCACAATCCACAGGTGGATAACACCATCAGATAAATAAAATTCCTTTAGATGCCAATTCTAGCTACTCACTTACATTTGTACATTTTGATCAAATGCTTTACCAAATGCAGATTCTACTCATCACTTTCTTAATTTCTATTTTTGTACTCCCCTTCTTTCAAGTATTCAGGCCAATATAAATTGCAGGTTTCTTCCAAAGTTATCAATGCCACTTTATACTGGAAAACTGGACACTTACAGAAATGACTTACGCCCCCCCCACCCCGCCAGAATAGCATCCCTCCCCTGAGGATTAGTATTCCAAGAGTGCATTCATTCATACAACTTCATAACTGAGACACTCAGAATCCACTTCAGCATGGTACAAGAATGATCACATTGACTTCAATGGTCTGTTCTTGGCAATGAGGTATACATGGATAGTTAGTCATGAAATGGTAATGTTTACCAAAAATTCTGGTGTAACCTTACAGCATCTTTTATTTATGAAAAATAATCTTTAATGGCAATTTATTCTTCCACAGCTATGTTGGATAAGCCATTTAAAAAAATGGCATGTATTACACAAATAAGCATTTTGATCCCTGTATGGTAAGGAACATAAAAAAGGAAAAAAAACACAGAGAACCCATTTTAACCTCCATGCTGATCTACTAACTGGCCTGCTCTCGTGATAAACCAATACAACTCAAGACATGCAATGTAAAATTAAGACATACTTAAAAACATCCATATTTAATGAAAGTCTTGAGATAATGATCCATGCTAGAATATCTGCACTTCTTGTCTCCTTGATCACAAACGCATGTAAATCACAAAAAAAGTTTTTCCATGCACCAGCAATACTCCAGTCACTGATATCTTCTCAAGCCTGTACAGACCAAAGATCAATAGTATGACTCGATCCTTTGAACACTTGAACTCAGTCTTTATCCAATCTCATGGGCCATGCAATCACATATTATGGTAGTACTCTTCTTGGTAACTGTCGCATTTGATGCAAATACTTAAAGCATTTTCAATTCTCCCCAGTCTTCTTTAGCGACAACAGCACAGAATAATTCTTCATGCTCATAGTCCCAGTATTCAAGATTCAGCCAAATCAGAAATTGAGAAGCTGCAAGATATCACAGGTGCTGCACAACAGTCAGAAGAGTTTCAACAGTCTCATTAACAGTCTTTGATTAGGTTTCCTTCCATTACAGCAATTAATAAAAATAGATCATTACAAAACTGTTTAAAAATATAATAGCTTTCAATGTTTTATTAAAATTACAATAGAAACATTACTTTAAAAATTTAACATTTTAAATTTATAAAACAGAAATCAATATTTCAATTTCTATATATATTAAAAACCGTTTAACACAAGAAGCAGTTGGCCAGTTACTATATACCACCTCTCACTAGACAGTCAGCCTTCTTGGAGGAGAACCTGCAATGGATTGGTTCAAAGTGGCAGCCAGTTAGGGCCATCCTGGCATCAAAGTGCTTGGAGGGCAGTTCAGAAGTCTTAGTCACTTACCATCAGGGTCTACCCTTTGATCGAAAGAGTAGAAAAAAAAGAGAAGTTAAAATGGGTTCTCAATTAAGCAAATGCTACACCAGCCATAAAAAGACTAGTGAGCAGAAATATGAAATGTTATCCTAGTAAGATTTTTATATAAATCAGGTAATACACGTTTGAAGAATAAGATTCAACAATCTAGCAAACCACATTTCCCCCCCGCCACCCCCCCCTTAAAAGTGACCACAGCACCTTATCGCTCTGATAAATGGAATTAATGTGATTGAACAGAAGTTGTTACAGGTATGTTAACATGTTCTCACTTCTGCTAAGACAGATTCAGCAAGTTAACTTTGCACTTGTTGTTTCCCCACATGGTAACTTTCTGATCTTGACTTTGCGTCAAGGGAGATGAATAACAAATGAAAAGGACCTTTCCACAAAATAAAAGGAGTCACCATATACATTTCCAAAGTGTTTGGATCAGTCACTGAATGCTCTCCTGCATTCCCTTGCTGACAAGGCCAGCAGAGGCCTGGTTAAAGGTTTCCAGCCTGCCCACAAGCTAGGGAATGGTGCAGAGAAGGACTGGGGAGGAGCGAAACATATGGATACATATTTCTGCCACTGTCTTTGCTGGTCATCTAAGAAAAACAAAGAAAAATCAACTTACCATGCAGTCTGGACCAGAGGCCGGTTACGTTCACATTCTAACACCTGAAGGTACATAACGATAATCTGGAAGATACAGGTTATAGAGTTACAACTGAACCTCATTCAGTCATTAGTGGAGTGGTTGTAAACAGAACCTAAATAACACACCATTAACACGGTCCCTATTTCTCATTTCAAACAACTCTTTTTTCACCTGAACAACTACAGTATGCATGGTTGCATTGGAATAATTCTTGAATTCCACATTTACCCCTCAAGGTACACCTTTGCAAAGACTCAGTGGAATCAAATTGTTACTTCTCCATTTTAAAAACTCATTCCAAAAAAATTTTTTAAATCTCTTGTTGTGATTATAAATATATAGTAGCACACACAGCAAAGCATTTCTGCAAGAGTATTATAGCCTGTAGCTCTGGCAGCAGAGCACAGAACCAGTTACAAGTTCCAGTTATAGCCGTGAATGATGTTTTTAGTCCATTTACTCATTAATTGAAAGAGAGGAAAAATGCACACGATCAAAGTGGTCCAGTAGCATTGGGCTTATTTAATCAATGACTAAATTACTATTGGAGTTTGATGGCGCAGGCCGAAGGCAGCAAAATGTTTATACTACAAGTTCCTCCATCCCCAAATGTATTTTCTAATTTCAGTAGTTTCCCTCAGAACTATGGGATTGCAAAACATTTTTCCTAATATTATAAAAGGTGAATAAAATGTGTGAACCAACTATTCTGTTTGACACGAGTTGCATTCTAAGTTACACATACACTCCCACACACACACACACATTCAATCTGCACCCACTCTGTTCCCTCAAAGCATTTCCAGATCTTTGCTAGCATCAATCTATATTGAACCACCAGATACATTATCTGCCAAAGGCGGATGAGAGCAAAGATTTGCTGCTTGCCGTCTCTTCACTGCCCCCATACCCTTCCAAGGTCCACCATATACTGAAGAACTCACTTTTAAACATGTTGCCAATGTATGCAAAAATACATCAGTAAATGTAAAGCAGTTTACAAAATAACACTTTCTATGTGCAGTGAGAAGATTTGTACTCAAGCTCTCTGATACAGCTGGCATGTCATTCCAATGTTTCTAATTAGCTTTGATTTCAGATGTTAAATTCCACTAGTCCAACATTCAGGACAAGTCTCAGTCTAAGGTTCAATGGGAATGTATAAAATCTCGACCACATAATATTCACCGGCTCCGATAACCAAAACATGGCTCTTCAGCCTCTATTGGAGAAGATGGAGTGCTGCAACTGCATCATGTGACATTAAATTATTTCTGAACTGCAACAACTCAACACCAGAAAGCACTAGAGCCATTCGCCAACATCAAATGAATTGCCTAATTCATCGGGTTTCCACTTTAAGAGTTATATAAAAATTGTATGATTGGTGCTTTACAGGCCTTCCCTTTAAATCTGTGACTGTATGGGTTAAGTCAAATAATTCAACAAAACTCCAGAAAAACAGCACTATAGCTGCATTACTCTTCAAACAGGCATCAAGTACTCCTATTCTGATGGAAGGTCATAGACCTGCAATGACAACCATACCTTTCTTTCACCACAGATGCAGCCTAACCTGCTGAGCTTTTCCAGCATTTTCGGATTTCATTTCAGATTTCCAGCATCTTCAGTGCTTTGCTTTTTAATCAAGTACTCCGTATCCGCCCAATAAAACCCAGTATCCAGATAGGTTAAGAACAGGCAAAATACACAATAAAGCAAGTTTTACCAGCAGAGGCTAGAACCCATAAATTCTGACTGACTAATGCTCACATGGTAGGACTGTCTCCAAAATTGTCAGGATTATTGTAACCTTTAAACTTAGCTCAAGTGTGCCACCATTGCAATCAAAACGCACTTAAATAAATACATGTTTGTCCCTTGTATGTAGCAAAAGTTAGTATTTCTGATAGTGCTACTTCTAGCACTTCGCTGTAAAAAAAAAGTGCAGTAAAAGAATTGGGCTTGATTAATCACTTGTATAAAAATCTAAGCTGGGTCATCACATGGCAGAAAATTAAAAGCTCAATTAAGATAACCAAAAGTTGTAAATTAATCCCAGTCTGTGTCTTTGATGGTCTTGGCTCACTGTTGACAAAAGGGAAGAGGCCACACTGTTTTAGGCCAAACTCTGCTATCCAAACTAGTGCTCAGTGAACAGAACAAACGATTCAGAAAATAAGGGTGTTATATATCAAAAAGCAGGTTAAATTCACAAACCTTGTGAGGGTGCTTGACATGAACACAGAATCCCAGCTCCTTTAGCACTCGCCTTTCTGCTTTTATGACTTGATTCTTTAGGTTGACATAACTCTGGTCCAAAGGAAGTGGCACAGGAGATCTTTAACATAACAGAAAACCATATCAGTTCAAAATACTGATCTTTATGCTAGTACTGGTATATCAATGGTCAATGTGATCATATTAATCAGAGCTTTAAATTTTAGGACAACAATTTCAACAATATCTCAATTCTCAAATCTTGCTTTCAAACTCCCCCATGGCATTTCACTTTTATTGGGTTTCTCCCATTTAACCGCCTCTCTGAAAGCTTTTTAAGTGACTTAATACAGTTGCTATTAATCACCAGCACAGTAATTATACTCAGTTGAAAATAATCAAGTGTTGTGGCACTCTGAAGCAGCCATTATACATTTGATAGAAATCAGCTGATTGAGCTAAAGAACCCGAAAAAACAGGTTTATGCCAGTTTCCCAGTTTTCAGAAATTGCTTCAGGGGCCAGAGTGCTTTCATGGTAACCACCCATTTCAAGGAAATGGGTTAAAAATAGGTTCCATGTACTACTTGGAAAATAATGTTCATACTCTAAATAAGCTATTTCATGACAGGGGAGCAAATTTCTGTGCTGTGACGATCTATACTAGCTACTCTTTGCTACATAGATTGAAAGAGGCTGAACAATAAAACTCCCATGGTAAATGATCTTTCAACTGGAGTATATAAATCCAAGTTATTTAACTGCCAATACTGTATCTATAAACAAAACCTTCCTTGGCATGGTTAAAACAATAATTTTCAGGACAGTTGTTAAATTAAATTAAGATAATGCAGCCAGGTGAGTGCTCTATTTAGGATCCTAATCAGATGTTTGCTTCGAGCTTGCAATTTTCTCAAACTTTAACCAAAATTAAATTATTTTTCAGTTAGAAGGCAGCTGAAAAAAGCAACCCTTTCAGTAACTGATATAAAAACAAAAAAACTGCGGATGCTGGAAATCCAAAACAGAAACAGAATTACCTGGAAAAACTCAACAGGTCTGGCAGCATCGGTGGAGAAGAGCACAGTTGACGTTTCAAGTCCTCATGACCCTTCAACAGAACTAAGTAAAAATAGGAAAGGGGTGAAATATAAGCTGGTTGGTGGGGGGGGGGGAAAGAGAGAGAGAGAGGAGAGGGAAGAGAGAAGTGGGATGTTGTTGGGACAAGCAAGCAGTGATAGGAGGTGGTAACCAAAAGATGTCACAGACAAAGGACCAAAGAGGTGTTGAAGGTGGTGATATTATCTAAAAGGATGTGCTAATTAAGAGTGGATTGCAGGAAATACTCTTAATTAGCACATTCTTTTAGATAATATCACCACCTTCAACACCTCTTTGTTCTTTTGTCTGTGACATCCTTTGGTTACGTCAAACGTCAACTTTGCTCTTCTCTGCCGATGCTGCCAGACCTGCTGAGTTTTTCCAGGTATTTCTGTTTCTGTTTTTCCTTTCAGTAACTGGATTGATCACCATTTTAGCTAAGTTTTATGGTCACTAACCATATAAACATTCCCAACTTACTTCTTCTCCCTGAGTTTTCGCAGATGATGAAATACATTGATGACATCCCGAATACGCCTAGGATCTTCTTCAATTTTAGATGCCAAATGAACGCAAGCCATTGATAATATCTGTTTTGGCGAGGAAAAAAATTGGAATTTTAATTTTTTTAATGGTTTATTTACTTGCCTTCCAGCTGTATGTCTAACTCCAAGAGGGACTTACTAATCATTTTTTTGTTTCATACTGATTTGTCTGCTTTTTAAAAAGTGTATTCTCCACCTGATATTTCTGGTCAATGCTTACTATGTTGACTTGATGGCCAAATCCTTTTTGGAGAATGTTGGTTATGCTGCTGTCATCATTGATCAGATAGACCTCCAACAGTAACTAATGGCTTAAGGCCACAAGTTTTCAAATTCAGAACTGTGTACACAGTCACAATTGTTACACTCTCAAATGTCGCAGCCAATTTATGTGCAGCAGGATTTCACTGGCAACAAATGAATGAATCAAGAAATAGGAAGAGGCCATAGTGCCTACTCAGCCATTCAAGATCACACTTGAGCTGCTAAATCAATTCCACTTTGCTATCCAATTTCCACCCCCGTGATCCCCTTATTGCCCGAAAATCTATCAATCTTAGCTTTGAATAAACTGAACTGTGCACCCAGAGCCCTACGTAGGTAATTTCAAAGATTCACAACCTTTTGAGTGAAGAAGCTTTTAAGCTCAAACCCGAATAGCTCACCCCTTGCCCTGAGACCATGACTCTCCAGCCAGGGAAAAGAGCTCCTCAGCATCTACCCTGGCAAGACCTCCAAGAATTTTATAAATTTCAATGAGATCATCTGTCATTCTTCCAGAGAGTATAGACCCATTCTACTCTCCCTTCAAAGGAGAAAGGCCCTCACACCAATCTACTGAAACTTTGCTGCACCCACTAAGCGTTATACTTCAGTTATCCTGTCTGCCAACCAATTTTCAATCCATGCCAACACATTACCCCCAATCCCATATGCTATAATTTTGCACACTAACCTCTTATGTGGGACTTCATTCAAAAGTTTTCTGAAAATCCATATATATCAAATCAACTGGTTCTCCCTTATCTATTCTGCTAATTATGTTCTCACAAAGCACGAGACAGAGAGGCACCAACACAGAACAGCGAGCGCATATCATCTGACTTATGAGCAATGGCACAACGATGCACATAAAAAATACACATCTTGCATATAGTTCAAGCTATGTGTCATTACTTCCCAGAACATCCATCATCATACTCCTATGACTCATTGTATATATAACAGAGAGAGGAAAAACTTGCTTAAAAACAGACTTCCATATACAACCACTGGAATGGTTGGAATCAAGCAAGACTTTGCACATTTTAATAAAAATCTGTATCTCAATCCCATAGGTGGCTTGACAGCATTATTGGCATCTAGTCAATGAAGTAGATTTAACATTTGCTAAGTTGGTTTACAGGAGTCACACTACAGTGAGATGAAGATTTGCACTGATCGAGGTCTGACAATCTAACCATGGTACAGTTGGGATATCCTCAGTGGAAGCTAAGAAACTTATTCACCAGGAAAAGGTAAGCTTTCACCAAGTTTGTCTTGCACACCTAATTGGTTCCTCAAGAACAACTTTGACTGGCAGAAGCAATGTGCATCCTTTGCACCCCCGCCTCCACCAACTACGTTTAAAAAAATCTTACATAAATAATACACTGGGCATTCTGAATATTCTTCTGGAATCTAATTTCAGTTCAAACTTGTTACACTTACCTCCATAGGATGCTTCACAAAAGATTTTGAATAAAAGAAGCGCTGAAATAAAACTTGTCCAGTTGCCATTGCCACCTAAATCCATGAAGAGAACACAATTAGCCTAGCAAATTCAGATGCCTTTACTTTAACTCAATTTTAATATAGTTTGAGAACCGAAAGCATATCACAAGTCAATTTGCATCATTACTTTTCTGGTTAATTTGGATTTAATTCCATAAATTTACAAGTTAATAAATGGCCAATTTAAACTTTTCCTTTCCAATTTTCAAAGCACATTTCTTAATCTATCTTTCATTGTTCGTTGGAACGTTTAAATCTTACAGTATTTTAGCATTCTGGTTATGCTACTGAACTAGCAAAAGCAGAGGCTCAAGTGAGTTGCAAGGTTGAATTTGATATATCTTATCACTGCAAAAGGTGACTGAAAGCTGCTAGACTGTTCTTAGCCCCCAGAGAAAATAAACAGTTGTCCCTACCTGGTCTGGTCTACATAGGACTCGAGTCCCACATGAAATGGTTGACTTTGAATACCCTGTGAAGCAGCCTAACAAATCACTTAAGTAAAAAAGATTGCTCCAGTACTACAGCATTTTCTCAGGATAAGTAAAAATGGGCAATAAACATAACCATCTCGCTGATCACACTACAAGAGCAAAAAATCTTTATTCTGAGTATCAGCACTTAAAAGTATAACAATTTCCTATGATGCATTTAGATTATTAAATACCATATTTTGTACCTTCAAATTGTGTTATTTCATGGAATATTCCAAGTCATATAACTGAATAAACTCCAATTAATCTGCCAGTGGTGATCATGAGAAGCAATTTGAGATGAGGAAATTAATACCATCACACAATGGAGACTGTGGGAGGAAAGCATTGTGGTGACTCATGTACAAATGCTTCAGCGCTTAATATTGTGAAGAGGGAACCAAACAGTGGTGCGGTAAACGTCCATGTCTTTTAATTCCCAAATGGGAAGCATTTCGGGCGGCGGAGGGGGGGGTCGTTGTGGAAAAGAGCGTGACTGGGAGACAGATCTTTGTTACTTCGAAAACACAGAAATGAGAAAATGACCAGTCACAAACAAAAAAAAAGTAAAGCCACAAAATAAAACTACGTCTCAATTGGAATCCCAACCGGATGTAAATTTACACAATGAGACTAACACGTCAATCCAGTCTGTAAACTGGTTTCTGAGAGCCTGCAAGTGGCCTTGACCCAATTTTGTTTTTCACACTTACACTCACCAATACAAAGGCCCAAGACTACTTACAACCAACTTAAAGGGCGACAGCAAATGTTGTATTTGTTAAAATAACCGCTTTAACTGTAACTATTTTAATCTGGAGGTCAGGGGTGGAGGAACTCAGCAGCTTCAGTTATTCAGAAGGGCCGCCATGGTTCACATCGGCATTCAACGTCTCTTCCGCCCTTGGTTTGGAGGTCTCAGGCTCGCAATCCTCCCCCCCCGCCCCGCCAAAAAATAAAGAAAACAGGGCCCCAGACAAACCTTAGCCCGAACACACTGTAATTCTCGGTGCCACCCGCCTCCCTGAAACCCGAAAGCGGAGGAAGCGAGGCCTGTTTGGCCCCGGGCCGGCCGGGCCTACCTGAGGGAGTTTCAGCAAAATGCCGGCGGCCTGGATCAACTCGCATCCCACTATCCTCAAGTCGGTCTCCACCTCCGGGTCCAGCCCGTCCGATAAAGAAGCCGTCAGGGAGAGTTTCTCTTCTGAGATCAGGCAGTTTTCCAGGGTCAGGGCGATGCTCGAGTACAGTTTGTCACCGATTAGGATCCCGCTGGCTGCCATTTTGTCCCTCTCTCCGCTCCTCGCGCGCCGGCTCCCCGGTCGCCTCCGTCACCTCCGGCCGTGAGGAGGCGGAAGTCCCGCCTTTTCCTTGGCCCAATTGGCGGATCCCGCCCCATTTGTCCAGAGGCAGGCCGCTGATTGGCGAGCACAGGTATCAATCATTCGCCGCCATCACGACTCGCTCTTTCATCTTATTTTATGGTTCTGGGGCTCCAGTGATTGACAGCAGCTTCTCTCACTGGCTTGGAGAGATGGTAATGAATATTTCCCTATCTTAATATTTGACGTGATGGAAAAATAGAGAAGTTCCGCTCCGGTCTGAGTCATCCCATTGAGGTTAAGTGGATGACGCAGGTCAAAAATAGGATATCCCCCCCACCCACCCCATGTAGGAGGCGTTTCATTGTGAAACTTAATCATAGGGCTCTAGTGTTTGCAATAAAAATAAGTAAGCAGAATTGGTACGGTACGAATACTAGAAGATATGCTGTATCCAGGACCAGGAGGAGGACATTTAACCACACAGAAGAGCACAGAAGGAGGCTATTGGGCCCTCTTGTCTCTGTGCCAGCTGTCTACAAGAGCAACTCGTCTAGTCCCACTGTTTACCCCCTCCCCCGCAAATCTTTTCCCTTCAAGTGCTTATCCAATTCCCTTTTGAAAGCCATGATCGAATCTCCCTCCACCAGCGCATTCCAGATCCTAATCACTTGTTGCATAAAAAAGTTTACCCTCATGTCGTAGTTGGTTCTTTTGCTTTTCAACTGATATCAGCATCCTCTGTTTCTTGGTCCTTCTGCCAATGGGAACAATTTCTCCCTATTTACTCTGTCTAGACCTCTCATGATTTTAAATACTTCTATCAAATCTCCCATTAACGTTCTCGGAAGAGAGCAAAAGCCCAGTTTCTTCAATCTTTCCATGAAACTGAAGTCAACTCAGGGCCCATTTTCATAAAACTTTCCTGCACCCTCTTGAAAACTCTAATATCATTGCTAAAATGTGATGCCCAGAATTGTACACAATACGCCAGTTGAGACCAAAACTGTTTTTAAGGTTTCATAACATAAATGTTGAAATTGTGTCCTGTCCATCCATGGCTACATTGTGCCATGCATTGAGATCATGGCTGCCGTACAACTAAGTCCTAGACTCCCCAACCAGTGGAAATAGTTTATCTCTGTCTACCCTATCTGTACCCCTTAGTATCTTCAAAATTTTTATCAAATTATCCCCTAACCTCTTAAATTCCAGGAAATACAACCCTAATTTGTGTTAGCTCTCCTCGTAATTTAACCCTTGGAGACCAGATGTCATTGTGGGAGCAATCTAGAAACATGTTACACATTTTAAAAATTAGGGTTCTCCCATTTAAGAGTAAGGAGAATTTTTTTTCTCAGATGGTTGTTAGTCTGTGGAATTCTCTTTCCTAGGGAGCAGTGGAGGCTGGGTCACTGGATATGTTCAAGGCTGAGTTAGATTTTTGATCAGCAAGGGAATCAAGGGTTATGGGGGACAGGCAGGAAAGAGGAATTGGGGCCAAAATCAGATCAGCCATGATCTGATTAGCCCACTCCTGCTGCTAATTCTTGTGTTCATTCTGGTAAACCCATGTTGTATTCCCTCCAAGACCAGTATATCCTTCCTAAGGTGTGGTGCCCAGAATGACTCACAGTGCTTCATTTGTGGTCTAACTAGGGTTTTGCTTAGCTATAACATGACTTCCACTCTCTGCTTTCTAGTTTTCTAGATAAAAAGGTCAGCATTCCATTAGCCTTTTTGATTATTTCTGTACCTGTTCATGACATTTAATGATCTGTGCGCATGGAGCCTCAAGTCTCTTTGTTTTTCCATTGTCTCTGGCTTTGCCCCATTTGGAAAGTACTCTGTCCTGTCCTTTTTAGGTCCAAAGTGAATGATTTCACATTTGCCTACATTGAAACCCACTCGCCATAAATTTGCCCATTCACTTAATCTATTACTAGCTCTTTGTAAGCTTATGCTTCCATTTACATTGCATTCAATGTCACCTGTATTTATGTAATCTGAAAACTTGAATACAGGTATGTGGTTTTCTAAAACAAAAACAGAATTACCTGGAAAAACTCAGCAGGTCTGGCAGCATCGGCGGAGAAGAAAAGAGTTGACGTTTCGAGTCCTATCCCACCATCTCAATTGTTAATAAACATAGTGAATAATTGATGCCCCAACACAGATCTTTGTGGGACACCACTATCCACATGCTGCAAAGCCGTGTATCTGTCCATTATCCCGACTCTCTGTTTCCTGCTGCTCAGCCAATTTCTTAACCAGGGCAAATTCCATGGCATTCAACAGGTTCTTATGAGGGACTTTATCAAATGCTTTCTGGATGTCCATATAAGCATTCTCCTGTCCACAAATCTCTCTTCGCGTAGTGTCCTCATTATCCAAGCGTTCCAAGTCACAGTGTATACCATGATATCACAATGGGGCTAGGTGAGGAAGCAAGCACCAAGAACTACCACAGTCTATGTGTATATTGCATCGGATAGAGGATTGGCTAACTAATAGAAGACAGGGAATTCGGATAAGGAGGGCATTTTCAAGATGGCAACCTGCAACTAGTGGAGTGCCACAGGGATCAGTGCTGGGGCCACAATTATTTACAATATATATTAATGACTTGGATGAGGGAAGTGAATGTACTATAGCCTAGTTTGCGGATGATACAAAAATGGGTGGGAAGGCAAGTGGTGAGGATGATACAGAGTCCACAGAGGGATATAGACAGGCTAAGTGAGTGGGCGAAAACTTGGCAGATGGAATATAATGTGTGAAAATGTGAGGTTATGCACTTTGGCAGTAAGGGAATCAAGGGTTATGGGGAAAAGGAAAGAAAGTGGAGTTGAGGGTTATCAGATCAGCCATGATCTCATTGAGTGGTGGAGCAGACATGATGGGCCAAACGGCCTACTTCTGCTCCTACGTCTTGTAGTCTTATGGTGATTGAACTTGTGGTGTTGGCATTATTCTGCTCCACGCTCTGGCCATTTAGCCAATTGAGCTAACCGACCCTTCAAATTTAATCACCTTTTCAAAATATATGATCGGATTTGTCAGGCATGACCTACCCTTTACAAAGTCATGCTTGCTCTCTCTGATCAGCTGAAAATTTTTATGCTGTTCGTTTATTCTATCCTTAATTATAGACTCTCGTAATTTCCCAATGACGAATGTTAGACTAACTGGCCTATAATTTCCTGGTTTTTCTTTCTCTCGCCTTAAACAACGGGGGACATGCTAAAGGAACGGTTTGAATCTAAAGGAACGGTTCCTGAGTCAAGAGAGCTTTGGAATGTCATAGTTAGAGTATCAGCAATGTTCTCAGCCACTTTCTTGAAAACCTTGGGATGGAAACCATTGGTCCTGTGGATTTGGCACTCTATAGGCCCATTATTTTGCTTATGTTAATTTGGGTGAGTCCCTGCTCAGATTCAATATTAATTTCCTTGGGATGTCCAGCAAATTACGCTCTTCCACTACTGTATATACTGACACAAGTAATCAGCCCACCGTTTCCTTTTTTGATTCTTTCAGGAGATGTGGGCATTGCTGGATTGGCCAGCATTTATTGCCCATCCCTAATTGCCCTTGAGAAGTTGTGGTGAGCCATATAAATAATGTGACTACAAAAGCAGGTCAGAGACTGGGAATTCCATGGTGAGTAACTCACCTCCTGACTCCCCAAAGCCTGTCCACCATCTACAAGTTCAAGTCAGGAGTGTGATGGAATATGCTCCACTTGCCTGGATTAGTGCAGTTTCAACAACACTCAAGAAGCTTGACACCACCCAGGACAAAGCAGCCCATTTGATTGCACCCAATCCACCACCTAAACATTCACTCCCTCCACCACCGAGGCACAGTGGCAGCAGTGTGTACCATCTACAAGGTACACTGCAGCAACTCACCAAGGTTCCTTCGACAGCGCCGCCCAAACCCATGACCTCTACCATCTAGAAGGACAAGGGCAGCAGACACATGGGAGCACCACCATCTGGAAGTTCCCCTCCGAGCCATATTGAAAAAAGGGGATAAAAAAGGGGTGAGGATGGAGGAGAAAGTTCATGGTCTGAAGTTGTTGAACTCAATGTTAAGCCCAGAATGCTGTAAAGTGCCTAATTGGAAGATGAGGTGCTGTTCCTTCAGTTTGCATTGAGCTTCACTGGAACATTGCAGCAGACCAAGGACGGACATGTGCACATGACAGCAGGATGGTGTGTTGAAATGGCAAGCAACAGGAAGGTCTCGGTCATGCTTGCGGACAGACCCAGTCTGCGTTTGGTCTCTCCAATGTAGAGGAGACCGCATTGGGGGCAGCAA
Source organism: Cetorhinus maximus (assembly GCF_964194155.1). NCBI lineage: Eukaryota > Metazoa > Chordata > Chondrichthyes > Lamniformes > Cetorhinidae > Cetorhinus > Cetorhinus maximus. The sequence continues at coordinate 4,239,095 of NC_135893.1, forward strand.
ATGCAGTAGACAAAATTGAGGGAAGTGCAAGCCTTCCAGCCTTAACATTGAGTTCAACAACTTCACACCATGAACTCGCTCCTCCGTCCTCACCCCGTTTTAATCCTATTTTTTCAATATTCATTTTATTTTTTTTCCAATTATTTTTATTATTTTTAAAAATTTATTTTCATTTTTATTCATTGTTTTATCCCCACCTTTTATCCTATTTTCGATCTTTTTTCCCATTACCGTTCCCTCCCGCACCCCACCCCCACTGGGCCATCTGTCACTTGTTCATGTTGTTCTTTCCAGAGTGCTTACCCTTGTCCGGTTATTATCACATTTTGCTTTCTATCCTTAATGTCACCATCAACACCTCCTATAGCCAGCACTATCACCATTAACACTCCTTTGACCTTTTGTTTATGACATCTTTGTCAATCTCGCCTTAGCCCCCACCTATCGCTGGCCTTCTATCCAGCTTCACCTGCTCCACCCCTTTAAAAAGCATAAATTTCACCACATTTTTACTTCTCTTTAGCTCTGAAGAAGAGTCATACGAACGTGAAACGTTAACTCTGTTTCTCTCTCCACAGATGCTGTTAGACCTGCTGAGTTTTTCCAGCATTTTTTGTTTTTGTTTTGTATTTCCAGCATCTGCAGAATTTTGCCTTTAACTTATTTGGGCCACACATTCTAACCTGTCCTGCTTTAATGTTTTACTTTCATGGTTCTTAGTTCTCTTTCTTGGTTTAATTACTCATGCTCAAGGTGATGTATTTAAGGGGAGATTGATGGATTTAAGAAAAGGCTAGATGAGCATAGAAAGAAGAAATGAATAGCAGGTTATGCTGATAGAGTTAGATGAGGGATTCCTAACTGTCCTCTCAAGTGGCCAAGCAAGCCACTCAGTTGTATTCTCAACATTTACATTCTAGATATAACATGTTGCGGGAACACCTACTCCATACAGGTCGCAGTGGTTGAAGAAGGTGACCCAATACCACATTCTCAGGGCAACTTGAGATTGGCAATAAGTGCCAGCTTTGCCTGTGATGCCCACATCCTGTGGATGAATTTTTATTTATCAGACCCCTAATCTAAAGGTATTCTTTGCCATGCCTAGCTGTCTAGTGTAATCTAATATGGCCTGCCCTGTTGTTGGTTCTAGGACATATTGATGCAGCAAACTATCCCGAACACACCAAATCTAAGGTTTTCCTCAGAGTTAATTTGTATGAGACTATTAGCTCCAGGAACTAATCTTTGCCTTCTTACCCCTTTACAGCCACTTCCTAGTTCTGATCTCTCCTGTTCACCTTCTTCAACCATGTCCCTTTTGCTTGTCCTTTCTCCAGAATCATAGCCTCTTTGATTACTTTCCTCAATTGGCACTATTTCCCACCAAGGGAAGAGGAGAGAAAGGGGTAGCAGAGCAGTTCATGAAACATTTTGATCCCACGCTAAGTGCAAACAACACCCTAGTCCCTTTAGGGGAAACATAGAGGGAAAAAGTGACAAGACTCAACAAATGTAAAGTGGTTAGTTCCTTACTGGCATCTTTTGCTGATTATCTCCATGGGGAGAATTTTTCCTATGGCAGGCGGGCTGGGCGGGAACGGGCGGGGAGCCGATCACTGCCTGCGATTGGCTGCGCGCCGCCATTTTACATGGGCGGGTCAATTCAGGCCCGCCCACCATAACACGCAGCAGGTAGCGCTCAGCGCTACCTGTGTGGGCGGGGGGAGGAGGGAGAGTCGGGGCCTGCGTTCTTTCACGCATGCACGTGAAAGAGCGGAGCAATCTCCCTGAGGCACAGAGCTGCCTCAGGGAGATTGAATGGATTAGAAAACTCTTGAATAAATAAAGTAAAAATTTATTTAAACACGTCCCGGACATGTTTGTGAAGTTAGGAAAATTTATTTATTTATTTTATAAAAGCTTCAGGAAAGCTCATTCCGCACTTAAGGTTTGACGGGCAGCATTCTTAACAAGTTTAATTACTTTTTTAATGGCCTTAATGTGCCGTTGACAGTTCAGTGGGTGCGCAGCTGCCTCCAGCGCGCGCCTGCCGAACGAAATATCGAGATGACGCGCAATGACGTCGGGACGCATGCCCGACGTCATCATGCGTCATTTTACGTGTCGGCATGTCGGGCCCACCCCCGCATGCCGACGGTAATATCCTGCTCCATGTGTAGATTTCAGAGGATAATTAGACAAAAACCCACTATTACAATAAAAATGTAATAATAGGACAGCCAAATATTTAGCTCTCGCATTCAATATGACCCTTTCCCCTGCCTGGAATGGAGTGCACCAGACATCTAATGGAATAAAGCAATTTATTTCTATGAGTATAAGCTGTCGGGTAACATACTTTTCTCACACAATACATCACATGGTACTACTCTATAAGCAAGTTTTTTGTTATATAATCCTAAACATGATTTATTGTAACAATGCATATTCTTGGGCCAGGCTATCTAAGCAATGCATTGATAACACAAACTGTTTATAGACTTCTTTCAAATGTATGATAGGTTTATCAACATTCATACAATATTAAATTTAAACAGCATTTATTTTTATTGCAACATCTAAGAGTCAAAAGCAAGTCTTGGAGCATAGCATTATTGAAACGAATTGAGCAAAATGCAAAACCCAAGGTGCAATGTGTATACAGTATGTTACAGGAAGAAAATAAATGAGGATAGTGCCATCCGGAAAATAATATATTTATTTATAATTTGCTGATTTTTTGGGGGCTACGCATCCTTAATGGATACCAATAGCTCAGTGCTCCTATTGTGTGAAGCTGAAGAACCAGAGCTGGGAATCTATCAAGGTCTATCTTATAGACCTTATTGTATCTTAAGGCTGCTTTGCTGTTTCCTGCAATTGCATTGCCTCTGCTTTTGCCTCTGTTTTATTGGAAAGCATGCAAGTAACATCCCTAAGCTGGATGAAGGAGACTGACTGGTTCGAGGCAAGTTTTGTCAGTACGTTGACCAATGCACCAACCTGCTTGGTCATTTGAACCCAATTAGATTGAGAATTTGTATGTTGTTGTTTCAGAGTATTCTCAGCCTGAGTGAGGCCATTCTTGATACCTTTGATATCAGCCGTCCCAGACTTTAAAGTTTCTTGAATGCCAGTCATTCCAGTCTGCAATGCATTCTGAATATCTGCCATGCCGGTTTTCATAGCACCTTGCAGGCCTGCCATTCCAAACAGAATAGCAGTTCGAATATTTACTAGTCCAGTTTGCACAACACTCTGCAAGTCTGCCAAGCTGGTCTTCGTTGTATTTTGTAATTCTGTAATGGCTGTGTTCCCTGCCTCCTGCAGCTTTAAAGATTCTTTAGGAAATGCTGGATCAATTGTTTGCATCAGTGTCGTTAGTATCTTTGTTATTGTTAAAGGGTCCTGTCCACGCCCCAATTTTGATTTTCCTGTAGTTGTTTCTGGAGCTGGCTCTTCCTTCCTGAATGTAGTCGGTTTTTCTGATTTAGAAACAGATTTCTTCTTTGTAGTTTTGTTCCCAAGCATTGATGGATTCCGTGTATCATCCTGACCCAAAAACTTAATGTTGGCATCATTGTGAGTAATTCTAGACTGTGTTGTTGGTCTCGCTTCATGACGTCTAGGATCACCTAGGTGAATTTTAGAGAAACATTACTGAACTAAAATAATGGTGCTATTATAACCAATATTAATAGTGCATTCATGAAAGTTTTGGAATTATTAGAGCATTGTGAAGGCAACATTGCTAATTCCTTTTAGATTCTGCTGGAGAAGAAAGAATCCTAAGGCCTTGGAAACCCAGAGCAGGTAAGTCCAGGGTCTTGGGTCGGGAGAGTTTGGGTAGGTTAGAGAGAGGGACAGTGGAGAGGGGAGGGTGTGGGTTTGAGGGAGTGAGCGGATAGGAAGGAAGGGGGGGTGTTCAACATAAGGGGGGGGGGGGGGGCGCGATTGGCAAAGGGCAGCCCCCGAAGAGTGACTCCCCCCTTTCCTCCCTGCTCATTTAAATATGGCAGGCTGATTTCGGTGCCTGCACACGCCCCCCCCCCCCCCCCCCCCCCGCCAACCATATTATGGGCGAGCTCAGGGGTGGGCGGGAATGTGGTGGGATGGGCGCTCACCCCATTTTACCTGCCCACCCCCACCACAGGAAACCAACAGCACGTAAAAGTCAGCCTGTGATTTTCATTTACACATGATTAACAATTAACAAATGTCCAAAAAAATGACATACCCAATAGAGTACTTTATAGAATTTTCTCCTTGAGCATTCCTTTTAAAACTTATTCTGTGAACATTATCAGCTCAGATTCTATAATGTGCAGTTTCTGGATCATCATTTATCGAACAGAGCTGCTTCCATCAGCAATCTTGACTTTTTGTTAGTGGTATGGTAAAGTAAGCAAAACTACCTTTTGGTTCTGAAACCTCCTGAAGGAGTGGCTTTCACCAGAACCATGGAAGGCTGAAGTGCTTGTGGAGATCTAGGGAACTTCATTTTTTGACTGGAGGCTGAACAAGTCATCTAAGTGATATTTCATTTGCTTTGACAATGATTGGATGAGGAATGACAACCAGAAAGAATTTCCTGTTGGGCCTACTTCACTCATGTTTCCTGAGAGCTGCTGTTAACAAGACAGGCAACCTAAAGTGTATCTGCCTAAAACAAGTGACATGCCAATGGAGACCAGGTAGGCGTTAGGAGCTCACCTAATTTATTAAAATAAAGGCCCATTTTTGGCCCAGCCTCAGACTTTCCAAGGCGCATGTATTTCATGTGCACTTTTGATTATGGAGCCGAAAACAAACCGTAATTAATTTCCATCAACTTTAAAATCTTTTGCCGCACATTCAGTCAATATATGTCTGGCCTGCAATCTTGTATTATTTACCCACAAAACATTTACCAACCTCGTATCATACTTTTGTTGTCTGTACTTCCATTGAAAATATGTGGGACATATTTTGTGCACATGTGACATCCATCTTTTGTTTTCGCTAAGCAAATATACCCCTCTTTGCAGTCACACACTGTGTCCTGAGTTTCAGTGCATTCCTGCAGAGTATGAAGTCCCAGCTCTGCGATTTTAAAAAATCAGTTAGGTTCAAATAAATTCTTTGTCACCTTATAACAACCTTATAGGATGCAAGCAAAACATAAAACAATAAAAGCTGCTCTGTTATTTCATTGAACTCAGTATCATTAATGCAACTTGGGAAAACATGCAATTAAACATCATGATTTGCTTATGTGTGTTATCAAGGGAAAGTTATTTTTACATACTTTTAAACAAATACGCTGTTTACTCATGCCATTGTTAATTAACCCATCCAAATCGTATAACTAACCACTGGTTCAGTGTCATATTGAAGCAACTGAACATGAATAACTAGATAATTTAGTTTCATACTACTGTAGCCATATTGGAGAAAGTGACTGAATTTAAGAATAGCCATATGTTTCTGTAAATATCAGACATTCAGTCTGACACATATCCTTCCAACCCCAATTGTTGGAATCATATCTCTCAAGGCTGAATTTTTCTTTTACAAAATGGAAGGACTTATACATTTGGATGCTAATCTTGGATTTCTTTCAAAAGAAGGCCATTAGTTCACCTTGGAACTGGCAACAAGCAGGCCTATTCCAAGAAATCACCTGGCTTATATGGTACTTGAGAGGGAGTCATTTATTTGTTTTGGGCTGCAAAGAATTTAAATTAATGAAGCTGGGAGACAAAAAGACAATCACATGGCAGAGGCAAACCTTAAGTTTGAACCTGTAGTTTTGCTTTCAGTCTTATTGGAGCACAAGCTGAGGAAGGAAGGCTACCCTAGTTGGCTCTCTCTCTCTATCTTGCCTAAAATTATGTGTGGCTATCAACCTGTAGCCAGAGAACCCTCATTTGAGTGTAACTAGTCTGCATTTGGACCTGCAAAACTGAGACTAATTAGTGAGAACTTCCAGACATCCACCAGGACCAGTGGCTCATCTTCACATGAGGGAACTCCAACTCGACAGCGCCGAGATCCTGTGGACTTTATCCTTTATTTTATAACACCATCCTCTAAAGCCTATCTCTTCAGGGAGACTCTATCTGTTTGCCCTTTGTTTGTCTATGTGTGTGCTGAGGGAATTCTTCAGGAAGAGATGGATAGTTATACTTCTAAAAATGGCCAGTTGTGTACCTATACCTATAGTACCCAGAAGAAAAGATTCTCTGACCAGGCTTCTTTCAAAAACTCAGAATGATTAATTTATTTTAAAAACACAACTTATTTTAACAAGTTGCAAGTACTGGTTAACGCACACTTGTAATCATTCTGAGTTTTTTGAAAGAAGACTGGTCAGAGTCTCTTTTCTTCTGGGTACTAGAGGTATAGGTACACAATTGGCCATCTCGATGAGAAAATTAAGCATTTAAATTTAAATTTATGGTACGGCCTGTGGAGTAGTGGGGCTTGATAATTCGCGCACGCCTCCCGTTCTGGTCATAACACAATACATTTTATAAAATATTTTTGGACAAAAATCTAATTATTTGATTGTTCAAATTTTCTAAAACATACAAAAAATACAAACACTTCTTGAAAGAAATTCAGAGGTTAGTCCATTTTGTCCCATGCAGTGTATTCCTAAAAGCCGGTAAGCCTTACGGAAACATACTTGGATTGTTAAACATTATAAAATGATTGTTACTAAATATTTACCTGGATTGCAATATTTGCACTTGAAACACTTTTCTAAACTATTGGGCTGGTCTATGAAAGCTCCACGAGCACAGGGAACACATATGGTAGATGTTGATGATGTACAGTGTTTTGAAACACGAGCACCTGCAGTCAAAAAATTAAGTTAGTGTGATGCTGAAAAGGGGATACAGAAGTGTCATGTTAGATTTTCTAGTTTCATTGTAGGAAATCAAACAAAACATATAAGTACATCTTACAGCAGAAAATGTAATCCTATTCAGACGAACAACAGATTCTCAGGGGAAGAAAACGGTAGCCACATCAACCAGAAGGGTGTAACAAAAATCAGGCACCATTTTGCTTACAGGGGTTGGTGAAGGTAAAACTGGATAGGGATCCTCACTGGGTCACTGATGCATGTCTCCTGATTGCAAACCAAAAGAAGTGGCTTTGGTAGTGGTCTGGAAAAGATTTGCCTGTAATCCTTTGGCCGCAGGAGTTGAGAGATTATTATTAAGGAGGAAATTGAGACTACTGTACACAACAACTACATATTAAGAGAAGATATAATAAAATTCATTTTTAGGTGGTTGTGATTTTCAGAGGAAAACTTTGGGAGAGTAGGATGGGCATATAATAAAAAAAATTAAAGGAGAATTTTAAAAACATATCTTTATACAGTGGATGATTAGAATTCTCTGCCATCGATGGTTGTTTAAGCAAAATCCATAAATCATTTGAAAAGGGGGTTGAGATTTCTTGAAAAAGTAGAACATTAAAAGGCACATGGTGACCACGTGTGACAGTGATTTGACTAGGTAGCTGATAGAGGAAAAAAAATACCAAGGCAGACCTGATTGCCTAAATGGCCTGCTCTTGTGCTGCAGCAGTCAATGATGCTGTGAATCAGTACTGGTATGTTATTCTGGACTATTCCTTTAAATACTTATCCTGAAATGCTAACAAGCTGTGCAAGGAAGCCAGTTAGGCTTAAACATTCTAAATTATACATCTTGAATATCACATTAAAGTTTTGAAAGGGGTAAAAGCATAATTTATGACGTAATTGTTATATAATATTGTAACTTCTTAAAACAGCTAAACACTTACAAAAATCTGTGCGGTGACACTCATTCAAAAAGGTTGTTGTCACTCACCTGCATGGCACATGGGACAGCACAGTTCCTGAAAACTATACTCTCCTGAGCCACAGCTCGTCACCAGTCGCAAGTTAAAGATCAATAAGAGGATGCAACAAATCTAAATGGAAATAACACTCAGTTAATAAATAATAAACTGTTCTATGTGAAGTTAGGAATCTGAACAGTGGAATTCCCATAAACGTAAAGAGGGGAATCCTATAAGGGGCATGTTTTTTTTTATTCATTCATGGGATGAGGGCGTTACTGGTTAGGCCAGCATTTAATGCCCATCTTTAATGGTTCATGAGAAGGTGGTGATGAGCTGCTTTTTGAACCGCTGCTGTCCATGTGCTGTGGGTACACCCACAGAGCTGTTAGGGAGGGAGTTCCAGGATTTTGACCCAGTGACAGTGAAGAATCAATAATATATTTCCAAGTCAGGATGGTGAGTGACTTGGAGGGGAACTTCCAGGTGGTGGTGTTCCCATGTGTCTGCTGCCCTTGTCCTAGATGGTTGCAGTCGTGGGTAGGACATTTATGGCAATAATTGGCAGTAATAATAAATATTTACTACTCAGCTATAAGTACAGTTTTATTTACATTTCCACACAATTTACTTTAGGACAATAAAATCAAGACGACAATTCAGGAAAAGGCTCCAATAATAGTATTTGTTAATTTAACAGTTCAGACATGTGTAGCTGAATTTTTAGGCCCCAGTGGGACCGGACACAGAGGTGGGTGGGTGTAGAATTTCGTGCTGCCAGCTTGCACGCTGGTTTCATTCTGGCATCAGACCATTTCCTGGTGTCAAGATGGGGGTGCAGCAGGGCTACCCACCCGTATGTGGTAGTTAAATTCAGCTCGTTAAAGGTCAAATCAGGCTTATTCATGGAAACTGACAGGAATTTTCCAGTCGGCCTGCAGTCCCCGAAGGCCTCGGGGAACTGTGCAGCTGCCTGGAGGGAGCCCTCCTAGCGACAGACTGGCAGGTTTAAAGGTCCTCGTCAATGGTGGCCCTGCTGCTAAGGGCATTTTTTATTTTAAAGCTAAAAAATTGGAAAGAGGGAATCCCTCTCCCTCACTTACCAGCCATGGCATCCAACCACTTCTTCAGAGCTGGAGGGTCTCCTATTGGCCCTCCAGCATTGAAAGCAACCCGCTGTCCTAAATTGGACACAAGCCTGCCCTCAGACCACTAACTGAGCAATCTGGGGAAATTCACAGGTGAGTGACTGTTCCCCATGCTGAGCCCAATGTCAGGGTCCTGAAGCCCACATGGAAGATTCTGCCCGAAGTCTTTGATAAATAAATCACTGCACAACAATTTATTACTATTGTGAAAAAAGAGCTGGTTGAAGAATAGAATCAGGAAGTCATACTTCACACAACTGGAGAAGGGTCTTATTGTATACAAGGTTCGGATTTGGCAAATTTTCATGTGGCAGCTATTGGAAGAACACTGTGTTGGGTTCCTTCTTATTATTTCTTATTCCTATTTCATGGCCAGTTACCTTAACATCTGCCTTAGGAAAATGTTAGAAGCTATTATTAAAGATGTTATAGCAGGGCACTTGGAAAAATTCAAAGTTATCAGGCAGAGTCAATATGGTTTTGTGAAAGGGAAATCATGTTTAACCAATTTTTTGGGGTTCTTTGAAGGAGCCACATGTGCTGTGGATAAATGGGAACTGTGGAGGTACTTAGATTTCCAGAAGACATTTGATAAAGTGCCACTTCAAAGGTTATTGCAAAAAAATAAAAGCTCACGATGTAGCGGTTAACATATTGGCATGGATAGAAGATTGGCTAGCTAACAGGAAACAGAGGGTAGACATAAAAGGGTCTTTTTCTGGTTGGCAAGATGTAATGAGTGGTCTGCCACAAGGATCAGTGCTGGGGTCTCAACTTTTTACAATTTACATAAAGGACTTGGATGAAGGGACCAAAGGTATGGTTGCTAAATTTGCTGATGACACAAAGATAAGTAGGAAAGTAAGGTGTGAAGAGGACAGAAGGAAGCTACAAAGGGATATAGATAGGTTAAAATAAGTGGGCAAAGATCTGGCAAATGGAGTATAATGTGGGAAAATGTGAAATTGTCCATTTTGGCAGGAAAAATAAAAAAGCATATGATTTAAATAGTGAGAGATTGCAGAACTTTGAGATGCAGAGGTATCTGGGTGTCCTAGTGCATGAATTGCAAAAGGTTAGCATGCAGGTACAGCATGTAATTAGAAAAGCTAATAGAATGTTATCATTTATTGCGAGGGGAATTGAATACAAAAGTAAGGAGTTTACGCTTCAGTTATCTAGGGCAATGGTGAGACCACATCTTTGGAACTGGCCAGTTCTGAGGAAGAGTCATATTAGGCTCAAAATGTTAACTCTCTTTATAAGACCATAAGGCGTAGGAGCAGAAGTAGGCCATTCGGCCCATCGAGTCTGCTCCACCATTCAATGAGATCATGGCTGATCTGATAATCCTCAACTCCACTTTCCTGCCTTTTCCCCATAACCCTTGATTCCCTTACTGATTAAAAATCTATCTCTTTCTCTCTCCACAGATGCTGCCAGATCTGCTAAGTTTTTTCCAGCATTTTCTGTTTTTATTTCTGTTTGTTAACTGGCTGGGTAGAATTTGTTCCCCTGATTCATCCATGTCTATTCCAATAATTTTGTTTATTTCCACTATATTTCTAGCGATAAAACAACAGTTGATCACAACTTGTATGCTGATGTCTGATACCTATTCCTTGAAAGAAAGAAAGACTTGCAATTGAAAAGCACCTTTCATAACCTCAGGATATCCCATTGTGTTTTACAAATAATGGGGCAGAATCTTCTGTTCGGTGTACGGGGGCGGGCCCTGCACGCTGACGCGTAAAACGACACACAGTGACGTTGGGCGTGCATCCTGACGTCACTGTGCATCATTCCGATCTTCAGTTCGGCGGGCGCGCACTGGAGTCGGCTGCCTGCCCACCGAATTGTCAAAGGCCTGTTAAGGCCACTAATGAACTAATTAATGTACATGTTAGGGTTGCCCGTCCAACCTCAAGGTTGCAGGACAGGTGAAGAGCCCAAACGGCCTTCGTATTTTTCATGGAACCTCATCCACGGGCGGGATGAGGTTTCATGAAGGATTTATTAATTAAATAAAATTTTTTATCAAAATTCATACACATGTCCCAACACTGTCACATAAGGGGACATGTCTGAATAATTTTTTAAAATTCTTTTTTCAATTTTTTATAATGAAATTAATCTCCCTGAGGCAGCGAAATAGCGCAGGCCCCAACTCTCTCTCCTCCCCCCGCCCGCACAGGTAGCACTGAGTGCTTTGGGTGCACGTCACGCTGGGTGGGCCTTAATTAGCCCGCCCATGTAAAATGGCGCGCAGCCAATCACGAGTGGCGAATGGCTCTGCACCCGCTCCCGACCGGCCAGTATGATGGGGAGAAAATTCTCCCCATGGAGTATATTTGAAGTGCAGTCATTCTTGTAATGTAGGAAAGATAGCAACCAAGTTCTGCACTTCAGCAAGTTCCCACAAACACAAATGAGATAATGACCTGATAATCTGTTTTGCTCTTCTTTGAATGGTGCCATTGATCTTTTTAGTCCACTTGAGAAGGCAAACATGGCATCAATTTGTATCATCTGATAGCCTGTACCTCTGACAGTGGAGCACTCCCCCTGATACTATACTGAAGTACTATCCTAGATTGTGTGCTCGAGTCTCTCGGGCGAGGTTCAACCACAACCTCCTGACTTGGGTGAGAATTCTACCACCATGCCACAGTTGACACTGTGCAGTTCAAAAGATCTCAAGATTAATGCTTGTTATTGCATATGCAAGCTTGCAGATGAGCAGCTGACAGGAAGCAGCTGTAGTAACTTAAATTTCTAGTTGCAAAATTTTCCTAGTTCAAGAGGAAAGTTACAGACCTGCAAGCAGAAAATCTTTATGCGTGCATTTTTAGATAAATTGAGTGTTCAAACCACCCAAGGCCAAAAAAGATGCAGTCCACCTCATTCTTTCAGAGTTAGCAGGCACTTAAGTTACAGAGCTGCTGTTGAAATTCAAGTTTATGAATCTACATGGCACATAATGTAAATGGGCTGTAATTTAGTGTAAAGTTACCACATCCTCTTTCTTAAATAAAAACAAAAAATGCTGGAAAAACTCAGTAGGTCTGACAGCATCTGTGGAGAGAGAAACAGAGCTAATGTTTCGAGTCTGTATGACCCTTCTTCAGATCGTTTCGAGTCATACAGACTCACAACGTTAACCCTGTTTCTCTCTCCACAGATGCTGCCAGACCTGCTGAGTTTAATCCAGCATTTTCTGCTTTTATTTCAGATCTCCAGCATCCACAGTAATTTTCTTTTATTGTATACAATCACATATTAGTGGCATGATTTTGCAGGAGCCGATTACTAAAAAGTTGCAGTTACAGACACTTGGGAACTGCTGCTGAACTCTCAAGAAAATAATGATTCATATAAAAATCTTAAATTCTAGCACTACAAGTTAATTATTAAAACAACTGTAATGAAAAACTACCAGAGCAGAAGACATTTAACAATGCATCAGATAAAGGTTCTGCCTCAGTGGCCAATATGGAGTTGAGCCTACTTCATTTGTTCCATGGCAATAACCAGCTCCATTATGTCTCAACATACTTAAAATGTCTTGGAACTCTCCATGCAATGATTTTGTAAGCGTGCTTAACTCTTGCACATCAACAAATATGTGCAAAAATTATTGTACAGTGCCTTTCAAAGATTATTTCCTCTAATTTTCCCTTCAGTTTTCCCCTTACTTTTACTGAAGGCAGTGATCCATGTTAGAGTATGATTCAACAAGTGTTAACCACCCTTTGATATCTTGCCCACAAGATAATTCTTCATTTGCAATCCTGGACAGTAAGCGAGAGCAGGATATGTGGCAGTAGGATTTATAACAGACCATCTAATCCTGTCCTCACCAGAGTCCACAGGCCTGAATTTCTCGATCAGCACCCCAACTGAGATCAAACAACTTAGTGCAGTTCAGGGCTTGAACTTATGATGTTACCTGGTCCGTGATTGAGTTTCAGTTTATTGAGTGCATTTACCGCTAAGCCATTAAGAGGGTTTGTCTTGCAAGAAATTGAGTGAAGATCATCTAAAAGTTTAAATACAACTTGACAATTCCTCAATAAAATAATTGTTTTTAATTATGAAACCCAGACCGGTTCAAAAAATTATTCTGCTGTACTTACAATCAGAAAAATAAAGAAAATGTCAACGTTTACTGCACCAAATAACTCACCTCAGAATGCCCCATACTTCATGCACATGTGTTAGGAATCAGGGAGTTAGCTCAAACTCTATGAAACAAAAATATAATTAGAAAAGCTGTATTGCACTCCACCACTGGGTACTGGGTACAGGTTGTTTTTTTAAAAAGCATCTAATACTTCAGTGTGATTGAGAGGCACAATTTATTGTGAAGTTTCATCTTCCTGATTTTCACTCCAGTGATCTTTTGTCTATGGTTTTGCTTGACCCGGCAGTTTTGTATGGTTAGCAATTAACATTCCTTTTAGTAGTAAAGTTAAACTTAGAACATTAGTAGAGTTTTTATGTTGCTGTCAGCCTTCAAGCACAACACATCTTTGAGAACTGGAGGAACAGCACCTCATCTTCCAACTAGGTACTTTACAGCCTTCTGGACTGAATATTGAGTTCAACGATTTTAGATCATGAACTCTCTCCTCCGTCCCCACCCCCTTTCCGATCCCCTTTTTTTTCCAATAATTTATATAGATTTTTCTTTTCCCACCTATTTCCATTATTTTTAAATGTATTTCCATCCATTGTTTTTTCTCTACCTTTTAGCCTATTTCGATCCCTTCCCTTCACCCCACCCCACCTAGGGCTATCTGTACCTTGCTCATCCTGCTTTCTACCCTTAATGTCACCTATTAGCACATTCCTTAGATAATATCACCACCTTCAACACCTCTTTGTCCTTTTGTCTATGACATCTTTTGGCTATCTCCACCTATCACTGGCCCTCTATCCAGCTCTACCTGTCCCCACCCCCCCCAAACGTCTTTTCTATTTTTACTTAGTTCTGTTGAAGAGTCATATGGACTTGAAACGTTACCTGTGTTCCTCTGCGCAGATGCTGCCAGTCCTGCTGAGTTTTTCCAGGTATTTTTATTCTGTTTTGGATTTCCAGCATCCGCAGTTTTTTGCTTTTAGCTTACATCTTTGAGAAAGCCTTTTCAAATGAAAGACATGGAGAGCAGTATTTTCCCAAATCTTAACTTTACAAAATACTTTAAATTATATTTTCCCAGGAAATCAAATGCATGGAGCTCGATATCTTCTCTCAGTTTTCCCTACTTCTTATACTGTAGGCATTGTTCTTTCAAGTAGCCCCAGATTTTGAGGTCAGTGCGAAGGGATGGCACTTACTGCTGACATTGAAAAAAGAAGCCCACAAAGATTTTGCAGGCTCTAGAGCATCTATTTCCCTTATTCTGCAGTGATTTTGAATCTGGCGCTATCTATAGGGGATCTGTTGCACCCAGAAACAGTGAAATCATAATACAGGCTGATTAGCCAATCAGACTGAAGAATTCTTACAAACAGCAAACTTCAATTCTCTACCTGAAGGCAGGTCTGACCCACAGCGCCATGACTTCCACCACAGGTATGGCAAGGAGGCAGGTCCTGAATCTACCCCAGCCAGAACAGGGATCAAACCCTGTGCTGTTGGCACCAATCTGATTCACACCAGCCGTCTAACCAACCGAACTCCCCAAGGTGTCCGAGTTGCTGTGGTAACATACACTTTTACATGCATGTTGCAGTGTGGAGCTATGAATACTGATGGTAGAGGCTCCAATTTCTTCCCATCACATGGCTGACCCAGAATCTCTCTCACTCTTACCACCTGCCATTGATTTAAGTTGGAAGGATTTACAGGTTGATACTCAACACTCCACACTTCTGAAATTAGTTTTTCAGGACTAGAGAGCTTGGCCAATCATAAATGTAACATAGTATGCCTCTCATTAAAAATTCAGTTACTCCTGATTGAACAAGGGTTAGCTTTCTCAATGGTTTTTCCAGCAACAATAGCGTGTAAAAAGTTGAAGTTCACATGAAATCCATGATCATCAAGAACCTTATGAAATCCTTATGAATTGGAATAAGACAACTTAGAAAAATCACATTTTAGTGGAAAATTTTAGTTCTACCTGTTTAGGTCCTAATGCATTTTAAAAACATGCAAACATGAGGAATACACCATCCCAATCTGGTGTGTCCTTGTTGACTTAATTTTATTTGTATGTGGAATTGAGAATTCAGTATTGAGCTTTGAAAGATGAAGAACATCAGCATTAGGAAACAGATTAAGATTGGCCAGATTCGAGCAATTGAGCAGTCCCAGATCAAGATTAGAATGTGACAGATGAAGAATAAAACTTCCTCTAAATTCATCATTTCAAAAAATGACTATTTTTGCTAAATTTGATTTGAATAACTTCACGTTCAAGTTATACCACATTTACATTGATACAAAGTGATTGCACCCACACAAAGCAGTTGACCCACAACAAACTATTCAAGTATATACATTATTTTTACAAGCCCAGCATGTTTTTGATTTCAATTTTTAATATAAATTATCAGATTGATTGAATTCAATTTCACAATTTTCCTTGATGAATTTTGAACTCATGACCTCTTAAGTTGTTAGTCTAGGAACTGAGCCACTATATTATCATGCAGTCTTATTATAAAGCAAGCACATACTTGAATAATTTGTTCTAGGCCAGTTGCTTTGTGTGGGTGCAACCACTTTGCATCAATGTAAATGTGGTATAACTTTAACATGAAGTTGTTCAAATCAAATGCTTTGTGATAACCTCAAAGAGGCATCTCACACCTCTTCGGCTTCACACAAGCTGCAGCATAACTGCAACCAGTACAAAGTGAAATACTAAAAAAAGAAATTCCCAGATGGCTACCTGTAAATTAAATGTTTCATTTTTTAAACGTTTTAGTTTAGCAAGGAGCTCACCCTGACTTCTAAGTGTGGAAGCTTATAACTGGCCTGTTACCAAGCACTAAAAGTCATTTTTGCCTTTTTGGGAATAGAGGTCAGCTTAAGATCTAGCCTGAAAAATTACTATTTCAGTCACAAATAACTTTTAAGATGCTAGGTCTAATTTCAGTATTTTTTGAGAATGGGTGATTCGAGAGTGTAATGGAATATGTAAACATGTCATATTTTGAAATTTCATGGGAAAATGTCAGATATTTTTCTACAGAACTAGGACGACTGGTAAAACTGAAGAAATCCTAGGGAGGCTTAACTCCTGGCCAGTCTCCCATCTTCCACCCTGCATCAAGTTAGGCTCAACAAAACTTTGCTGCCCTAACTTACACCAAAGTCCCAGTCAACCCATCGGCCCAGTGCTCACTAAGCCACACTAGTTCCTGGTTAAGCAATGCCTTGATTTTAAAATTTTCATCTTTATTATCAAATCCCTCCATGACATCAACCCTCCCTATCTCTGTAAGCTCCTCCAACCCCAATACCCTCTAAGATCTCTGCACTTCCCCAATTCTGACCTCTAGGGCATTCCTGAATTTATTCGCTCCACCACTAGCGGCTGTGCCTTCAGCTGCCAAGGCTCTAAACTTTGGAATTTCTTCCCTAAATTTCTCTGCCTCTCTTTCCTCCCTTAAGATGCTCCTTAAAACCTACCTCTTTGACCACATTTTTGATCACCTGTCCTAATATCTCCTTATGTGGCCCAGAGTTGAGGAGGTGGGTATCAGGGATCCTGGTCCCTGTTGAAAAGAAAGGTCACTTTCAAAGAGTCTGAGAGCAGTAGGCAGCCTACTGCTCTCAGACTCTTTGATTTGAAAGGGAGTAAGTACAAAGGCTAGCAACACCTTCTTCAGACACCCCTCAAAATGGTACATAACCAATATTCCCAGATGAAACTAACATTTCAATGTTATTGTATTTTGTAGGCACAAATTCTCTACATTCTTGTCCACCAAAGGAAAACCCAACAAAATCTGGGACAATGTGAGCGAGGGTGGAGATGTGGCATCATGGATCTCTGCCCTCTTTCCTCTCCTTTCTACTTGGGAACTGAGGAAATTTGGAGCCTAACTACATTGGACTAGCTACGGAATTGTTTATTATGAGAAAGAAGTATACATAAAAACAACTTAAATCAGCAGATAAGAACCATAGAAAAGCTACAGCACAAAAAGAGGCCATTTAGCCCATCATGTCTGTGATGGTCGAAAAATAAAAAGCTAGCCACCCATTATAATCCCACCTTCCAGCACCTGGTCTGTAGCCTTGTAGGTTACAGCGCTTCAGATGCAAATCCAGGTACCTTTCAAATGAGTTGAGTGTTTCTGCCTCCACCACCAAACCAGGCAGCAGATTCCAGACACCTACCACCCTCTGGGTGAAGAAGTTTTTCCTCATGTCCCCTCTAATCCTCCTACCAATCACCTTAAATCTGTGCCTCCTGGTAATTGACCTCTCCCCTAGGAAAAACAGGTCTTTGCTGTCTACACTATCCAGGCCCCTCATAATCTTGTGCACCTTAATTAAGTTACCTCTCAGCCTCCTCTGTTCTTAGGAAAACAACCCTAGCCTATCCAATCTCTCCTCATAGCTGCAATGTTCAAGTGCTGGCAACATTCTTGTAAATCTCTGTACTCTTTCCAGGGCAATTTTGTCCTTCCTGTGGTGACCAGAACAGTACAAGAAAATCTAGCTGTGGTCTAACCAGCATTTTATGCAGTTCCAGCATGACATCCCTGCTTTTGTATTCAATACCTCATATAATAAAGGAAAGCATTCCATATGCTTTCTTTGCCATCTTATCCATCTGTTCTGCCACCTTCACAGACCTGTGGACATACACTTCAAGGTCTCTCACTTCCTCTACCTCTCTCAATATCCTCCTGTTCATAGTCTATTCCCTTGCTTTATTTTCCCTCTCCAAATACATTACCTCTCACTTTTCAGGACTGAATTCCATTTACCACTTTTCCACCCACTCAACCAAATAATTGATATCATTCTGGAGTCAACAGCCGTCACCTTCACTATCAAACATGCGGCAAATTTTTGTGTCAGCTGCAAATTTCACAATCATGCCTCCCACATTTAAGTCCAAATCATTAATATACACAACAAACAGCAAGGGGCCCAATACTGAGCTCAGCCCTGTGGAACACCACTAGAACCTGCTTTCCATTTGCAAAAACATACATCAACCTTTATTTCCTGTCCCTGTGTCAATTTTGGATCCAACTCACCACATTCCCCTGTATCCCATAGGCTTTTACTTTACTGACCAGTCTGACATGTGGGACCTTGTCAAATGCTTTACAAAAATCCATGTAAACAATATCCGCCGTACTATACTCATTAATCTTCCTTGTTACTTACTCAAAAAATTTGATTAAATTAGTAAGACACAACCTTCCCCTAACAAAACCATGTTGACTATCCCTGATTAATCTGTTCCTTTCTAACTGACAATTTATCCTGTCTCTCAGAATTGATTCTAATAATTTGCCCACCACTGAACTCAGATTGACCGGCCTATAATTATTCAGCCTATCCTTTGCACCCTTTTTAAGGAATGGTACAATGTTCACAGGCCTCCAGTCCTTTGGTACCTTGCCTGTACCAAGTGAGGATTGGAAAATGATCCTCACAGCATCCTCTACTTTCTCCCTCGCTTCCTTTAACAGCCTGGGATACAATCCATCTGGCCCTGGTGATTTATCCACCTTCAAGGATGACAGTCCCTCCAGTACTTCCTTTCTCACTGTGCTTATTTTATCTAATATTTCACACTCCTCCTCTTTAGCTAGAATGTCTACATTAACCCTCTCCTTAGTGAAGACAGAGACAAAGTACTCATTAAGAACCCTGCTCACATCTTCTGCATCTATGCATAAGTTACCTTGTACATCCCTGATAGGCCCTACCCTTTCCTTAGTTATTCCCTTGCTCTTAATATAATTCTTCAAGCTTTCTTTGATTTTACCTACCAATATATTTTCATATCCTCTCTTTGCTTTCCTAATTTCCTTTTTGACTTCACCCCTCTACTTTCTGTACTCCTCTAGGCTTTCTACAGTATTACGTTTTTTTTTATGACTGTCATAAGCTTTCTTTTTCTGCTTTATCTTACCCTGTGTGCTTCTGGATAACCAAGGGGCTCTAGATTTTTTTCTTTGTGGGGACATGTCTACACTGTGCCCATAAAGTCTTGCTTTTGAATGCCTCCCACTGATTTGTCACTGATTTTTCTTCAAGTAGCTGTGAGGTATATTACGAATTTTATGAAGCTGAGAAAAGATCTGACAAAAGTCCACTTTTCACAATTCAAAGATTTAGTGTCCGCTGTTCGTATCCCAATTGATATTAGGGTAGTTGAAGTCTCCAACTATTATTGCCCTATTATTTTTGCACGCAGAAATTTGCCTATGTATTTGCTCTTCTAGCTCCCTCTCACTATTTGGGGGTCTATGGTACACTCCTAACAGTGTGGCTGCGGTTTTTTTTCTGAGCTCAATCCATATGGCCTTATTCGATGCCTCATTTAATATATCAACCCTCCTCACGACTGTAATTGCTTCCTTAACCAATAATGCTACATCTCCACCTTTTTTATCCTCCTCCCTATCCTGCCTGAAATCTCTATAGCCAGGGATGTTGAGCTGCCATTTTTGCCCCTCTTTAAGTTGTTACCATTATAACAATGATATCACGCTGCCATGTGTCTATCTGTGCCCTCATTGGCTTTACTTGCTATAGTCCTTGCATTTATATATATACCTTTTAACACTGCCAAGTTCATGTGCTTTACACAATTTTTAACCTCTGCTTCTTCTGTCTTTCAGAGTCACCCGCTAATTTTCTGTTTCCTGTTCCCTGTTCTGAATTTGTCCTATCTGAATCTGCCCTCAGGTTCCCACCCACCTGCTAATCTAGTTTAAACCCTTCCCAACAGCACTAACAAGCCTTCCTGCGAGGATATGCATCCCGGTCCTGTCCAGGAGTAGATTCCACCTTCCCCAGAACCAGTTCCAATGCCCCAGAAATCTGAAGCCCTCCCTCCTGCACCATTTCTCCAGCCACACATTCATCTGCTGTATTCTACTTCTGCACTCACTAGCACGTGGCCTTGGGAGTAATCCAGAGATAACTACCTTTGAGGTCCTGCTCTCTTTCCTAACTCCCTAATCTCAGGCTGCAGGACCTTATCCCCTTTTCTAACTATATCGTTCATACCGATGTGGACCACCATCTCTGGCTGTGCACCCTCACCCTCCAGCATGCTCTGTAACCACTCAGTGATATCCATGACCCTTGTATCTGGGAGACAACACACCATCCATAGGTAGCCATACAATGCATAACTCTCACCAGTACATTACCTACTTTCTGAGACCAAGGTAACTAATAAGCCTCAATTTTGCCATCACCTGTAGCAGACTGGCTGTGACACACCTTGTAATATATAGTCAGTGGAGAAATATGAGCAACACCCCTCCCTTCGTTGCTGAAGAGTTGGGAGTCTTGCCGCAGGATGTCTACCAAAAGAGAGTGTCCCCTAAAGCACAATAAAATCTACTGTGCCATCTGGGAGATATTGTTTCAAGTACTGTAATTAACCAGCAGAATTTTTGCTGACTCTCATTGTGTATAACATGCAGGAGATTCCTTCCCCTTAAGTGGAGGCGACAGGAGAGGAAACACAAACAGATGCTGAGGTCTCCAAGCCAAGGTGATCCACTGCTGTTTGGGTGGTTTCCCAGCAGTGGGGTCAGCAGCCACGATTGTGGTGGAGAGCCCTGTAAGAGACACAATTCCATTGTTTCTTCTCTTTCGAAAATTGTGGACACCGTGAAGTACTGTGCAATGAAGGCATTCCTAGGCAGTGGCTAGTTAAATACATGATTATGTTTTCACATTCATGCATAGAATCATTGAAAATTTATGGCACTGTAGGAGGCCATTTGGCCATTTTGTCTGTGCCAGCCAAAAAAGAGCTAGCCAGCCTAATCCCACATTCCAGTTCTTGGCTCAGAGCCTTGTACTTCAGGTGCATATCCAAGTACATTTTAAATGTGATGAGTGTTTCTGCTTCTACCATGCATTCAGGCAGTGAGTTCCAGACTCCCATATCCTCTGGATGAAAACATTTCTCTAAACTACGCTCTAATCTTTCTGCCAATGAGGTTAAATCTAAGAACACTGTTTATTGACCTCTCTGAAGAGAAAAAGGTCCCTCCTATCCATTCTACCGATGCCCTTAATAATTTTATACACCTCAATTAAATCTACCCTCAGCCTCCTCTGTTGCAAAAGAAAACAACACCAGCCAATCCAATCTTGTTTCATAACTAAAATTCTCCACTCATGGCAACATCTTCTGTATTAATTAACACTTGTTGAAATTATTAGAATTAGGATGCACATTCAGGAATTGCAATAAAAAATGAAATTGCTGAAAAAAGAGACACGTTGAAGCTTTTCGTCTTGCACTCATCAGGATACTTCGCAAGAACACCAGTATAAGAGGAAAGCAACAATTTATACTGTATGAGAAGACAGTGCCGATTGGTTGGCAAGTGGACTCTGATTGATAGAGACATTGCCATGGATAACGCACCAATTGATGGTGATTGACAGATAACTGCCAAGCATTGTTTGAAATTTAAACCAGGCAACTTGATCCTGATTGGTCAAGGCATTGCCCTGAGAAATGAGTCAGTGAATGGCTATCAATTATTTTGTTTAGATGAAATAGGCACAATATGTGTACATGCTCTTTCTGTCTGCAAAGAACAGGCCCCTGTGTAGCTATGTAGCTTCCAGTACATGCAAATGCGCCAGACTGTGAGTCTGACTGACAATCTTAAATTGGTTGTCAGCGTTATTCCTAGCACATTGAGGATTATTTCGCAAATGTTGTCCAATCGCGGAATCACATCTAATGTTGGACACTGTGTTTTGAGATTTGCAAGCAGGGGCTGGTTGGGTACGGCCTGGCACCTTGCCCATTGCGAACAGAAACTGGGACATGCTGTTTGATATGATATGCCAGTCTTTGGAAAGTATGGCCTACATACCTACAATCACACTGGCACTGAAACTCATCTACCACATTACTCATTTGTGTGATTTGGCTCGACAGCAGCATCCTGTTATTGGCGAATACCACTCATGTTGTTACTACCTAGTAGCAGTGTGAACCAGCTAGCTTCACCTGTTGGTCAAGGTTTGTGAGATACCTTGCCCTTTCAGGGTAATCTGAGGTAGTTAATTTTCAGTGTCCTGAAGAAAAGCTTCAACATCTCTTTTTTCAGCAATACTCAAGTTCTGTACTACCAAATGAAAAAATGAAATGTGAACCAATGTGGTAGGGCAACAAAAAAACAATTAAAATAACGTAAACTCATAGGATTACATAGGATATACAGCACAGAATCGGGCCATTAGGCCCAACCAGTCAATGTTGACGTTTTTGCTCCACTTGAGCCTCTTCCCATCTTTCTTTGTCTAAATCTATCACAATAACACTATTCCCTTCTCCGTCTTTTGCTTGTCTAGCTTTCCGTTAATGTTTAATACTATTCACATCAACCACTCGCTGTGGTAAATTCCACATTCTCACCACTCTTTGGGTAAAGAAGTTTCTTCTGATAGAGTTTGTGATAGATGAACAGACTGCTCAAGCAGAAAACCCCGGGATCTCTTGGAGGAAAGCAAGTGGAAGATCGTAGACAACGTGGTAATAAATTTACTAAAATAATTATGAATAAGCTTAGAAATTAGATGAATTATGGGTCAGAATTTTCCCTATGGCCTGAATTTTGTGTTTGTTGGGCGCACACGATCGGCGGGCCCAGGAGCTGACAGGAAATGGCTCCCCGACCACAATCGGCCCCTGACAGCGATTTCACACTGGACGGCCAATTAACGGCCAGCCAGCGTGAAATGCGTCCTGAGAAAGGCTCAGCACTGCCTGTGGGGGTGGGAAGAGGGCAGGCACCAACGTCACCGTGGGTGCTGGTGAGCACATCCACTGAGCTGGCTGAAGGCAGACAGATGCCTCAGGGAGCTGCAGGCCTCCAAATAATAAAAGAAAGCGCAAAAATGCTGCAAAAAATATCCATGCAGCACAATCAAGCACCAGAAAGCTTACCTCATTAAAAAAAAACAGTCCCCAGATAATTCTTTTTATTTTATGTCCGACAGAGATTTCGTCTGCCCTTGGATGAGGTTTCATCGAAAATGTAAAGCCCGCCTGGCCGTTTGCCCCATCCGGCAACCGTGAGGTTGGACAGGCCATGAAAAATTGCTTACAACCGGGCTGTTAATGAGCAAAGAACAAAGAAAAGTACAGCACAGGAACAGGCCCTTCAGCCCTCCAAGCCTGCGCCGATCATATTGCCCATCAACTAAAACATTTTGCACTTCCGGGATCCGTATCCCTCTATTGCCATCCTATTCATGTATTTGTCAAGCTGCCTCTTAAACACCACTATCGTACCTGCTTCCACCACCTCCTCTGGCAGCGAAGTCCACACACTCACTACCCTCTGCGTAAAAAACTTGCCCCGCACATCACCTTTATAGTTTTCTCCTCTCACCTTAAATCTATGTCCCCTAGTAATTGACTCTTCCACCCTGGGAAAAAGCTTCTATCTACTCTGTCCATGCCACTCATAATTTTGTAAACTTCTATCAAGTCGCCCCTCAATCTCTGTCGCTCTAGTGAGAACAATCCAAGTTTCTACAACCTCTCCTCATAGCTAATATCCTCCAGACCAGGCAGCATCCTGGTAAACCTCCTCTGCACCCTCTCCAATGCCTCCATATCCTTCTGGTAATGTGGTGACCAGAATTGCACGCAATATTCCAAGTGTGGCCTAAACAAGGTTCTATTCAGCTGCAGCATGACTTCCCAGCTTTTATACTCAGTACCCCTGCCAATGAAGGCAAGCATGCCATATGCCTTCCTGACTACCTTATCCACTTGCATTGCCACTTTCAGTGACCTGTGGACCTGTACACCTAGATCCCTCTGCCCGTCGATGCACTTAAGGGTTCTGCCATTTACTGTGTAATTCCTGCTTGTATTAGACCTTCCAAAATGCATTACCTCGCATTTGTCTGGATTAAACTCCATCTGCCATTTCTCTGCCCAAGTCTCCAACCGATCTATATCCCGTTGTATCCTTTGACAATCCTCTTCACTATCTGCAACTCCTCCAACCTTGGTGCCGTCTACAAACTTGCTAATTAGCCCAGTTACATTTTCATCCAAATCATTTATGTATACTACAAACAGCAAAGGTCCCAGCACTGATCCCTGCGGAACTCCACTAGTCACAGCTCTCCATTCAGAAAAGCACCCTTCCACTGCTACCCTCTGTCTTCTATGACCAAGCTAATTCTGTATCCATCCTGCCAGCTCACCTCTGAACCCGTGCGACTTTACCTTCTGTACCAGTCTGCCATGAGGGACCTTGTCAAAGGCCTTACTGAAATCCATGTGTATAACATCCACTGCCCTTCCATCGTCGATAATCTTTGTCACTTCCTCGAAAAACTCGATCAAGCTAGTGAGACACGACCTCCCCTTCACAAAACCATGCTGCCTCTCTAATACGCCCATTTGCTTCCAAATGGTAGTAAATCCTGTCACGAAGAATCTTCTCCAATAATTTCCCTACCACTGAGGTAAGGCTCACTGGCCTGTAATTTCCTGCATTATCCCTGCTACCCTTCTTAAACAATGGAACAACATTGGCCATTCTCCAGTCCTCTGGGACTTCACCCGTAGCCAGTGAGGATACAAAGATTTCTGTCAAGGCCCCAGCAATCTCCACCCTTGACTCCCTCAGTACTCTAGGGTAGATCCCATCTGGCCCTGGGGACTTATCCACCTTGATATTCTTCAAGACGCCTAACACTTTTTTTATCTCAACATGATCCAGGCTATCTACACACTCTTCCCTAGACAAATCGACTGTTAAGTCCTCTCTTTGGTTAATACTGATGAGAAGTATTCATTCAGTATCTCTCCCATTTCTTCTGGCTCCACACACAGATTCCCACCTCTGTCCCTGAGTGGGCCCACCCTTTCCTTGGCTACCCTCTTGCCCTTTACTTATGTATAAAAGGCCTTGGGATTTTCCTTAGTCCTGGTTGCCAGTGACTTTTCATGACCCCTTTTAGCCCTCCTGACTCCTTGCTTAAGCTTCTTCCTACTTTCTTTGTATTGTCCACGGGCTTCATCTGTTCCCAGCCTTCTAGCCCTTACGAATGCTTCCCTTTTCTTTTTGACTAATCTCACAATATCCTTCGTTATCCAAGGTTCCTGAAACTTGCCATACTTATCCTTCATCCTAGCAGGAACATGCTGGTCCTGAATTCTTATCAACTGATGTTTGAAAGCCCCCCCCACATGTCAGTTGTTGATTTGCCCTCAAACATCCGCCTCCAGTCTAGATTCCTCAGTTCCTGCCTAATATTGTTATAATTAGCCTTCCCCCAATTAAGCACCTTAACCCGAGGACTCCTGTTTTCCTTATCCACCAGTACCTTGAAACTTACTGAATTATGGTCACTTTTCCCGAAATGCTCTCCTACTGAAACTTCGACTACCTGGCCGGGTTCATTCCCTAATACCAGGTCCAGTATTGCCCCTTCCCTAGTTGGACTATCTACATATTGTCTCAGGAAGCCCTCCTGGATGCACCTTACAAATTCTGCACCATCCAAACCCCTAGCACTAAGCGATTCCCAGTCAATATAGGGAAAGTTAAAATCATCCACTACAACAACCCTATTGCTCTTACATCTTTCCAAAATCTGCCTACATAACTGTTCCTCAATCTCCCGCTGGCAATTGGGAGGCCTATAGTAAACCCCCAACATTGTGACTGCACCCTTCCTATTCCGGAGCTCTACCCATATTGCCTCGCTGCATGAGCCCACTGAGGTGTCCTTTTGTCGCACAGCTGTGATATTCCCCTTAACCAGCAGTGGAACTCCCCCACCTCTTCTACATCCCTCTCTATCCTGCCTGAAACATCTAAATCCTGGAACATTTATCTGCCAATCCTGTCCATCCTTCAACCAAGTCTCTGTAATAGCAATAACATCATAGTCCCAAGTACTAATCCAAGCTCTAAGCTCATCTGCCTTGCCTGTTATATTTCTCGCATTGAAACAAATGCATTTCAGTCCCCCAGTCCCACTGTGTTCAGTAATTTCTCCCTGCCTGCCCTTCCTCTTAGTCCTACTGACCATATTCACTGGTTCCCAGTCCTTTATTTCACCTGCTGACCTATTGCTCTGGTTCCCACCCCCCTGCCATACTAGTTTAAACTGTCCCGAGTGACACTAAAACCTCGCAGCCAGGATATTGGTGCCCCTCCATTTTAGATGCAACCCGTCCTTCTTGTACAGGTCCCACCTGCCCCGGAAGAGATCCCAATGATCCAGATATCGGAAACCCTCCCTCCTACACCATCTGTTCAGCCATGTGTTCAGCTGCACTATCTTCCTATTTCTAGCCTCACTGGCACGTGGCACAGGGAGTAATCCTGAGATTACAACCCTAGAGGTCCTGTTTTTTAACTTTCTGCCTAACTCCCTGAACTCCCGCTGCAGGACCTCGTCACTCTTCCTGCCTATGTCGTTAGTACCAATGTGTACCACGACCTCTGGCTGTTCTCCCTCCCCCTTCAGAATGTCCCATACCCGATCAGAGACATCCTGGACCCTGGCACCAGGGAGGCAACATACCATCCTGGTGTCTCTTTCACGACCACAGAAGCACCTATCTGAGCCCCTGACTATAGAGTCCCCTATGACAATTGCTCTTCTGTGCTTTGACCCCCCCTGCTGAACAACAGAGACAGCCGTGTTGCCACTACTCTGACTACTGCTGTTGTTTTCCCCTGATCAGCCATCCCCCTCAACAGTATCCAAAATGGTATACCTGTTAGAGAGGGGGACAGACACAGGGGATTTCTGCACTGACTGCCTGCCCCTTCTAGCGGTCATCCATCTATCTGTCTGTACCTTGGGTGTGACCACGTCTGTAAAACTCCTGTCAATGACGCTTTCCGCCACCTGAATGCTCCTAAGTGCATCCAACTGCTGCTCCAACCGATCCATGCGGTCTGTGAGGAGCTGCAATTGGGTACACTTCCTGCAGATGTCGTTGTCCGGGACACTTGAAGCGTCACAGATTTCCCACATCCCACAGGTGAAGCACTTCACCCCAGCAACTGCCATTGCTAGAACTATTTAATAAATTAATTTAAATCTAATAACTGCTTCTTGACTCCTTATTAACTATACATTCCCTAGGGCTAGATTTCTACTATAAATGCTAAATTCTAAGCTCAGTAATCTCCTGATTCTGGTCTAGATGCCCTCTACTTATTAATTAAGTGATTAATTTATTTGGTTTAATTCGTTTAACAATGTTTTAGTTTCAAATTCAGTGTAGATTCTCTATCCGCCAATCAGATCACAGATTTACCCTGACGTCACTTTTAATTTTTTTTAAAAGACCCGAGATCCGCGAATCCCCGACATAAGGTTTTTATACTCACCTCTCTGGAACTCCTCCCTCCGACTCTGCTCCCTGGAACTAGGCCGCGAATCCCCGATGTAAGGTTTTTATACTCACCTCTCTGGAACTCCGCCCTCCGACTCTGCTCCCTGGAACTAGGCCGCGAATCCCCGAGGAAAGGTTTTTATCCTCACCTCTCTGGAGCTCTGCCCTCTGACTCTGCTCCCTGGAACTAGGCCGTGAATCCCTGATGTAAGGTTTTTATACTAACCTCTCTGGGACTCTGCTCCCTGGAATTGCCTGCTTAATTGTCCGTGGGTGCTCTTCTGACTTTTGCGTGTTCCCACCAAGCGAAATATCACACAGGACGCTTGTCCAACGTCATCCCCCGCGATTTTACGCTTGTTCGGGTCGGGTGTGTGCCTGACTGGGACGTAAAATTCTGGCCTATGGCCTTTGAACCCTGCTGTCAGGCTGAAATGGGAGTCAGTGGGGAACAGTCATATGTTGTGATTTTCTACGGAGCGACCAATCAATGGTCAGAGGGGCAGGCTCACTCTCCAACTAAGGTTGGCGGGCATCTCAAAGCTTGAGGGCCAATCACAGGCCTTACAGCTTGAAAGCTGCAGCAGGATGTCATGGCAGGTATAAGGAGAGGGCATGGCAAATGGAGGCACCCTCTCTTTGACTTTTAAAAATTTAAAATAAAGAATGCCTTTTGCAGCTAGGCCACCATTGTGGGAGTAGGAGGGGGGGCTCAGAGAGAGCCTCTATGGCCTGGTTGCAGCACTGCCCCCAACCCCCGCACCCTCCCCACCCCACCCCCACCATGCCTGTTGCCAGGAGGATGCCTCTCAACTGGCCCCCATCTGCTGCCAGGAAAATGGCTCTGGGAAAGATAGAGCTGGGAAAACAGCACACAGGCCGGTGATGCTGTTTCAGTGCCTGGCTGCCCCCATTTCCGGCCCCAGCAAGGTCTGGAAATCAAGCCTTTGTTCTTGACTAACCTAAACAAATGCCAACACAGGTTTTACAGCTAGTCTTGCAACTTGGGCAAATAAATACAAAAATCATCAAGATGAGTTTAACAAATAGTTCTGTAATAACTAGATGGAATTAATAGCCTGACATCAGAGCTGTGCTCCCAGTATATAAAGCTCTGTGCCAAGAACATGGGATTGTTAATTTAGATCAACCCTCTGTTGCTGGAATTTTTATCTATTCTTTTGTCACCACTAGACTTGATTATTTTCAGTGCCGTCTTTTATCATCCTTAACCTTCCACAAACTCCAACTTGTCCAAAGCACAGCCAGCCATTTGCTGTCTCATGGTAAGTCTCATTAATTATGTCTGCTTGCTGATCTATTTTGGCTCCAAGCTCTGTTAGATTTTATCTCTATGTCCTCATTTCCAAATTTCTCCACTGCCCTACCCTAACCTGCTTCTACAACCCCCTCCATTGTATCATAACCTTTGGTCCTCTCATTCTGGTCTTGTATGTATTTATTGTTCTGCCCATTGCCCACCTTGGGTCCACTTTCTGCAACTTGCTCCTTTAACTTTTCCCGCTCTCAGCTTCTGTCTTTTCCTTTAAAAGTTGTCTCAACACCATCTTTTTGACCACGCTTTTGGTCAACGCTCCTAATTCCCTCTCCACGGCTTGGCGTCCATTTCCCTTCCATTACCATTACACAGTTTTTACATTAAAGGCGCTATACAAATCCAAGTCATTCTCATAAATTCATCCTTGCACCCTTGTCACTGCCTTCAAATGCATGGCAGAGATTAACTTTTTAAAAGCTCCTCCAAGAGTGTAATCAATTTCACAACGATTGATGGAATTCTATAGGAACCAACTGAATCTATTTTTTTTTAAAAACTCACTCACCTTGACAGGCAGCCTGCCCCCATTCCTCTAGGACAATTCTCCTCCTGCCACTTGAGGCCAAACCTGGGAAATCTTCCAGGATCAGCAGCAGGCCAAACTTACAGTAGGATATACACCTCAGAGAAACACCAGGTATGTCAGCAAATGGTGATTAGTTGACATATATCTTGAGTTTTAAAAGTCTGAAAATAGTGGGGAAAAAAGACAAAGAAGCAAAGAGCCCACAAATTCAGAAAGAAACAATTAATTAGGAGAATGTGCAAATGACTCTTGATTTGCACACAATGGAGATGCAGGAAGAGTGTGCAAGAAAGTGGATTTGGAGAAAAGGAACAATAAACTGGAGACGCACTGACCATAGTAATATAGGAAATGTTCACAGTCAGAACGGGGATCAAGCTTCTTCTTGTATCCTGTCCAGGAGTGTGACAGGTCTGCTAAAGGAGCCTGCCCAGATATTCAAGTCCTGAGTGGAGTTGTGGCTTTATATTTGTGCTTTGCGTCACATGCAAGGACATCAGAGTTTCATGAAAATGGACATTTCACAACATGTACAACCCATCACAGTCTGTTCAGGTTTCCTTGCTGCGTTATCAGCAAAAACATACTATTCATCCTAAAACCAAAGCTAGAACACTCATGGGTACAATTCCAAAACACCAACATGATGCACAATTTTACAATACAGTAACTACTGGTACCTAGTAATTGTTTTAAAATAACAACTACTGATACAATTATCACCTTCCTATTGTGGTGACAATACAAAATGTTCCAAGGTCAAATTAAAATGCACAGTAAAACATAGCAGTTAGAATCTGAAACAACAAATAGCAACAAATAAATCCAAGCAAACATTATTGTTAGAAAGGTGTTTCTCTTTTTTGTTAGCTATTACTACTTGAAAAATGTGTCCCGTGTATAAAAAAGTTGGAAGTCTTTGACGGAGAGTTAATAGACTGTAGGGGTAATTTCACAGTCCTGCTTCAGAGGAAGCTAATTTGAACAATAGCATGATTTGGGATTGAGCCACAATATTGTAACCCTATTTCTAACTCCGAACATACCTCCCAACAGAAAAGAAGAGCACGAAATCACACTTGATTTCTCCACATTTAGTAAAGTATTGTAATTCTTTCCATACGTTTTCAGTGCATTTTAATATACAGCTAAACTCAGGCTGGATAATTAGAATCCAGAAAAGAATAAAAAACACATACATAGGAAATAATCTCTCCATGTCTGCTTCTCCCTGTTCAGGCCTCTGCCCTGCCCACCATTCACTCTCCCCTTCTACTGCGTTCCTCTATTCATATTTTTCTTTATCTCTTGTTAACGAGTGAATTGCATCAGTGGTAAATTATATGAATAAAAATAAATGCTTAAATATTTTACTGGGAAAGCAAAGACAATAATTTATTTCTTTCCAATAGAATTCCATTCCATTGGACTGTCCTGATTTCACAGTTTGATTTCAATATTTTCCTGATTTTGGAGCAGTATTTCCAAATATTACAACTTCCTCTCACCCAGCCGCAAATATGCACCAAAGATTCCAGTTCAGAGGGAGCGGTTCCTCTTCCAAACGATGGTCTCTGGTGATCTCAAACCTTTTTATCCAATCTGCTATCTAATGAAGTCTACTTTTATTTGTTCAACTTGGCCACTTCTTATATTTTTCTTTTTTTTTTGCTAAGCAAATGACTCAAGTGTAATTCATGGCATTGTAAAGTGTTAACAATGTAAATCCTCTCATTCTAGCACATTAGTATTGTTCAAAATATGTAATTACCCTTTAAGAGAAATCAGTATTCCTGGCAAACTATTTCAGTGATCTGTTAGGATTGCACTGAATTCCAGCTCAGTATTTGCTGTGAGTGCCTCTTGGTTTAGTAACCTTGCCCTGTTTATACTGCTGGTGCCTCTGCTGCAGGCACTAAAATAATACATTCTTGCGCATGTTCCCTTCTTTCTGCTACTAGTTCACATATCTAATCTGTATGTTTTTCCTTGTCTAACAGTTCAGTCTTTGCAATATCAGTTTTCTAAAATAAAAATGAAACACTTAAGAAAACACCTGAATTAGATAGGGATGATGTAGCCACAACTGGTGATTCAGATGTGCTGAATTTAGGCTCATATAATCATGCAACATAGAAGATGGCCATTCAGCCCATCATACCTGTGCTGGCTATTTGGAAGAGATATCCAATTAGTCCTACGCCACTGTTTCTTCTACATATGTACCTCCAAATCCCTTTTCAAAGTTATTATTGAATCGGCTTCCACCGCCTTTGCTGGCAAAGATCATTACAACTCATTGTGTAAAAAAATTCTTCTCATCTTCCCATCTGGTTCTTTTGCTAATTATCAGACTCAACAATGCACCACTGGAAGCAGTGAGAAAATTCTGCTATGTTGGATCTACGGTGACAGACAACCTGATTCTTGACGAAGAACTCAGCACATGCACTGGTAAAGCAGCCACCAACTTTGACCGACTAACAAGATAGACATAGAAAAATAACAAACTGACCCAATAGGACCAAGATACTTATCTACAAGGCCTGTATCCTCGGCACATTGCTGTATGTCAACGAAGTCTGGACAACTTACACCTAACCAAGAAAAAAGGCTCAATAACTTCCAGTGACTACAACACAACCTCAGCATCACATAGAAAGACAAAGGGCAGAATTTTGCCCTTGATGGATGGGCCCCACTGGCTCGGAGGTGGGTGGGGAGCCGATCGCCGCCGCTGAAATGGGCCCCGCCGCCATTTTAGGTGGGCGGGCTGCCCGACGGGAAGCGCTATGCGCTTCCTGTGCGGGGGGGGGAGGGATTCCCCAACTGTCAGAGTGTGATCTTTCGTGCATGCGCACGGTAAAGCGCACATCTCCCTAAGAATAAGTGCTGCCTCAGGGAGATCACACAAGATGGGACATGTTAATAAATATCACAAAAACTTTATTAAACTTTTTTAAAACAGACATGAGACCTCATCCTGCCAGTGGATGAGGTTTCATGTTTTTTCAGAAGTCCGCTGGGGTTCCTGGCCTGCCCGCCAGCCTTAAGGTTGGACGGGCAGGTCCTTTAATTGTTTAAATGATCCTGTCAATGGCCTCAATTGGCCATTGACAGGTCGGCGGGCGGACTGCTGATCGCGCTTCCTGAATATTTAAATGGGGCGGGATGACATCGGGGGTTCCCCCCAACGTCATCCTGCGTCATTTTCGCATCGGTGAGCGGGCCCCGCCCCCAGCTCGCCAACGGAAAAATTCTGCCCTAAGTCAGCAATGAAGCGGTTGTTTCTAGGGCAAAGGTGCCAAGCATGCTAGTGCTAATCAAACAAAGGTGGCTTCGCTGGCTTGGGCATGTGCAGAGGATGGATATGTTATACAGGGAGGTAGACCATGACGAGGGATGAGCAGGATGCCCAATGGTCCCATTCAAGGACACCGTCAAAATGAATGCCCTCAACATCAATCATGACAAGTGGGAAGCTCAAGGTGATACAATCTAGCAAATGGCAACACCAGCCGAAGGCAGGAATTCATCATCATGATGACATGTTCAGCAGAATTTAATGCCCTTCCCTGAGGCAAGTTTAATTGAGCAGGAGGGTGCCAACTGGAAATCCTGCTGTCTTCCTGCTTCTGCCCTGATTAAGTGTGGGGTGGGAAGGCTCATGGACAGCCTTCTCGCCTTTCCTCTTAATTAAGGCTTTTAAGTGGTATTCAACCAGCGACAGGTGGCAGTCGCCATGCAAGGAGCCTGAAAAGCAAAACCCAACCCAGGGGGTCCCTCAATCCCTAATTGGGAAGGGGGGGCCCCACTGAGCCACCTCCTTCCCTCAACCCCCATGCCACTCTCACTTACCTTTGGCCTGGATCCTTTGTTGATCCTGGACCTCTGGTGGGTGCATTGCCAACAGCTGCCTCTGCTCCCTTTGGTGTTGCCTGTAATGGACAGCTGCTGGCCTCTGCTTAGCTGGGAGCTCTTGGGATGGGCAGCATTTCCTCCCTCACGTCCTTAATCCTGCGGAAGACCAGCCTCTGGGCACTTAGTATGGTGGGCCTTCTCACCAGTTTTCCAGCTGGTAGGTGAGACCCCCCCATCACCCAGATTAAATTCCGCCTGTGGTTCCAGGAGCTCAAAAGCTGCCACCCTTGCAAAAAAAGTGTCAGCAGAGATTATCCCACACCACCAGCAAGAGACAAATTCAAGTGTGGCACCTGTGGCAGACTTGCCTTTTTGGACTCGACTTGTTCGGCCATCAAAAGAAAGATGATCTTGTGTGATCTCACCACAGTTCTGAGGCTGCATTCCCATCATCTTTTGCAGATGGAAGGATGTGAGTCATATCTTAAAGCTGTGACCATTGGTTACTGATTCACTTGCAAAACCATTTTCTCTGATAATTTTCAAAACCCCTCAATTTTGACCACTTCTATTAAATCTCCCCTTAGCCTTCTCTACCCCATGGAATACAATCCCAGTTTCACCAGATTCATCCCTGCTGTGATCTTGGTAGATCTCTGTAACCTCTTCAAGGACTTGGACATTGTTCCTAAATTAATTTTTTTAAGCAATGCTTATTAGACCCCTCACATTTGTTTTTCTTTATTCATTCATGGGCTGTGGGATTCGCTGGCTGAGCCAGCATTTATTGCCCATCCCTAATTGCCCTTGAGGTGGTGAGCTGCCTCCTTGAACCGCTGCAGTCCATGTGTACGTACATCCAGAGTGTGATGCCGGAGGTCCTTCTGGTTCCATTCCTTGCAGTTCGATACAACTGAGTGGCTTGCTAGGGCAGTTAAGAGTCAACCACATTGCTGTGGGTCTGGAGTTACATGTAGGCCAGACCAGGTAAGAACAACAGATTTTCTTCCCTAAAGGGCATTAATGATGACAATCAACAATGGTTTCATGGTCATCATTAGACTTTTAATTCCAGATTTTTTATTGGATTCAAATTCCACCATCTACTGTGGCGGGATTCAAACCTAGGTCCCCAGAGTATTACCCTGGGTCTCTGGATTACTAGTCCAGTGACAATACCACTGCGCCACCACGTCCCCCCCAGAGGGAGAACTATCACAGAGTTATAAAAGGAATTTGCAATTACCATGGTTTAGATCAAGTATTAAGCAGAAAATTGTGAATTCCATCTTAGGCTGGGATTGAGCTGCATGTGTCCTTTTTTGTCAGGTTTATCAGAACTATGTATAGGACACACACTTACATTTAAGTAGAATTAGGGGTTACTGAGGGAGAAAATGTGATTTGTGTAAAAATAAATAAAATCAAGCATTTTGGACACATTTGTCTTTATCAGACCCCACACATTCTATTTGGTAGGAAAATTCTAGAAAAATAACCAAGAAAACTCATGGGCTGTCATAGAAACCCAGCAGGCTCACTAATATTCTGCCATTTTGACTTGACTTGGCATACGTGAGTCTCCAGTTCCACATCATGTGGCTGACTCATAAAAGTGGAAATTGGTTTGCATTGTATCCATTCTTTGGGCATAAAATACATGCAAGTCATCAACCATGTTCCTCAGTACTCATCTTCTGCTGTTCTTTTGAGTCACTGGTGCCAGCCTTCAGCTGCAAAAAATCTTGCTCCTCCTTATGCCGACCTCTCCTTTCCTGCAAGGTTTGGGCAGGAGACATGCCTGAAAACAGGGCCTGGTAGTTAAAATGACCTCGGTCTAACAGCGGGCACCATCAATGCTGCTCTCCACTCGCCCTGGCCCACACAGGCAGCATTCACAGCTCAAGTTAAAATCAGGCTCAATGTCTTCTCACTCTGTGATGCTGACTGTTGAAATTCTAAGATACAAGACCACCACACTGATTCCATTTTTAAAGACTTTTAAATGATGCGATGGCTACCCTCCTTAGCACAACCTTGGATTTAAATCGACAATAAGGCACCAAAGAACCTCCTCCGGGCATGCACTATGACTAATTAGGCATAAGCCTTCTTAAAGTCAACAATCAAATCCACAATTTTTATCAGGCAGTTGGTAATATTCAAAGGCTGTAAAATAAATTATCTTTGCACAGCATCTCTCCGCTACGCTAAATGTATCAGGCATTCCTCCTTTCTGACAATTCTGTTAAAACCACAGGGCTGACTTCTGTTGCTTTCCAGATGTCATTTGCTGTTCCTATTCCTGAATTATTTCCAGTGAATCACCTCTTTTTGTTTCATCCAATTTAGTCTGAAGTACATCCTCTAAGAAAGAAAAATACAGAAATGCTGTAAATCACTGAATGGCTATTCATAATTTTTAATGAAAATATATTCTAAATTACATGAGGAGTTTGAAGATCAAAATCAACCAATTAATCTAGAGCAGTTTGTTGTACACACTTGAAGGATATAGCTCAATCATTCTTGGTGATTAACAATTACATGTAAAACTTACACTATCTTAGTGAGCTAACTGGTTACTCCAGGTCAGACTCAATGACATGCCAGAGTAAACATGAACACACCTCCTGTGGTTGCTACACATACTGGTCCAGAAATCTCATTTGTTTGCATGGAAATTGCTCCAGTGCAATTTCCAGGCTCATGTCTTATAAATTTGAGAGAAATCTTTGTAAGTTCTTTATAATTCTTAGTGCTTAGGTTTGCTGGTGACAAGTTTTAGAATTAGCCAAATAATGTGAATTCTCATATGTAAAAATAAAGTGCTGGAAAAACTCAGCAGATCTTGCAGCGTCTGTGTAGAGAGAAACAGAGTTAACATTTCGAGTCAAATATGACTCTGTTGCAGAACACCACTTTTATTTAGTGTGAATCCTTTTTATTCATTCATGGGATGTGGGCATCACTGGCTAGGGCAGCATTTATTGCCCAACCCTTAATGTCCTTGAGAAGGTGGTGGTGAGCTGCCTTCTTGAACCGCTGCACTCCCAGTGGTGTAGGTACATCCACAGTGCTGTTAGGGAGGGAGTTCCAGGATTTTGACTCAGCGACAGTGAAAGAACGGTGATATATTTCCAAGTCAGGATGCTGTGTGACTCAGTCTTGTGGAACGATTCTGAAACCTGTCACACACCAGACTGATCGATCAATTTATAGCGAAACAAAATACATTGTTAATTGTACTGTCAACAATACTGACAACACTCTCCTAAAAGCACAAGTTCCTCAACACAACAGTGTGACGAAGTAAAATAATTAATGCACAAAAACAAAGGGGCATCTTCCTATCGGAAGGAAGAAGGGAAAGAAACAAGAGTACAAAGGAATCTGTGCCCCTCATACATCTATTAATGGTTCATAATGGGATTGGAAGATACTCAAGAGAAAGTCAGGTGCATGGACCAGTAGAGGAGGGTGCAAACAAATTAGAAAATAAAGGAAAAAATTAATAAGTTTAACAAATTTACACATGAAAGAAAAAGCTCATCAGTTGAATAAGCAGTCCAAGTCCAAATGCAGCAAGATCTGGACAATATCCAGGCCTGGGCTGACAAATGGCAAGTAACATTTGGACCACACAAGTGCCAGGCAATGACCATCTCCAACAAGGGAGAATCTAACCATCTCCCACCACCAGGAAGTTCCCCTCCAAGCCACTCTCCATCCTGACTTGGAAATATATCACAGTTCCTTCACTGTCGCTGGATCAAAATCCTGGAACTCCCTCCCTAACAGACTGTGGGCGAACCTACACCACATGGACTGCAGCAGTTCAAGAAGGCAGCTCACCACCACCTTCTCGGAGGGATGGGCAATAAATGCAATGATGCACAGATCCCATGAATGAATAAAAAATTAAATCCCTTTACCTCATCAGTGCCTGTTTTAGTACAGCATAGATGCCATTGACGGTAACATCAGTCAACAATGGGCCAGAAATTGCTGAGATAATAATGATGCATTAACAATGTTCAGAATTAATCATTCCTAAAACAGAGTAATTTGTGGCATAAAACTGATGTTGCCACATGTTCCAAATCTCCACAAATTGCTGATGATTTGCACTGCAATTACCTCACCAAAGCTCATGAGCACCTTCTCACTTTGAAGCTCCCCATTAAAGTTAATTGCGATTAGGAAACTGTTAAAGTTAGTGTTAATGCATTGTTCCTGTTACAGTCATTTTCAGCTGGTAATAAATGTTGTACAAGACTCAGTCAATGGCATTATTTATAGTTGTCACCTGACACTACGCCTTGGAGGCCTAGAGAGGGGACAGAGAGGCTGTGGACTCATTATCCATCACATAATGAATTGTCCCTAATGCTTTTTAATACCTTAAATCTGTCTTGGTGGCTTTGTATCCCTTTGCTATTCACCTTCCTGACACAGATATTTTGTCACACAAGGTGAAGGCAGTGAAATGGTGTTCCCACTTGGTGTTCCCCTTTCCTTGACCATGATGAGTGATCTAGGAGAGGAACAGAGGTGGCAAGCCCATTGGTTGAGTCATTATGGCTGGAAGCTGAGCAGACCTAACTGATCCCCAGTCTCCAGAGAGCCTATGGGAGAGAATGTTCTTTGAGATGATGTCAGAGAAGTTCTGCTTGTGAAGACAGCATTTCAGCAAGGAAAGAATTGGCCTCTTATCTCTGTGACATCGAAAAGTGGATCTGTAGCATCGGTCTACTTCCCACACCTTAATAGCGGCAATGAATTGATGACATCCCTAAATTTTCATGCAGGCACTTCCTTTCAGGCAGGTGTACCAGTCACATCTGAAACACCATCCAAGGTATTGAGAGAGCCTACATTCAACAGCTCACAAATGCCATAATCCACAGGGCATTAGGTATGACAAGTCCCTAGCAGAGCAAAGAGAGAAAAGTTCATTGGATTTGGGCCTGCCCCAGAGCACAAGGGGCCAATGTGTACCACTCGATAAAACTAGTCGCACTCATGAATAGGAAAAGCTACCAGTCATGGAAGGTCTTGATAGTCTGTGATTCCCCACTGCACATCCTGCATGTTAATGCAGAGCATTATGCCTTCTTTCTTCATCACTCCAACATCTGGGACTTATTCACCAGAGAAAGAAAGATGTGGATGATTTTAGGGGACAAATCACGACAGATTACATCCTTCCGTATCACCAACAATGCAGCACAGGAAAGGGACAACCATGTCTACCGTTGCACGTGCCAACTGATGGAATGGATAATAGAATTATATACATATAAGTAACAGCAAAGAAATAGGCCATTCAGAGCAATAGGGTGCTCAAATCACATTTCTTGTGACCTAACAGGTTGGGGGTGTTTCACAATACTTGCTTCGCAATTTTACAAAGATTGTAGTGGTCTGCTGAACATTGCACAACATAACCTTGCTGACCCTGAAAGGTTGACCCTTAACTTGGCAAATGAGATATCAGTTGATCTGTGGGATCCCAACGAAGATGTTCCTGGGGTCATGGATCATGCCTCCCTAGGAAGGCATGGCTGCATTGGCCAGGGCAGCTTCAAAGCAGCTGGTGCTCAGGCATGTGGACAATTACAGTTACCAGATATGCCTCCCTCTGTACCACCTCCCTAGCTCCATCTC
The DNA here is from genome assembly GCF_964194155.1 of Cetorhinus maximus. NCBI lineage: Eukaryota > Metazoa > Chordata > Chondrichthyes > Lamniformes > Cetorhinidae > Cetorhinus > Cetorhinus maximus. The sequence continues at coordinate 4,278,044 of NC_135893.1, forward strand.
CTCCAATACACACCATATCCTCCCCTACCCCTACCACATACCCTCCCCCACAACAGCGCCAGCAGAATTGAGGTGGACCAGGAAGTTCTGAGTGTGTCGGATGATTCACCATTCTGGGCCAGAGTAAAGGAAGGACGGCTGAGATTTAAAATGGTGCTTTTATTTTGTGCAACAACATAAACAACAATATTTAACAAATGAATGCAGATCAAATGAATAACTGTGCATTGTCCTATTCCTTGCCCCTCCACATCCATAAACCCCTGTGCCTCTGCATTATGGTGTTGTTCTGGGGACTGGATGGACAATGATTCATGCAGCTGCATCATTGGAGAATCACCCTCAGCAGCCATATCCTGCAAGGCTTGTGCATTTGCCACCAAGCCTGGGAGTGTAAGGAAGTGCCCCTCTGAACTGCTGCCTTCCTACTACTCAGCAGCACGTCCAATTTGCCTTGGACTGTCCCCATAGCATTTGGTGCTGCAAAAAAGGGGAGACAGGCACCAGTTACAGTTCTGTAGTATTTGTGGCAAATAATTTAAAGGATGGCAAAGGATGTCCAGTTTCTGGCCCATCGAATGATTGAGGAGCATCATGTTGTGGTCAATGGACCCAAAAGGTAGTGGACATCTTCACTCATTCGCTTTCTCATTCTTAGATGTCTGTCGACCTCCACCAGCCATGCTTAAGTCAGGCCTGGCATCTGTCCCGTTTTCCAGGGGATCAGTATGCATTTCCCTCTTAGAGGTGCCTCCTTACCTGATGGACCAGACGCAGACAATGAGTCCCTTCAAAACATGCCCTCTGTGCTGTGAGGAAGGAAGTGCGTGTGTCATACAGCCAGAAGGGCCAGGAATTGGAGAGGAGGGTGGGTTCCCAGATTGGGTGATGTGGGGAAGTTGGTCGCAGTCAAATACTTCCTCTCCACATTAGCACCCTAACAATGCACAGTGCCTAGGCCACTTCGTTTGCCCTATTCCCTCCCCACTGGTCCTGTTCTGCTCCTCTTCCTCAGTCACTGCCTCAGTGCCTCCTGTGGTTCCCACCTTCTCAGGTTGCTGTGGGTCTGTGGAGACAAAGAACAAAATGTGACAATGGTAAAACATGTTCATTTACCATCACATTTAATGCACAATATGGTAAATGATAATGGCTCCCAATTGCTGAGTAAGAAACCTCCCACTCGAATTTCCTTTTCCTATCCTGCAGCTACAAAAAGGATTTTAAACCTATAGCTCCTGGAACACATGTCTTTCATAAATCTTCAATGTCCTTTCTCTCCATCTCACCCTTGGGCGACTCTTGGTGAGGAGACAAGGTAAGACAATATGACACCACCTTGCTGCACCAAAACAGCTCTAACCTCTGCGGAGGCCACACTCACCCCACTATTACCCCTTGCAGCTTACAAGACCCTGTGTGAGAGAATAGCTCCTTCAGGAAGGAAGGGATTACTCACATCCATCTATGTTCATTCTTGCACATTGTGCACCATTTTAGCCAGTGTGCAGAAAACGGAGACACCATCACATAGTGAGGCACCTTTTCACGCATTCAAATTTTCTCTATCTTCTGCAGAAATAAAGTTACAAAATTCATCACTTTGGAAAACCTGCCTTCCGTGGCAACCGTCTTGAATGACTTACTTACTTTTGAACTGAACAAATACTTAGTAAACCAAATAACCTTCTGTTAGAATTCAGCATGTAGGGAGTGAATTAATCCTTTATCCCTTTTCCCAAACTCTGCATTAATTCAAAGTGATAATCCTTTATGGTGACAGTGGTTATATTTAATTCAGTATAAGTGAATAAATGAGTCTTGACACAGACTAATACTTAAACAGTAATATTATACAGCAGCAATATTACCATTAAGTGCTGGGCAGAATCCTGGTCACAACATAATCACTCCCTGGTTGTGCAGGTCAACCTGGCATGTACTCATTTGGCCCCCTGCCAGCCCAGTCCTCCTATATGGCACCTCCATTTTCAGGTTGGTCCTGGACCTCGTCTGGCTGGATACCCCTCTCCTCCTTCGAATGCACCCTCCCCTCACTGGGAACCCTTTCTTACACTGTCCTATTAAAGCAAAGCTTACGGTGATTTAACCCAATCATTGCCTAGCTATCATTTGAACAGACCAATTACAAAAGCTGTCTAGTGTCATCTGTCTCAAATCAAATCTCTGAAGACCTTTGGTCTCCCCACGATTCGGTAACAACAGCTTGGGACATTCCAGGGATAGCGTCTGGCCAAATGGTGGCCTTGGTGTCAAGTTTTTTTTTAAACTTTAACTTTCAGTGCCTCTGAGATATATTTTATTTCGCTGTTCTTACACAGCCAGTTTTCTGCTTTGCCAGATTTCTGCTGATGTCTGCCCTTTGTTCATTTGGTCCCCTTCACACTTTTCAGAACAACAAAATATTTGGTCAATGAAGGCCCAAACTACAATTTCCCATCCTGTCACTTGTCAACCATCCTTACATAGAGTGTAGTCACACCAGGAATAAAAGCAGGATAAGTGCAACAAGAAACTAAAAAAAAAAAATGCAGCCATAATACTTAATTTAGTGTTAGTAATTAGCAAAAAAACCCAAAGTAGGGAGTCTCCAAGGATTCTTACACTTCACTGACAGTTATGAATTGAGAATTTGAGAATGCTTACCTGCCTGTCCTGGTCAGATCGTAGTAATTTTTCTGACAGCCCCAACGTCTGTGATGCTATTGGGTTTGTTCACCCTCCTCCACCTTCCTCCATATGACCATGCTAGTCTTGCAAGGAGTCCTTGACCTCAGTCCCCAGCAGCTGCTCATCCCTCCTCTCCACTTCCTGAAGGATGGCACACAGATCCTTAGCCCCAGAGATCCTTAACCCCAAAGATTCTGCAATCTTTTACTATTGTTCACCTCGAGGCATTTTCTGTGAAAAAGCATATGTTCAAAACACATTTTAATGCACTGTGAAAAGGGTTTTAATAGTATTTTAAATGTTACTGACTCTTTAAAGCGGATTCATTCCATAGTTACAGGTCACTCACCTCTGAGTATCTCGAACCTTAACTGAGCTAGGCATCTGTTTTCAGCTTTTTATGGTGCCATGTGGTTCTGTCAGTGGGATAAGCCATCGGGCAGCACGTTCATGAGGTCCCAGATGCAACACTGACATCATTGCGTCATAATCACTTTGATGTTCCAGCAATTTGCATATTAAAGATAAATGCAAAGTGAACGGTCAGGTAAAGATACAATTAAGGCCACCTGCCACGAGATTCGCCACTCCAGCAATTTCTGGCCCAGTATGTTATTGGAAAAAGAATTACTATTAATGCTTTTCAAACTGGCTCTTTCTCATTCAATTTTAAATTTTGAGCATTGAAAGGAGGCACTGGTCAGGAATTTGTGGCTGGGGAGTGCCTGATGTTTTTATCCATTTGAGTCAAGGGACAGAAGTCAGGCACCCCTGATCCCCACTTTCCCAGCAAGCACCCAACCTCCATCAACTGCTTATTAATTTGCATGTGAAACCATGGGATTCTAGTCCCGTAAAATGTGCCATATTTACCGTTAGAGGTTGAGAGTGATTCCGGTTCCATTTCTTCTTCTTCCTCCACATTGTAACTAGAATATTCTGAAGAAATTGATTTCCTCTTAGTTTGAATTTGTTCATCACTTACTGGCCGATTTTCCTTTTCACTTTCCACGGTCTGTAGAGAGAAATAAGTTATGACAGTTACCACAAAAATTATGGTTAACATAATAGAGGCTCATGGAAGAAGGGTCTGTGTTTGGATGAAAAAGAAATTGGCCAGCCTACCCTTGTGGAAGTGTGGTCAGTAAAAATTCTGGCTTATGTGGGCTTAGGTTTTTCGGATACCGACATGTCCAGCCATTGGAATTTCATGGATTATCCTCAATATTTTCCTATGGTACCTCGGCAGCACCCCCACATGCTGGACCATTCTCCACTATTTGTCCGCAGGTATGTGAGGAGGTCTCCACTTTCTCATCAGCACCTCATTTTTAAATAGTAGCACGCTGGAATACCCTCTGCTTCAGCTTCAGTTTGGGCAGGTGTTAGCTTTTTAAACACTGAGTCGGCTTGTTGAATCTCAACCAAGGAAGACCTGCTTAACACATATCCTTTGACTCATCTAAATTTCCAAATAAGGTTTTAGATGACCAGATGGCAAGGTCATCCATCTGTAGTGCCGGTTCAGCCTGCTCTGATGGAACTTGTTTGGCCATGGACTGGGTCACCACACATCAGGGAAAGTGCCAGGAACCTTCTCCTGTCTCCCAACCTCAGTCAGTCTCTCTAAGACCACTAGGGAAGCTACCACCTTTGCCCCTGCCAGGTCATTACCAAGGAGCAGGTTGACCCTGTCCACAGGTAAACTAGCGACAATCCCCATGGTTACGAGTCACAAAATAATCATCATGATATAAAGAGATGGGGGTATACCTTCCCCTGATACTGTTCACTAATATTTTAGCATTCATAGTACTCTCTGATGGAAAGGTTATGCCTTTTCCCAGCAGAAAGGACTGGGTGGCCCTGTATCCCTTAGTATGTCCTCACTCGAGCGGTATGGGGGTCACTTCTCCTTTAGATACAAAATCGCAGGGATTTTATTACTCTCTCGCACTCACAGTGGTATGTTTACAGTGACTTACTGCTGCGATTAGAGCCACAGCCTGCGATGTGCTTTCTGTCAGGGCCCCTTTTCCAACAAATCCTATGGATTTTCCCTGTAGCTTCCAGCAGTCAGCTCGATGGTAACCTGCCTTTTAGCGATGGAAACACACAGGCTTTCAGGCTTCACTCGTGTTCTCAGCACCTTCCTTTTTGTCCTGAGGAGGGTCCCCCCTACGTTTCCAGCTTTCCCTTCTCACCCACGGCTATTCATCCTCCTATTACCCTGCCTCCTTCGACCCTGTTCAGGTTTTTGAGGGGTGACTAGGGAAGGGTTTCCCTCGGGCAAGAGCTTGTGGACAAATTCATAATCATCAGCCAGGGTTGCTGCCTAGCTGGCTCTTGAAACTTTCTGTTCCTCCATGTGGGATTTTACAGAAAGCGGAAGTGAGTTTTGAACTCCTCAACGAGGATCATCTCTCTGAGGCTTTCATAGGTGGACTCTATTTTAAGCACCTGTACCCACCAGTTGAAAGCAAATTGCTTAACCTTTTCAAACTCGATGAAAGTTTGTTTGGGCTGTTCTCAGAGTTTGGAATTTTTGGTGGTATACTTCCAGTAAGTACCAGCTCATATGCGCCCAGGTTAGCAGTTTTGGTTATCTCATAGTTTGATGAACACTTGTCGGACAATAGAGAATAAGCCTCGTGGGCCTTTCCTGTTCACTTGCTTCACAGTAGCAAGGTCCAGCCCTCTGCTGACCACTTCAACTGTTTTGCAAGCTTTTCAAATGAGATGTAAAATGCTTCCATATCTCCCTCATTGAACTGCGGTATCAATTGGGAGAACTTTAAGATCTGTCCTGAGCTAGGGTCACTTCTCTCACTGGTGATGCCTTCACTAGGTCTTTCCCTGCTCAGTTCAGGCTGCCTTAACTCTCTCTCCTGCCTCTCCTTCTGGAATGCTCTTTTTTTTCTCCTTTACCTAGAACTCGCTCTTCTCCTTCTGTTCCTGTCTCTCTCTTTCTTCTTTTTTCCTTCTTGGAATTTGAGCTCTAGTCTCCGCTGTTCCAGCTGTATGCTTGTTAATCCTAGCCTGTCTGTGTCAGATTCTATGCCTGTCTCCTGTTTTTTAAGTTCAGTTTCAAAATGGTTGGCCCCAAGTTTTAGGATTTTGGATTTCCTAGTCTTTGGGTGGGTATGTATTTCTAAATGCCTAGCTTTACTCCTTAACTCTTCAATAGATCAGGTTTTTAAACTGCCTGAAGTTACTTCACTCTATCCTAGGAAGGGACTGACTTCAAATGTGAACATTTTTAGTACTCTAGCACTGCAAACTGCAAGAAAACCTGTATTGAAGTTTTTAACTTACCATTATTGCTAGGGATCAATTTGATTTCCCACTTCCAATTTCTCGCTTCTCTGTGGATTCAATCACAGATGTAGAGCCTCAAATTTCGGTTATGATCAGGTGAGAGGGGTTGAAAGGCTCCCCTCCTTTCCCTCTCCTCATTTGACTGCAACAGATTTTTTTAGGTGTTTGACTGTTTACATGCCGTGTTCATAAAATAACTAATTGGACAGGTTGTCTTGAGTTTAACAAAGAAAGAGGTTAGCTTCATTATATTTAAACTGATCTAAATAAATAATAAAATACGCTCTGACTTACACACACACACCTGAAATCCAGACATGCACACAAATAGGTTACAGAGTGACGAAGGATAGATCAGTCAAATTAGAGTCCAAAGAGATAAAAGGGGTATACAGTCTGTGGAGGTTGGTGACTTGGCTGGCCTCAGGAAGTCTTGCGACTTTTCCTTGGTGGTCCCAATGTTTCCAATTTAAAGTTATACATAGCTGACTTGGTTGTTCTTCTGGACACAGTAGTGTGGGGTTGATTTCCTTCAAGAAATCTCTGTCCGCAGCAGGGAATCCCTGGGTGGTCATGATTAGCAAACGGTGTTCGAAGCTTGCAAGGTGGGTTGGAGAGGGAGGGAGGGAGGAGGGTCCCCACTCAGGTCTTCCCTCGTCAGTGTCTCAACCGCTTGTCCTCTTACTGCAGAGAAAACAGAAGCTTAAACACACTAACGGTGAGTCTGTCACATGACTGTCACCCAGTGATTCAAACATAGACGTCACTAGCGTATTCCCCCTTGTCACTTCAATCAGTTCATGTCTGGGAATTCCCCTTTCACAACTAGGGGTCCCATTCTTCAAATGATTGGGTTTAAGGTACTTCCATTATAGCTCGATAAGTTCATGTCTGGGGATGCCGCCTTGGCTAGGGTCCTATTGTTCAGGCAGTTAGGTTTAATGGTTCACCACCGGTCGAATACCTTTGACGCCATACAAATGGGGACAGGAAATGTGGTTCCCTCATACTCCTGAGGTCATTATCGTTGATGTCTCCATCTCAATGGATTGGAATGTGGAAGGTACAGTGATGCAAAGTGGGGTAGCCATCTTTAGCTGCAAACTCAAGTTACCTTTAGTCTCTGTTTTTTAAACTCTGTTTGAATTCCAGTTTCCAGCTGGTGGATTAAAATCATTGACATAAAGCACGTTTTCATGACGGCTAATTTATATACATTTAACAAAACAAACATACCTTTTCTTGTTTTTCTATTTCATCCTGGATATTATCTGATAAAGTGAACAAAAAAAAGTACATAAATGAGTTAAGGTAATCTGGACCAGTCAGGTATAAATACTCAACTCTGTAACATGAGTCTATTCTGTTTACAATAAAACATACAGGGCCAAAAATTGGTCCACCCTATTACTCAGGTGCTGGGGTCAAGTCTGTGACTTGCCTGAATGGGTTCTAGAGTAGGCAGCACGCATATTTGATGCTTCCACCTCACTTACATGATTGTGGCATAGAGCTGAGCATCTGCCACACTGCTGGCTGCCTCTGTGATTGTCAGGGAGCTGAGCAGCATGTGCTATGGTGCAGCGCCTTCTGTTCTTAAAGGCAGTCTGTCCTTCTTAAAGGAAAGCTGCAAGGAATTACAGGAGGATGCTGCTAAATCCTGTTGCTGCAGCTGTAAACAAGGAAAATGGAACACCAGCAAAAAGAGGGCTCCAGGGTCTAGGATGCAGTGTTGAAGGTTTAGTGGTGGCATGAATGAGGAGACTGACCATAATTAATGGGGGGCCAGAAGACCCTCAAGGACTACCCTCAGCAGGGCTTGGGGGGTAAGTGGCTATGGAGGTCCGGACATGAGGGTCTGGCAGCAATTCTACAAATCTAAAAATCTCACACTGGTGGTCACAGTCAGTAAATGCATTTTTACCTGCGATCTCCTGCCAACCTCTCTACCAGCCTCTTCACCCTGCTCAGTGCACCAAACCCCCAACACTCACCCAGCCGTATTCCCTGGAATTCAGGGCTCACACATAATATCCAGGTGCTGCACTTCACTCTCACACAACTACTAATGCTACCAGCCTCAAACCCACCTCTCACTGCCTCCACATACCTCCAGCTATTCAGCACATCAGCCAAATGTAGTGCAATACAATCACTGACATTTGTCCCTCTCTCTTGCAGGACAGGCACACAATAGAAGGCAGTACAGGGAGCCATAGGGGGACAAAGACACCAGCATTTCCTAAACTCTACCGAGGAGATGGTTCTTCACATTGCAGGGATGGGTACTGTAGAGCTCATGGCATTCAATGTTGTTGAGGACATTGAGGATGACAGTATATTCCTGCTTATGCCCTTTCTCAATTCCCAGCTCACCCTCATCCTGCTCTCTGACATGATGAAGAAGCTGCTGATGGTGTCATCACGGACCTCTTGTTTTCCCTCACCCAACCTTCCCCTTCATGCAGATTCCAGATAAGTTCTGCTACAAAGGAGTCAGATAAGGACCTCAATGGGGTGGCATTCAGCAGAACGCTGATGGGCATGCTCACCAACATGCTGGGGCATAAGCTGGTCTTCTGGACAGTCTCCTGTCACTGTCAAGAAGCATGGGGGAGTCAGGCTCCAATTTGGCAGTGGGTATCATGCAGAGCTTGCCCTCACTGAAGCCTCTGCTGCATCTCCCTATCACCCTGCAGACCCAGAGATAGTGCCACTGTTGCCCTCATACCTGTTACAGCCTTTGTATGGACAGGCCACCTACTGCTCTGCCCTCCCTGTGAGGATGTAGCAACATGCCCTGCCAAATCCAGGAATTCACCACAACACCTCCAAAAACATTCCAGAGTACTTACAGAGGCTTTGAAATAGCAGAAGTTATTCAAAATGACCTTATGTGGGTGCCTGTACCTTTAAGTGATTCTATTGCTGGATCCATCTTGCAGCTGAATGCTTGATCTTTGGTGAGTGACAAGTGAATTTGTTGAGTGGACCTGCGTGATCCAAATTTGGCATTAGACCATCACATCAACTGTGTGATGTCATGATGGGATGAGTTCAGAAGCTTCTGGTGCACACAGGGTACACACTTCAAGATGTTGTGTTCCGTGTGTCATGCCAGGAGCAGCTGGTGGTGCAAAGTATACCCTCAGGAAGGTGCTCAGCTTCAATAGTGACATCTCCAGTAGCACTGTGGATCCCAACGGTGCTAATTCCGCATCCATGCTTTTTGGAGTCAGCAAAGACGGTAGATCGAAAGGCAAGAATTTTAGTAGTAGTTTCCTCTACACTGGGGAGACCAAACGCAGTTTGGGTGACCAATTTGCAGAACACCTCCTCTGTCCGCAACCCTGAGTTTCTGGTGGTCTGTCATTTTAATTCTCCAGCTTGCTCTCACTCTGTCTGCAGCCTGCTGCACAGTTCCAGTGAAGCTCAGCATAAGCTTCAGGAATAGCTTCTTACCTTTCAACCGGACACTTTACATCCTTCCGGACTCAACACTCAGTTCAACAATTTCAGACCATAAAGTCTGTTCACCCATTTTGTTTCCTTGCTTCTGTATTTTTCTGTCAGACTGCAGCACACCAGCTCTCGGCACATCTTTTGTTTCTTTCTTGCCCCATCACCATTCTCTTTTGCTCTGAAGGACTAATTTTTCTGTCATTTAACCTCTCCTGACTTTCACCCCATCATAGACCTCCCCTTGTCCTTGTCCCACCTACCCCTTGCTCGAACAAGCTTTTCCCTGTTGATAAAAGGACACAGGCCTGAAATGTTAACTCTGTTTCTCTCTCTGCACAGATGCTGCCTAACCTGCTGAGTTTCTTTTTTCACACAACGTTTTCTTTTTTTCAAATTTTTTACATTTATTTTTATTTCTGCTTTCCATCATCCACAGTATTCTGCTTTTTGCCAAGGGCAGCTCTCTGCTCATTTCTCTACACCTTGCGCTTTCTTCTTCAGTTGTTTGTAAGAGCCTCCCAATGAGCAATGAGCAATACGACTAGGAAAAGAATACATGAGGTGGTTTCCCCTTGCCTTCCTCGCGTGTGCTTAATGGAAACACAAGTCCTCTCCATGAAGGATCCTTCGCCCGTAACCAGCTGTTGACCCTCGAGGCTCCATCTCTTCCACCATCACCACCAAAAATTCACTGGTTCCGCTGTTGGCCATGGTTCGTAACCCTGAGCATGGGACCCTCACCTGGGCCTGGGGTGACTTACAAAAGGGCAGTCAGTTTTAGTTGAAGACAAATATTTGAAGACAAATAATGGCACAGCAAATACATTCAATGAACAGCTGAATCAAACAGACCGTGAAGGTTCCAAATTAGAAACAGGAAAAATCATTGCCAATCCTGACTGCTGTCAACTTCTCTTTGCAGGAGGTGCAATTGCATGGACAGTGGGTGAGAAGGAAGATGGTTGTCATGCTCTCTCTACCACCTGCTACAATAACTAATCCTGATGCATGAATGAAGCCTTAAATATAGTTGAGTGGGGACAGTAACCTCACCAAAATGACAAGGGAAAGGTGATAAATTATTTCAGAAATAATTGAGGTGATCCTAATCCTGCATCTATGATTGCAAAATCTAATTTTATGTGCAGGTTAATTAATTGACATCGCCTGGTGTCAGAAAGGGTAGAGCTGAAAGATTAGGTTTCCAACTGCATTATCTGGGAAAATGTACTGATCTTCACATTTGTAGAGACTTATATTGTAATTGATCAGGAATTGCATAGTTTTACAAAAAGACATTTACCAGTCTCATTTTACACACAAGCCTAGAGTTTCCTCGAGTGACAAAGAACTAAGCACAGGTAATTGCAGATTGGGATTCGGAGTGGCTGAATCAAGTGACTTTTTGAACAGATAACTTAACTGACTCACGCACCTGAATCATCATGCCTGATATTCCTTCTACATCTCAGCCATTGTCCATTCCAGAATATAACTCCTGCAGCGGAGCTTATTGCTAATACTACAAGTGGTATAACAATAGTCTCTGGGTATATGCACTTTGCATTTTTTGCATTTGTTGCTCGCGCTGTCGCAACCATACCTAATGCATGACAACTGAGGGAAAAGTGCAGAACAATTAATTAAGACAAATATTCATTGTTAATTTTGTAACTCTTATACTAATTAAGTGATCCCCTATTGAAATCTCATCTTAAACATATTGGAGTATGAGTTCGATCCCCTATTACAATAGTTTTCAAACTTGGGCTCGGTCCCCTGGGAGTTGATAAAGACCTTCCAGAGATCCTGCCACACAGTGTCGGCCTAACAGGTGGGTGGCATGGGTGATAGCCCAGGGTACCATGGTCAGGTGTGAGTGAGTGAATGGCATTCAGAGACATGCTCTGCTTCCCCATGCTCCTGATCGCTCGAGATTCCAGTTCTCTCTGCACTCCTGCTTTCTCCATTCCACCTTCCCCCCACCCTGCCCTGGTTTCTGCTTTCTCAGTACTCTGCTCTCTCTATGTTCATCCTCTCTCTGTGCTCTACCATTGTGCTCCTGCTCTCCCCGACTCTCCTAGTGCTCTCCCTGTGTTCTGCTGTCCCCAGGCACCTGCTCACTTAGGGCCCTTGTTTTCTTCACATTCTGCTCTCCTCAGGCTCCTGATCTCTCTGTGCTGTGCTTTCCCAGTGCTCCTGCTCTCCCTTTGTGCTGCTACTGTTTGCTCCATGCTGTGCTCTCTCCAGGCATCTACCAAGGATAAACAGACTCTTCAGTGGGAAACAGGCAACACCCACCTTACTGTTATCTGCAGGTGGTTTTGTCAATAGAATCACAGGATTGTTACAGAACAGGAGGAGGTTATTTGGCCCATTGTATCTGCACTGGCTCTCTGAATGAGAAATTTACTTAGTTCCATTCCCCTGCCTTCTCTACATAATCCTGTACAGTTTTCCTTTTCAAATATCAGTCCAGTTCCCTTTTTAATTCCTTGATTGAACCTGCCTCCACCACACTCTCAGGCAGTGCATTCTAGACCTTAACCACTCACAGCATGAAAAAGTTTTTTCTCATTTTTGCTTCTCATTTCTCGTTTTTGCTTCTTTTGCAAATTACTTGAAATGTGCTCTCTTGTTCCCGATCCTTTCACAAGTGGTAACAGTTTCTCCCTTTCTACTCTGTCCAGACCCCTCATGATTTTGAATACCTCTATCAAATCTCCTCTCAGCCTTCTCTTGTCCAAGGAAAACAGTCCTAACTTCTCCAATCTACCTTCATAACTGAAGCTCCTCACCCCTGGAACCATTCTCGTGAATCTTTTCTGCACTCCCTCCAATGCCTTCACATCTTCCCTAAAGCGTGGCACCCAGAACTGGAAGCAATACTCCAGCTGTGGCTGAATTCGTGTCTTATACAAGTTCAACATAATGTCCTTGCTCTTGTACGCTATGCCCCTATTAATAAGACCTAGGATACTGTATGATTTTTTTAACCGCGCTCTCAACCTGTCCTGCCACCTTCAATGATTTATGCACATAGACACCCAAGTCCCTCTGCTCCTGCACATCCTTTAGAGTTATTAGGATTGTGGTTAGTGGTTAGGATTTGGAAGACACCAGCTGAGAGTGGTGGAGGCAGATTCAATTCTGGTTTATAAAAGGGAATTGGATGAGCACCTGAAGGGAAAAAAAATAGCAGGACCAGGGGAAAGGGCAGGGAAGTGGGATAAGCTGTGCTGCTCTTGCAGAAAGTTTCTGCAGACACGACGGGCCGAATAGACTCTTCTGTAACCATTCTATGATTCTAACAGGCCCGAGGGGCTAATTGGCTTACTCCTGTTCCTATGTTCCTAAGTAAATACCTGTTTTCTTAACAGAATTATTAAAACACTCTTTACATGCAGCACTTTCATATTATGAATATTAAATAGTGTTAAATTTAGATGGGTGTTTGTCATTCCTAATCCATTTGAAAAGAGGTTCTTCAACCAAAGAAGTTTTAAGTCATTGCCGCATTGTGTACCACAAGGATTGATAGAAATAATGGTTTGGTTTAGTTTAAACTTATTTAAATGGTTACACTGAACATCAAAGTAACAGTCAATTTTTAGAAATTTCCAGATTCAAAAATGTCTCAATTGATTATGAGCATCATTTGTCTGTGAAATATTTTGACAGATTAGAAATGAAATCACCATGAGAAAAGTAGAACCACCATGGAGTGCAAAGAGGTTGTGAAAAGTGGGAATATTAAAAAGAAAGCAGGAGGAGGGGTGAAAGCAGTACAAAGGGCTCCTTTTCAATTGGGTTCTTTGGTCTGCCCAAACCTGTTGGCCTTCCATTGCAAAGAGTTGTCCACGACCGAGTGTTGCAGACTGGCACGTTCCAAGGTCCAGGACTACGTGCTGAGGGACGCATTAAAGCTTGGGGCAGCCGCCGCAGATGCGCAACGGGGAAAGGTCGCGGTCTAAGACGTTTCAGCTGCAGTGCACCAAGGGCTTGGAATTGTATAGATCCCCTCAGGCCGTATGACTCACATTGAATGTATGCAGTGACTATTACATGTATCACAATTGTATTGAAGCACCTCAGAGAGCGACATGATCTATGCAGAAAATTTGAATATCATTGCACTGTGATGGCCATTTTGAAATGCTTTATAATGTTTGTTTAGGTATTTTATGAACTAAGTATATTTTTGCAAAAAAAATTTGCATCAAAAAAAAATTGCATCAATGGAGTGTAATTTTCAATCTTGCTCCAAAGGCAGCATGGATAAAGACATTACTTGGTGTAGTGCTAACGTATATGAACTAACTATGGAAAGTTGAAGGTTGCTAGTTTAATTCTTGGTCCATGCTGAGTCAATGAGGGCTATAGGTGGCCTGCTCTCTGAGTTTTAAGGAAGGGAGAACTCAGTCAGGATTCTACCTCCTGGCTCCTGTTCAACGACCAGTGTTGAAAAATGCACATCTGTGGCAGATGAATGAAAATGGAACTTGACTCAGTTTTGTGGTCACCTGCCCCAATTGTTTAAATGATCCCATCTCCAGCATTTAAGATGGGATCAGAATCAGGGTATAGAAGAGAGCAAAATCTGGCTCTGTCGCACTTCCGGGGATGCAACAATCCAATCCTCTGGAGATTAGCCTAAACACTATTACTTACTTAAAACTTTTGTTCAATGCCTAGGTTATACAGTAGATATTTTCACAGTTATCAAAACCCAAATTATGTTCCACATTGTATCTGAGGATAGCTTGTGGCCCTCCCACCCTACTTCATCTAACCTTATCTGCATAGTCTTCTAAAGATCTCTGCACACAAAAGCATGTTGATGGCCCAACAATTCTCTCTATTAAAGCTATCCTGATTAAATTATTTCTCTGATTAATACTGCAATGGTACATGCTAATTATATCCAACAAGCGGTGTGTTTTCCCAGATATATATGTTAATAAACTGTGTGGCCCTGTTTTTTGTGTACATTCTGCACACATACTTCATACAAGGTAAAAAAAAAATCATCCATATTAAACTAGAAAGCTAACAACACTTGATAGATAACTTGAAAAACAACTTGAAATTACAACGATGACTAAGGCCAATGATTTGCAGTGACTGATTCTATTTTCTTTACTTGAGATTCCAGGATTTGTTTTACCAATTCACATTCCACAATTTGATCAATCATTTTTGTGAAATTCTATATTAGCCTTAGTTGTATATTAGAAATATAAAATATTACACAGTGCAGTGTGACATGAAATTGTCAGAACTTGAGTTGCAGTTTTATCCAGTGTCCAATGACCTGTACAAATGACAGAAAATGTTCTTTTCTTTCAGTATCAGGTTTAGAAATTTCTGGAAAGGGATGCTAAACTTCGCAAGTTTGAAATTTTTTCTTGGGGTCAGATGCAAAGTGAGAGTCTAGGGTAATTGACTGCACACTTGGGACTGCTAGATTGATAAAACAAATATTTATGCAATATTTTGCTCGCGACTCCTGTAGTATTGAGTCTTATTCAGTAACTATACATTGAGGAAGGTATAGCCAGAGCTCAGCTTATTAAAATTATGCCAGTCTTTGTCAGTTTATCCAATAAACTGAAATCCAGTGTCCTCCAACAGAAGGAAAGGGGAGAAAATGAAACAAGAAATTGAAATTCATATAACATGAAAGATTGATTCAATTAGATTAGAAAGATGTGAAATATAATTTTTACATCAAATTCACTTTTAAAAACATTTATAAATGACAGCCAACTACACTGTAATGAATTGATATAAACTTTATTCTGGATTACTTTTGATGTACTCACTCAGTAATTGGCATGCATTTCCTTGTAATTGTAGGTGTATCTGAATATGATCCAGGAGGACACTGCTCACACGTAATATCTGTTGTATATGTTCCTGAAAGCAGGTGTGGCAATATCACAAATTTCAGAAAATCAAATAATTTTAACCTTTCAACAAGTTTGCACCAGTGAGATGTGTGAATGAAGCACTGTCAATACAGGGAGTTAATTTGGAGCCGGTATATAATGGGACATCTCTCTAGGGAGTTAATTTCCTCCCAGAATCAACAACAGGCCTTCAATGATATTAACTTACAGGCCTCATTTAAATACCACGGGCTCACTTCCCGCCCTAAGATCAGGCAGCTCTAAGCCATGTGCTGGCTTCTAGAAGGTGACAGGGAGGATATTTTGAGAGGGTCATGTAAGGGGCTTGGGGGGAGTCTGGAGCAGAGAAAGCTGCCACTTTCCTTGTATACCAAGTATTGTGATTTGCAGTTACGAATTTTACTTGCAAGATGTGACTTCCTGTGATGCTCTGCTACTATATGCTATCCGAATTGAAAGAGTAAAGTTGCGAGAAGCGATTCAGTCAATGAGCAGGATTGGTTGCCGGGACCCAAAACTATTTAGTGGGCTTTATTTGCAGTGGCATGTTTCCTGGCTACTGCTCTAAACAGCCTGAGTATCTTATGCTTAAGGGTGTGCTAATAAAGCCCAAAAGCTAACTGTGTGATAGTGTAACACAGTGGTCCAACAACAGAATCCCTATATGATCCGAACTGAATATTGTGCCTTTTGCAAGCCCTTACGTGTGCTTCTGCAAACTTTTCAAAGGCAAGTAAAAGACACGGTGAGATAAGATTCAATACAAATCATTAAACTGTAATATTTCATAGATGACAAGTGTATATACAGAGTAACTGTCAAAGCAAGTTCCACCTACTTAGTTCAATCTCACCTCTCGTCTCATAGACAGGGGGAAAATGTATCCTCCCCTTTTCATGAGCTGACTTCTTTGACTCTGTCACCACCTTCTTTCAAACTACTAGCTGCACAAACTGCATTTTATTTTAGCTTCCAGTTCCAGACCTAGGGTCTGTGCCATAGTCTCTTATTTAAACTTGACTGGCCTTGTGGCCTTTTGTGTCCACAGCCAAGGGGACAGTTGAAACACTGACTTCTATTCCACAGTGAGTCACCAGTAGATTTGCCAATAAAACCGCCTTCTGGGGTGAGTTTTAGAAAGGGCGTCTGAAGATAAATGAGAGACAATCTGGTTAATGGGGCCTTAAATAAAACATTTGACTTCCGTTGCATCAGTTGTAGCTTTCACGAATCAGGTATCTGGCATTTTTTTCTTTTAAGCCTGTGCTAATTCACTTAATCAAACACTTAAAAACACAACTTAGTCCCTTATCTGTGTTGGCATTCAAACACTTTCTCCAACAACTGTACAATCCACTACTGAAGCGTTTGACTTAAATAAAGCCTACGTAGTTCAATAGTTGCTCAGAAAGTGTGAAAGAATTGTGACTATGGATGCATCACGATGGGATTATTTTTTTGTTTTTAACTAGTAGTTTTTGCTTTGAATAATTTTAAAAATGCAGCTTGGACTTCATCAATAGAGGGAAGTAATGCTGAAGCTCTAGTTATGACCCCGGCTGTGACCCACAATTTTGTTATGATCCAGTTAGAGATCAGTAACTTTTGTTTAAAGTAGACTAAATTTGAAATCCCAGGTATTTATTAAGAGAATAATGCCACCAGATTCTCTGGTTTTAAACAGAAGAAATTTTACTGTACAAGAGTCAACAGAGCAAACAGTAAATACTTTAACATCCAGAATTAACATGAGGTAAACTTGAATTAACAGGCAAACCGTGGTCAAACACACCACAAGCTGCACATGAAATGGCATATTAAGACAGATTCCGTGAATTTTCTCAGCAACCCATCCAGACGTCAGACACCGCTGAGTCACAAAAATTCTTTTAAACTCTGTCTTCCTCATGAGGAATTTCAGTTCCTCTCCTTCAAAGAGCTAGTCTGATCTCCGGATGACAGCAGCTCTACTCCACCTAAGTTCCATGGGTACAATCCTCACCAAAAGGCACTCTATCCCAAATCTCTCTTGTATCTGCTCCTAGATCCAGCCTTCTTGCTCTTCTTCCCCAGCTGAGCTGACCTGCTTCTGAGACTGTGTGCCACTGTGCTGGCCAGGCTACACTCCAGTGTCTGACCCCAGGCACAGTCCCAGTTCCTCAGCCACACTGCTGCTAATAACTGCCTTTCATGGAGCAGACTTCAGCTTCTTTGAGCTGACATTGCTCTCAGGCCTTTTCTTCGCTCCAGCTCCCCACAGAGCTAACAAAAGCATGTCAGTTGCATGGAGCTATCAACTCCCAGCTTTCTCCAAGCCCGAACTGCACAGAGCTAGCGACAGCATTTCAGGTGCTGCCTCCTTAGTTCCTGACTAGCCTTGTCACATTGGCTTCTCTAACATGGCCAAAGCCCAAGGTCTTGTGTTTTGGTTTTCACGCCACACACCCAGTCAGGTGGGTAACATTTTGCTAGAAAAAAAATGCTTTAATGCTTTGCGCATGTGTAGTGTCACAAAAGTATAATAATTCTCAGAATATTATTGTGATTTATTGTAAAAGTAGGTTAATAGTGGGGTTTGGATAGTTTCTCTGCCTGTGTGTGTGGGGGGTTTAATTGAGTTGGAGACAGCTGGTCTGGAGGCTTTGACTCATCAAAAGAAGCTGGGTTTGAAATGCTAAATACGTAAACATGGTTGAAGTTTTCGAATGTGAGGTGAGGAGAATTTGCATTTTTTGATAAATCAGGGTAGTTTGAATTTCAAAGAGATGGTAGGATGTTACACCTAGACAGAGAAGCTAGGCCAAGCAGTGTGTTTATTTTTCCCAAAGGTTACTGATGCAATGATTTATATTATGAGAAAAGTGAAGTTCCAAAGACATATGGGAACAATGAAAATTACATTAAAAGGGAGAAACATGTGTAAAGGGGATTGAAGCTATGTCAGAAAGGGCATTGTAAGGTCCACCAGAAGTGTGAAAAGCCTCCAGTAGTTGTGCATTAAGCTGCTGTCTACAGAAACCGAAGCTGGGAAAAGCCACTTTAAATTCTACTGTCCAGGATATTGTGTTGAATTGCCTGGATCTGTTTAAATCAATTTGTTTTTAATGTTGCCTTAATGGGAGGTGTAACCGGAAGCCAGATTATTTAGGGGTTTTAGGAGTTATTATAGTAGTACTTTGTAGACCTATGTATGTGCTTGAAATCTTTTCTTTTGTTAATAAATGTTAATTTAGTTCCCTAAAATAAATCTCTAGTGTGTTGGTGGACTTATTACTACTGAATTCAGGGCACGCATCTCGAAATAAAATACAAGTTGCAAAACTGCTGTGACTGCATGATCAAGTTTCCCTCATGGATTTGATCTGCTTGGCACACATCATCTGCTGCAACATAACAGTGGCCAATCCCTCTGCTACATTCTGTGCTTCTACCAGAACCCCAGGCATGCCAGGCGTTGTAGTCCTCAGCCTCCACACTGAAAACACCAAAAAAAATAGAAATCAACAAATATATATTGCCTCATACTCTATTACCATTATAAAAATCTAGTGAGGCCATAGCTAGAGTATTATGTCCAGTTCTGGCCACCACACTTTAAGAAGGATGCAAGGGTCCTTGAGAAGGTGTAGAGAAGATTTACCAGAATGGTTCCAGGAATAAGGTAATTAAGCTACAAGTTTAGGTTGGTCTGCTTGGAGCAAAGGAGATTGAGGGGAGATCTGATAGGGGTGCACAAGATTATGACAGGTTTAGATAAGATGAACAAAACAAAGCTGTTCCCATTAGCTGATGGTACAAGGGCCCGGGGATACAGATTTAAGGTTTGGGCAAGAGATACGGGTGGGGGGAGGTGAAATGTGAGAAAGAACTTTTTTACGCAGTGAGGGGTAATGACTTGGAACTCGCTTCCTACGAGGGTGGTGCTCAACCATTCCTCAGTATCAGATTTCATTTTCAAATGATTCTCGCCACTCCTTCCAACCACAATGCACCTTCCCTTTATGAGGTGCAGGCTGCCTTTAAATAACGTCAGTCACTTGCGATATTGGATCTCCTTCTGATGCCTGCAGCCAATGAACAGAGTGCCAGTTGCATGCAGCAATCCCAGAAATCAGCGAGTAGCACCAGTTTATCATGCTGCCAGCAATGCATGTTAATTGTGGACTTTGATCAGTTATCCAGTTTAATCCCTAATAGCTCTTTCCATAAAACCCACTTATTCCATTAGCTATTTTTATGACGTTATCTACTTGAGGTCCTATGAACCAGAACTCCCAAAATGTTCTGTTGTCTTGCATTGCTCAAACTTTCGCCATTCAAAAGTATAATTATTTTTAACCTAAATATACCACCTCACATTTACTAGCACTGAATTTCACCTGATGCCTTTGCTGTCCACCTCACCATCTTATTAAAATACACTTGCATCTTTCTTTCATCCTCTGAATCATGCACTATTCTTCTTATTTTAGTATAGTCTCCAAATTTGGACAGCATTCTTTTTAGTCCATTGCCATATCATTAAAATGCACAATGAACAGAAATTATATCAGGGCAGAACAATGTGGGAGACCACTACCTACTCCAAGCACTTTGAAAAACTGCCTTAACTCCTCCCTTAACTCTACTCCTCATTCCACCCCTTTAAACCTCTCCAATAGTGCCCCCTGTGGTCTTTTGTCAAAAGCCTTGGTGGCAGAAAGGCTGATAAGATGAAACCTTCAAAAATAGAAAGCAGAAAACAAAATTTGGAAAGATATTAAAGAATACAAAGAAAAGAAAGAGGCAACTGTAAGAAAGAAAGATAACAAGCTGAAACAGACATTAAACAAGGACTGGAAGATTAATTTTGGGAAGGGTTTTCCCTGTGGCTTCGGGAACCCGACATTAAGCTCAAATGAGGGTCATATACCTGCACTGTGTGGAAACAGTCACCCAACAGTGATTTTCCCTATCCCTAACCCAGGCAGGCAGGGAAGGCATTAAAGCCTCCCTGGGGCACTACCCTGGTCTTCTACTGGGGGGGGTCACCTGCAGGCAGCTGACCTAGTCTCTGATGCCTCGGGGTACCTGAGGGATGGTACCTGCAAATTCTGGCTGGTGGTGTGAATTTTTGCACCCGTTTGCCTCCACACACACCCCAATCGGCAGCTAAAAATCCTGCCCAAAGGCATTTTTTGCAAAGCTTCTCCAGAAGTTGCGGCAAAGTTATAACAGGAAATTGGCAAAACCCTTTGGCAATTCCACCCAATTTTTCTCAACCTCAGCAATGTATTTTTCTCCTCCATTACTTCTCCCCAGTCACACACATTGCAGTCCTCTCCCCTGACCATCATCAAACTTCTCCTGTAATCAGGAAGTTGAAGGTGCAGGTGACAGCTGATATTTTCTGCTTCGACACTCGTCAGTTCCTATTAAAGCGAATGGCCTGTTCAGGAGCATATAACCCTACCTGTCCACCATCTACACGGCATGTCAGAAAAGTGATGGAATACTCTCCAGTTGCCTGGATGAGTGCAGATTCCACGACATTCATGAAGCTCGACACCATCCAGGACAAAGCAGCCACTTGATTGGCACCCCATCCACAAACATCCACTCCCTCCACCACCGACGTACAGTGGCAGCAGTGTGTACCATCTACAAGATGCACTGCAGGAACTCACCGAGGCTCCTTAGATAGCACCTTCCAAACCCGTCACCACTACCATCTAGAACGACAAGGGCAGCAGACACATGGGAACACCACCACCTGCAAGGTCCCTTCCAAGTCACTCACCATCCTGACTTGGAAATATATTGCCATTCCTTCACTGTCGCTGGGTCAAAATCCTGGAACTCCCTTCCTAACAGCACTGTGGGTATATCTATACCACATGGACTGCAGCATTTCAAGAAGGCAGCTTATCACCACCTTCTCAAGGGCAGTTAAGGATGGGCAATAAATACTGGCCTACCCAGTGATGCCCACATCCCATGAATGAATAAAAAAATACACTTGAAATATTGTTTGTGTGTGCAGACCTGTATTTTATTTCTATATGTTGATGCGGATGATAGTGGCGTATTAGTAATGTCACTGGACGAGTAATCCAGAGGCCCAGGCTAATGCCCTGTGGACATGGGTTCAAATCCCACCATTGCAGCTGGTGGAATTTAAATTCAATTAATAAATCTGAAATTGAAATTTAGCCTCAGTAATGTTGACCATGAAACCATCACCAATTGCTGTAAAAACCCATCTGGTGCCCTCTAGGGAAGGAAATCTGCCATCCTTACCTGATCTGGCCTACATGTGAGTCTAAACCTGCAGCAATGTGGCTGACTCTTAACTGCCCTCTGAAATGATCCAGTAAGCCACTCAGTTTGGCAATTAGGGATGGGCAGCAAATGCAACACCCAAACCCCATGAAAGAATACAAAAAAATGAATTCTTGGAATGATGGAATCCACAATTTGAGAAAATGACATACCAAATTTATACTATTTGATTTGGAACCTGTCTTTTTTGGGGAAGGGGGGAATTGTTGAGTATCAGTAACTCTGTATGGAAACAGTAACTGCATTTTCTGCAGATTGTGACGAAAACCTGTATTGATTCATCCTTTGAGCACAGCTGGCGCAGGGCCCAACACCTCTTTCTGAGCACCCTTAGCAATAGGGATGGAGAAAGAGGTGGTGGGCACCATTGTCACTCCCATCTCATTGCTTGGAATTGGAATGCTTACATTTGATAGCGACACATAGAAGGTAGAAAACCACGTCATGAACCAGGTCCACATCCTTTCCCTCTGCCTTAACTCAGAAACTATGTTAAGCAGGCGTAATACAAAAGCTAGTTTAACCATACTAAAGCATAGATTATTATCTGATACACAAAATTATGAGGAAAATTTGGTAGCCAATTTACGCACTGCAGCGTTCGTGTAAGTGATCAGTTAATCTGTTTTCTAATGGTGTAGCTTGACGGATGAATGTCGGCCAAGACACCTGATCTTCTAATAGTGCTGTGAAATTTGTTTTGCATCCATCTGGATGATATGGCATGCATCTATTTAGTAGCTCATTCAAAGGATACCGCCAACATAGAGTGCTCCTGCAGTACTGCAGTAAAGGGTCAGCCTAGATTATGTGCTCAATTTCTGGAGCAGGGCTCTAAAACCGAAAATCTCCTCACTCAGGCAAAAGTTCTACCACTCAGCCAGCTTGAAAATATGGTTGAGAATGTAGGTAAGTGAAATGGCAAATTGGTGTCCCCTATGTCCTACATATCTGAGAATTTAGACCTCACCTCCAGGAGATAACATACAACTTACGTTTCTGCAGCACAGTACAGCAGGTCACCAGTGTCTGTGCCACTGTGATAGCCAACTCATTTTCAATAACCATGATGATAGGGGAGGGGTTCAAAATTATGAGGGGTTTTGATAAAGCAATTAGGGGGAAACGATTTCCTCGGGCAAGTTCATCAGTAAGCAGAGGTCATAAAACTAACATAATTGATAAAAGAAGTAAAGGGACCTAAAGGTAAATTTCTTCACAATGAAGAGCGCTAAGAGCTGAAATGAACTACTGAATGGGAGATGGAATCAGGTTCCATAAAATTCTCAAAAGGCAATAAAACATATACCTGTAAAGGACTAATGTATGCAGGGTTATGGGGCAAAAGTTACGGAGTGAAGTAAATTAGACAGTTTTTTCAAAGAGCTGACATAGGCCTGATGGGTCAAATAGCCTTCGATTGTGTTGTAAGATTCTATAATTCTACATCAACTCTATAGTTTTAATACTGGGATGCTTTCTCAATGACTTTATTGGCTTACTGACCTTTCAAACATGCAGTCTAACATCATACCTGGCATTTTAACCCCTTCACCTGGTGGACATGGTGTGTAACTTTTGCAATTCCAGCAGGTACCAAGATCACTTTTATTGCAGAAGTACCCTTTAGCGCAACCACACAAAGTGTTTTTATCAGACTTGCAGTTCCGAAATAGAACAAATCCATCTGGATAAGAAAAACATAAGTCTTAGTTGAACGTCTGAACTACTTTTGTGTATCACTCTATAGTTTTGGAAACTGAGCACTTTATAGTGGGTTGGAGGCAGCTAGTGAACGGCAAAATTCAGTCCTTTTAGGTTAAGATTTAGAAGTAATTAAATAACCAACAAATGCATTGTGGAAATGGTGCTTCTCTGCAGAACTGTTCAGTTCACATGTATGCTAATACACAAACTCAGAAAAGCTGACAAATATCTTCCAAAAAACTGACACTCAAAAACAATCTAAAATTAAAACCAGCCCTGAACTAAGACCTAGGACCAAGGCCATTGTTTCAGCATAAATTAGCAATGACTAAATTACATTTATTTTCGTTGTATTGGATCAGTATTTTAGAATTACATTTTCCAATTGAGTTTGTTTTTCCAAGGAAAATGAGTACCAACGGCCTTACCTATGACTTACAAAATGCAAGTGCAGTGTACATGATGAGGTGTTGAGCTGTAATACCTGGGAGTCGGTGGAGAGCATTGCGTTCCCCAACAACCATAACCTGCAGACACTTACCGCAGATAAGTAAGTTCAGTTCAAAGTTGACGGAGTCTGTTATAGGGTGGCCGAGTTGTACTATTAGTGATAGAGTTGACCTGCAGACACTTCTTGGGTGGAAACATTAAGTTTATTTGTAATATACTCAGCAGCAACTACACATGTGCTTTCAACTCCAACCCCATCGCTACACTGACTGCGCTACTCTCCTATTGGTTACTACAGATCATGTGATCTTCCTTAACAAGTATTATTCTTAAAGGTACATTGCACATGAAGTAAAACCATAATTACTACATTCCTTGCCCTTTAACTCAGCTATACATATTATATTTATAAGTACATATTTTTCAAAACACAATATTTACACTGGGTAAGGAATTTACAAGTTCAGACTTTCAGGTGGTTTCCTGGTATGTGTGGAATGTCGCAGCTCCACAACTTCAGATTCTTTGTCAGAACCTCCTTTTCCAGAGTTGCCTGAACATCAGGTGCTTCGTTGAGCACTTGCAGTTCTGTATCCTCAACCTCTTATAGGAACATCAGACATGTCAGTCCTGGGTTGAGTATCCTCAACAGGAAATGCAGACCCAGTCATGGTCACTGGTGGAACCAAATCTTGATGATTTGTCTCTCTCTTCCTTAGATGGTCCACATGTTTCTGGATGGTCTGACCTTCCACCTCCACGTGGTAAGACAGAGTTCTAGTCAATGCACTTATTTCACCCGGTAACCACTTTGGTCTTTCCCTGAAGTTCTTCACGTATACCAGCTCTCCCACGGTAAATTTCCTCTCACGACTATGCCAGTTGTGTCTAGTTTTCTGGCTTCCCTGACTCCTTTCCACCTTCCCCTCTAAATTCGGCATTAAGCACAATCTCATCCCAAGGCAGCATTTCAACAATAACTCTGCAGGTGTGATACCTGTTGTTGTGTGAGGGGTAGTCCTGTAATGAAGAAGAAAGCTTGCTAGCTTGGTTGCCAAGGAATCGCCAGTTAGCTTTCTCATGCCTGCCTTGAACG
This sequence comes from Cetorhinus maximus, assembly GCF_964194155.1. NCBI lineage: Eukaryota > Metazoa > Chordata > Chondrichthyes > Lamniformes > Cetorhinidae > Cetorhinus > Cetorhinus maximus. The sequence continues at coordinate 4,303,001 of NC_135893.1, forward strand.
TTTGAACCGCCCTTTTGGCCAGGCCGTTTAAGGGAGGGTGGGTACGGTACATACTTCACATGAGTGAAACCATTGAGGCTGATAAACCGTTGAAACTTGGCACTCGTAAATGCCGTGCCGTTATCGGAAATGACTACTTCTTGTAGTCTGTGAATGGCAAAAACTCTGACAATGTTTCTCAATTGTAGCGGCTGAAGTTGGTGACTTCACCTCATATACGTCCAACCATTTTGAATGGGCATCGACAATGAGCAGAAATATTGTTCCCAGGAAAGGTCAAATGTAATCAATGTGTAACTGCACCCAGGGTCTACCTGGCCACTCCCATGGGTGTAATGGAGCTGTCACTGGCAACTTTTGCAGTTGCTGACATTGCACAGAAAGCTTTACTAAATTCTTTATTTCACCATCCATCCCAGGCCACCATAGATAGCTGCGTGCTGTGGTCTTCATTCAGGAAATTCCTGGATGGGCACTGTGTAGTAAAAGTGGTTCCTTTCCCTTTGGAGGAACTATCATTCGTGCTCCCCACAATAAAATGCCATCCTGGCTGGTTATTTCATGTCTTCTGTTGAAGTACGGTTTCATTTCGTCAGATACAGGCTCCTGTGACCAACCATGTAGCACTTGATCTCGTACTTGAGATAGGACTGGGTCCTGATTTGTCCAGCCTCTGATCTGTCCAGCACATTCTGGCAAAGAATATAAGAAATTTAACAGTAAAACAAGTTCCTGTGGAACTGAGACGTGCTCATCATTTTCTTGTAAAGGCAAACGACTAAGGCCATCGGCGTTTGCGATTTGATTGCCAGGCCTGTGTACAAAAGTGTATTTGTATGCTGCCAGAATTGAAGCCAATCATTGTATTCTTGCCAAGGCTATGGGCAGTATAGCCTTGTCCTCACTAAACAATCCTAGCATTGGTTTGTGGTCTGAAACGATTGTAAAATGGCAGCTGTGTACGTACTTTCTTGACACCAACGATGATGGATAGGCCTTCTTTTTCTATCTGCAAGTATCCCTTTTCCACTGTGGTGAGCGTTTTTGATACCGTAACCTATTGGCCATTCCGTGCCGTTGTCCATCCGATGAGAGAGCACTGCTCCCACTCCGTAGGGAGAGGCGTCACCAGTTCTTTCATCTGGTCATAATGCACTAATAGATTGGATGAGTCCAACAATTGTTTCACCTTTATGAGAGCTTCTTTCTGGGGCGCCTCCCAAGACCAACGTTGGTTCTTTTTGAGTAGAGAATGCGGGGGGGGCCAGCACTGTAGACAAATCAGGTAAGAACCGCCCATTATAGTTAATCATTCATAGGAATGATTTGAGCTCGGAGACGTTCTTTGGCTCAGGTGCCTCTCTTATGGCTCTCACTTTCTCCTCAACCAGGTGGAGGCCCTATGAGTATTTCTGTATCATCTTTCTGTGTGCCTTCTTCATTCTAGCACAGAATTTAATCGCGGCCTTCTTTTTGACTTCACGATTGGCCAGACTTCTCTCAGATGCAAGCTCAACTTGTCTGAGCTCAGTGGCTGAGTCTCCCAAAATTTCATTATCTGTCTGCCTCTTGGGAAATTCTGCGACTTTTGTTTCCAAAGCCTTTTTGGCTTCATATAGCTGATTCTTTAGCTCTTTGCTAGACAGCTAGCTTAACTGAGCTGGCTCAACTCCTGTGCCCTGGCTGTATCCAGCTATACACAACTCCCAGGGCTTCTTGTGAGCCCTCCGATCACCAGGGCTTCCCCTGAGCCCTCTTCACATTTCTTCTGCTGTACTTCCATTCTCTTGCTTGAGACAGCCTTCATTTTTTCATGTTGCTGAATGGTTACACATTCCTTTTGCATTTGATCTTGAAGGACAATCAACTTCTCTTTCAACTATTTAACTTCTTGTTGTACTCCCTCTGTGGTCTCCTGTTGCCCTTGGTAGAGTTGCCCTCCCTCTGGGATCTCTTGATGCCTTCCGCAGAGTTGCCCTCTCTCTGGGGTCCCTTCAAATTTCTGTCCATAGCCATTTTTCTTGTATTTACCACTTTAAATGTATTGCTGCTTTAAGAGCAGTTACCTTTTTTTAAACTTGGGCTGTCTTGGCAGCTGTCAGCTTTTCTGCGCTGTGTTTCCCACACTTTTTGAGTTTTGGCAGGATCCCCACGATCATGAGCCTCCTTCTCTTTTAACTTTGTAAAACTTTGTTCCTGTTCGGGGAGAAAAAAACACAGCAGCGATTTCTTCTCCCTTTTCTGGGCGATTCTGCAGGGCCATTTCTCAATTCAAAACTGCAGCACTGCTTTCCACCCTGACTGCCCCTCCCTCTCAACTCACAGGCTGTGTGCCAGCTTCTCTAACCTACTGAGTCTGTGGGGCTGCTGCCTATTTTACAATTTAAGTACACATTCTCTTTTTTTTTTTTGCTTTGCTCACCTGCCTTGTGGATTCTCACTCAGGGGTCTTGCAATTTTGTTTTTTTTTTAAATGTCGGGAGTGCTCCGGGACATTTCTCAGCCATTTGGATCGGGGCCCGTTTTTTCTTTAAATTAAAGCGACAGCATTACCTGGTGAGTATATCTTCCTTTCTTTTTAAATTTCTTAAACACTCACAGTCGCCGGGTGAGGGGCAGAGCTGGATCTGATTTATCCTCATCACCAGTTTGTTGTATTATTAATGATAGGGTTGACCTGCAGACACTTCTTGGGTGGAAACATTAAGTTTATTTACAATATACTCAACAGCAACTACACATGTGCTGTCAACTCCAGCTCCATCTCTACACTGATTGCTGAGATAGCCTGCGCTACTCTCCTATTGGTTACTACGGATCATGTGATCTTCCTTAACAAGTGTTATGCTCAAAGGTACATTACACGCTAAATAAAACCATAATTACTACAGAGTCTGATCTGTTATATATTGTTGCATTATCTGAAATAGTTAGGAACTTAATGTGGTATGTGTAGGGTTCCAGTGATGCGTACATAACCAGTCAATGTGGTTTTTGTTTTGAATCAGACAGCATGGCAAAATTACTCATAAAGAGTTTCTGGTCTTTACAAACTTAAAGTGTGATTATTAACAGCATTTGGCAACCTAAAGATAACAAGGTCTGTGAGTGAACCATGCGAATCATGCAAAGCCAAAGAATAAAATGTTGACTGGCACAGCAACGAACACACAGCTACAGCCCACAATGAATTGGGAAGCTCATGATGACGTAGAGGCATTTGCAAAATTTAAACAAAAGTGCAGATTGACATTCAGTAGTTTCCAAAAAGGCAGTAGCAATAAAGAAAGGGTGAACTATATCCTTCTGTGGCAGGGGATATAGGACTGAATTTATTTAACAGCTGGGAGCATACTGGAGAGGACAGCAAAGACCCAGACAAACCTTTTGACAAATTCAGCACCCGCCTCCAGCCAAAATCGAATCATTGGATCTACAGGTATGAATTTCAAGGCCTCAGACAGGAATTAGGAAAGCCAATTAATAACTTTGTATCAAGATTTTAAAATGCAGCTGGAAAATGTGAGTTTAAGGACACAGATGAAAGACTTATTGATCAACTAATGATGTGCCACAGGGATCAGTGCTGGGACCTCAACTGTTTACAATTTATATGAATGACTTGGATGAAAGGATTAAAGGGATGGTTGCCAAATTTGCAAATGACACAAAGATAGGTAGGAAAGTAAGTTGTGAAGAAGACATAAGGAGGCTACAAAAAGATATGGATAGGTTAAGTGAGTGGGCAAAGATCTGACAAATGGAATATAATGTTGGAAAATGTGAAATTGTCCATTTTGGCAGGAAGAATAAAAGAGAAGCATATTATCTAAATGGTGAGAGATTGCAGAGCTCTGAGGTCCAGAGGGATCTGGGTGTCCTAATGCATGAATCACAAAAGGTTAGTATGCAAGTACAGCAAGTAATTAGGAAAGCTAATAGAATGTTATCATTTATTGTGAAGGGAATTGAATACAAAAGTAGGGAGGTTATGCTTCAGTTGTACAGGGCACTAGTGAGACCACATTTGGAGGACTCTGTACAGTAATGGTCACCTTATTTAAGGAAGGATGTAAATGTGTTGGGAGCAGTTCAGAGAAGGTTTACCAGACTAATACCTGGAATGGGTGGGTTGTCTTATGAGGAAAAGTTGGACAGGCTAGGCTTGTGTCCACTGGAGTTGGAGTAAGAGGCGACTTGATTGAAACATATAAGATCCTGAGGGGTCTTGACAGGGTGAATGTGGAGAGGATGTTTCCTCTTGTGGGGGGAATCTAGAACCAGGGGTCACTGTTTAAAAATAGGGGGTCACCCATTTAAAACAAAGGTGAGGCAACATTTTTTCAGTCTGAGGGCTGTGAGTCTTTGGAACTCTCTTCCTGAAAAGCTGGTGGAAGCAGAGTCTTTGAATATTTCTAAGGCAGAGGTGGATAGATTCTGGGTAAGAAAGGGGGTGATAGGTTATCGGGGGTAGGTGGGATGCAGATTTCAGGTTACTATCAGATCAGCCATGATCTTATTTAATGGTGGAGCAGGCTCGAGGGGCTGAATGGCCTACTCCTGCTCCTTGTTTGTATGTTCGTAATTAGGGGTTCTGCACACTCTGAAGTACAGAAAGCAGTAATTGGGAAGGATGAGCTCACAATATCACAGGTTTTAGACGCTGCCAGAGCACATGAAGCCTCGAGCAAACAGATAAAGACACTGACTACCCAAATGGCTAGCTTTCAGTTGAGCCAAGAGACAGGCAGCAGGGTTGATGCAGTGCAGTAGTAACAAAAGAAGGTAGACCAAACAGAGAAAAGGACGAGCAGGAGCTGTGGATGACCAAATGAATTCAGAGGCAGATGGAACTGTCCCCATATGGATCAACCTGTAGAGCTTGTGGAAATGCCAGTCATTGAGAAAAGATGTGCAGAACAAAAGGAGAAGGTGGTAGAGGAGGCACCATGACCAGAGGAACAGGATGAATGGACAGGGAAAGAAACCAAAACATCCACACCCTGGATGATGATGGTGAGTCTGTGAACATGATAGACACAGGAACCATAATACTGCATAAAATGACTGGATGTGACAGTATCCGGAGAAAAGAAATTCACACAACCATTCAGTTCAGGAAGAAGTGAGAAGAAAGCCTACAACCATAAATCTGAAGGTGAAGATTGATACCGTATGCAGAGTAACATCATCCTGCTCAGACTGTACCAGAAGATCTTTCTGGAAAATTTGGAAGGAAATGGTTATCCAAAAAAAGGCGTTCTGAAACTGAGGAACGTCAAATGGGAGAACTGAAATTGAACAGCTGGGAACAACCCAACTCAGAGGAACACACAAAGGCAAAGATGTGTTCTATGTCACTGAAACAGATGCTCCTGTTATCCTGGGGTTGAGCAGTTGTGGACAGCTGCAGATTATCTCAGTAAACCATGAGGTAAAGGAGGCAACACTGAGGATTGGAGAGAGTACATCCATTGAAAAGCACCCTCCAATCGGATGCAAAGAAGATCTGGTGCAAACATACCCTGAGAGTGTTTCGATGAGACGTTTGGTGCTTTGAAGATTTTGAATATCACATCATTACTGACCCAGCAATGAAACCAGTGATTACTCGTAAAGTACCAATAGAACTAAAAGGAAAGCTTGAAAGAGAGCTTCAAGAGATGGAGGAAAAGAAGGTGATTGCCTGAGTCACAGAATATAAGTTCCATCGTGGTGAGAGAGTGTCCAAATAGACAGCTAAGAATTTGCATTGATCCCAAAGATCTTAATCCAGCCATTAAGAGGGATCACTACCCCATTCAAACACTAGAAGAGATCACACCAGCACTGGCAGGGGCAAACGTTTTCAGCAAGTTCGATTCCAGAAATGGCTACTGGAATGTGAAATTAGACGCAGAATCTTCACTGTAGACAACATTCAACACACCCTTTGGATGATACAAATTCCTGCGTCTACCTTTTGGCGTTAAAGTGAGCCAGGATGCATTCCAGCAGAAAGTAGACGAGACATACAGGAGATGCAAAGGAGCAGTCGGCATAGCAGATGATATCCAGATATGTGATGCAGATGAAAAAGATCATGACTACCATCTACATGAAGCTATAGAGAGAATCAGGAAAGTTGAGGTCAAGTTAAATGCAGATAAATGCATTGTGAAAGTGACAAAATGCCAGTCCTTCGGAATGGTGTACACACCTGACAGAATCAAGCCCAACCCTGAAAGAATTATGGCAATCTCTGGGATGGAAGCCCTAATCCTGATCTCACTAGCACATGGCACTGGGAGTAATCCTGAAATTACTACCTTTGAGGACCTGCTTTTTAATTTATTTCCTAGCTCCTTTTATACTGCTTTCAGGACCTCATCCCTCTTTTTACTTATGTTGTTGGTACTGATATGGACCATGACCTCTGGCTGTTTACCCTCTCCCTTCAGAATGTCCTGCAGCTGCTCAGTGACATCCTTGACCCTGGCACCAGGGAGGCAACATACCAATCTGGTGTCACACCTGCGGCTGCAGAAACGTCTATCTGTTCCCCTGAACCAGGGGACAATGTGCACAACATCGTCTGTGCAGTGTATCAGCTTACCACTAAGAGCAATGAATGCTAAATTTACAAGATGGAAGCACATCTTACCACCTAAGCGATACCATGATTAATATTTTAGAACGGAATATACCCTGAGGTTCAGTTTATTTCCAAAGTCGATTGATAATCTTTAGTTTATAAAAGTTAATGACTAGAACAGCTACATTAATAGTGGCATTATGTTTTGAAGAAAGAGGGATGTTGTATTAACTGTAAATAGCTAGGAACTAATGTGTGAAGTTAAGTGTTCCGGGGGCCACATTTTACAGCTGCACTAGAGATTGAAGTGGTGTGTACATAATCAGCTCACTCACTCAAGGGGTCAATGACCAAATTTCAGAAAGATAAGGTTTGCCACAACATTAAACATTGTTATGGCACAGTGGATGGTAAATGCTGAGCTGCTCAAATCCCAGAGGGAAACTTTCTGCCACAACTGTTTTGCAACTTGTATTCAGTAATAATAAGACCACCAAGTCTTAGAGGTTTTTATACAAAACTAAATTAAACACTTATTAATAAAATAAATTATTTTAAGTGCATACATAGGTTTACAGATTACTACTATGATAACTCCTAGCTCCCCTAATTAATCTGATTCCCAGTTACAACTGCCATTAAGGCAACAATAAAACAACATAGATTTCAACAGACCCAGGCAAAACACACAATACCCTGGACAGTGATATTTAAAATGAAAACAAAAATACCTGGAAAAACTCAGCAAGTCTGGCAGCATCTGCGGAGAGGAACACAGTTAACGTTTCGAGTCCGTATGACTGTTCAACAGAACTAAGTAAAAATAGAAAAGAGGTGAAATATAAGCTGGTTTAAGGGGGGGTGGAGGAGCTGGATAGAGGGCCAGTGATAGGTGGAGATAGCCACTGGCCCTCTATCCAGCTCTACCCCACCCCCCTCCCAGCTTAAACCAGCTTATATTTCACCTCTTTTCTATTCTTACTTAGTTCTGTTGAAGAGTCATACGGACTTGAAACGTTAACTTTGTTCCTCTCCGCAGATGCTGCCAGACCTGCTGAGTTTTTCCAGCTATTTTTGATTTTGTTTTGGATTTCCAGCTTCCGCAGTTTTTTGCTTTTATTTTTGATATTTAAAATGAATTCTCTTAGCTTTGATTCCTGGAGACAGCAGCTTGGTGCATAGAGGCTTTTCACACTTGTTAGATCTTAGAATGCCTTCTTACACATCTCCTTTATACAGGTTTCTCCCTTTTTAATGTAAATCCCATTGTCCCAATATGTCTTTGCAACTTTACTTTTTCCATAATATAAATCTTTCACAGCACTCCCATTCTAAAACTTCAACCATGTTTATGTATTTAGCATTTCAAACCTAGTTTCCCTTCTGATACATCCAAGCACCTAGACTAGCTGTCTGTAATTCAATTAAATCCCACACACACACACCTACACACAGAGAAACTAATCCAAACCCCACTATTAGCCTACCTTTACAATAAATTACAATCATATTATGAGCATTATTATATTTTCTAACAAAATTAATTTCAAAAAAAGTTGAGGTAAGGAAATAAACAAGTGACTAAGGAAAAGTAAAGCAAGGTCTCTCTCTCACACACACTCACCCACACATACACTCTCTCTCTCACACACACTCACATGAACACACACACTCTCTCTCTCACATGCATACTCTCTCACACTTACACGCAAACACACACTCGCTCACAGATACACACAAACACACTCGCACACACGCATGCACTCTCACACACACATTCACTCTCATACGCACACACTCACTTACTCTCACACACGCACTCTCTCACACCCACTCTCGCACTTGTAAATCATTTATATTGTGGACAGCTGTGGACCTGGCATAGATCCAGCAACTCAAAACTGGGCATCCACGAGGTGCTGAGAGCTATCAGCAGAACTGTATTCAACTACAGTATGTAACGTCATTGCTGGCATATTCCCCACTCTACCATTACCATCAAACTGGGGGATCAATCCTGGTTCAATGAAGAGTGCAGGAGGGCATGCCAGGAGCAGCACCAGGCATACCTAAAATGAGGTGTCAACCTGGTGAAACTACAACACAGGCTACTTGCAAGCCTAACAATGGAAGCAACATGCAACAGACAGAGTTGAGCGATCCCATAACCAACAGATCAGATCTAAGTTTTGCAGTCCTACCACATCCAGTCGTGAATGGTGGTGGTCAATTTAAACAACTAACTGGAGGATGAGGCTCCACAAATATCCCCATCCTCAATGATGGGGGAGCCCAGCACATCAGTGCAAAAGACAAGGCTGAGGCATTTACAACCATCTTCAGCCAGAAGTGCCGAGTAGATGATCCATCTCAGCCTCCTCCAGAGCTCCTCAGCATCACAGATGTCAGTCTTCAGCCGATTCAATTCACTCCACGTGATATCAAGAAACGGCTGAAGGCACTGGATACTGCAAAGGCTATGGGACTTGACAACTTTCCAGCAATAATACTGAAGACTTGTGCTCCAGAACTAGTCATGCCCCTAGCCAAGGTGTTCCAGTATAGCTACAACACTGGCACCTACCCAGCAATGTGGAAAATTGCCCAGTTATATCCTGTACACAAAAAAGCAGGACAAATCCAACCCAGCCAATTACCACCCCATTAGTCTACTCTTGATCATCAGCAAAGTGAGGGAAGGAGTCATCGACAGTGCTATCAAATGGCACTTACACAGCAGTAACCTGCTCATTGATGCTCAGTTTGTGTTCTGCCAGGAAAACTCAGCTCCTGACCTCATTACAGCCTTGGTCCAAACATGGATAATGGAACTGAACTTAAGAAGTGTGGGTGACTGCCCTTGACATCAAAGCAGCATTTGACAGAGTGTGGCATCAAGGAGCCCTAGCAAAACTAGAGTCACTAGGAATCAGAGGGAAAACTCTCCGCTGGTTGGAGTTATACCTAGCACAAAGGAAGATGGTTGTGGTTGTTGGAGGTCAATCAAAGTCCCAGGACATCACTGCAGGAGTTCCTCAGGGTAGTGTCCTAGACCCAACTATCAATGAACTTCCGTCCACCATAAGATCAGAAGTGGGTCTGTTCACTGATGATTGAATAATGTTGGGCACCTTCGTGACTCCTAAGGTACACAAGCAGCATGTGTCCATACGCAGCAAGTCCTGGACAACATTCGGACTTGAGATGATTAAATGGCAAGTAACATTCGTGCCACACAAGTGTCAGGCAATGAACATCTCCAAGAGATAATCTAACCATCTCTCCATGACATTCAGTGACATTGCCATTGCTGAATCCCTCACTCTCAACCAACCTGGTAGTTACCATTGACAAGAAACTGAACTGGACCAGCCATATAAATACTGCGACTACAAGAGCAGGTCAGAGGCTGGGAATTCTGCAGAGTGTAACTCACCTTCTGACTCCCCAAAGCCCGTTCACCAGCTACAAGGCACAAGTCAGAATTGTGATGGAATACTCTCCACTTGGCTGGATGAGTGCAGCTCCCACAACACTCAAGAAGCTTGAAACCATCCATGACAAAGCAGCCCACTTAATTGGCACCCCACCCACAAACATTCAGTCCCTCCACCACCTACGCAAAGTGGCAGCAGTGCATACCATCTACAAGATACACTTCAGCAACTCACCAAGGCTCATTCAATATCACCTTCCAAACCCGCAACCTCCATTACTTAGAAGGACAAGGGCAGCAGATACCACCACCTGCAAGTTTCCCTCCAAGTCACTCACCATCCTGACTTGGAAATATACCGCCGTTCCTTCACTGTCATTGGGTCAAAATCCTGGAACTCCCTCCCTAACAGCACTGTGGGTGTTCTTACATGACAATGGCCTGCAGTGGTTCAAGTAGGCGGCTCACGACTACCCTTGAGAAACTGAGCGGTTTGCTAAGCCATTTCAGAGAGCATTTATCAGTCAAACATCATGCTGTGTATCTGGAGTCACATGTAGGCCAGATCAGGTAAGGACAGCAGATTATTGAAGTCAAATTCCACCATCTACCCCGGAGCATTACCCTGGGTCTCTGGGTTACTAGTCTAGCGGCAATACCATTATGCCCCAGTAGCACCTCCTTCTATGCTTTTCCTGTAGGTCGTTCCCGTAAAGAAAGAAAACATTAATATTTTTTGGATTTAAAAACAAACTTTGAAGTAGCAACTCTGGCATGACAAAAAAATTCAATAGAAATCAAATTGAAAAATAGCTAGTAAAATGGAGGTATTGGTGAGTAGCAGGACAACAAACCGAAATTCCATTGGGATTGCTAAACACTCCATAAGTGTGCAACACTTGAGGTATGTGGAAATTATGACAAGGTTTGGTGGGAATTAAGTACATAGCTTTACAGTCACAGAAAATGAAAGTGCAACCAGAGCTCATCAATAATCTGAATACATGTGTTTTGCTCACTTCAGTATATTTCCTAAGGCTCAATTATTGTTGCTAGGAAAGTAATAAAGTCTCCTGAAAGTCTCCAAAAGTAATATTACTATGTTTTACCTTTATGGCAAGACAGACAGTGATAACATTCTCTTAAATTATGCGCTTGATCAGTGAATGTCCCTTTCCTACATGCCCTACATTGTGTTTGGGAAGTTGCTCCACAGTAGGCTATCAGTTCAGTGCCTGAAAAAAAACACAAATTTCCATCATTAGCAACAGATAATTTTTCAATTACAAGATTTGATCTAGTCTCAGCTTCCCTCCCTTCTTCCAAAGTATTTTGCTGTGGAATTGAAAGTTAAATGGACATAGGCATAGATGGTGCATTAATGTGATTGGTTGACACTAACCCACACCAGCAGAGCCACAAAGTGAACTGCTGGGGTATCTAGAGAAGCACGCCATTGCACTAACTCAACCTGGATAGAGACAAACCATAACTCAACAACAGCACAACAACTTGTATTTTATAGTGCCTTTGACATAATAAAACATCCCAAGGTCTTTTGCAGGAGCATTATAAAGCTAAACTTGAGACCAAACCAAATAAGATAATATTAGGGCAGGTGACTGTGTCCTGTGATCGTGATGAAAGAGTTAGGTTTTAAGTAGTGACCAGGTGTTTTTTGACTAAAAGGCTGTTTCCAGTGTGCCTCACAGGGCTCAGTACTAAGTCTCTTGCTCTTCATGGGAGATATCAATGATGTAGACTTAAATGTGGGGAGCACGATTAAGAATTTTGCCCATGATACAAACAATGGCTGTGTGGTTGACAGTGAGGAAGAAAGCTGTAGACTATAGGGAGGTATCAATGGACTGGTCAGGTGGGCAGAAAAGTGGTGAATGAAAATCAATCCAGAGATGTTGAGGTAAAGTATTTGAGGAGGGAAAACAAGCTAAGAGAATACACAACAAATGGTCGGATTCTGAAAAGTGTGGAACAGCAAAGCGATTTTAGAACGCATGTCCACAGATCCTGAAGGGAACAGGACAGGCAGATAAGGTGTCCAAGAAAGCATAAGGATGCTTTCCTCCATTAGCCAAGCAATAGAATATAAGATCAGGGAGGTTGCGCTAGAACTGTAAAAACATTAATTAGGCTACAGCTGTATTGCATTCAGTCCTGGTCAATGCATTACAGGAGGGTCACATTAGGGAAGGTACAGAGGAGATTTACGAGAAGGTTGCCAGGAATGGAGAACTTTAGCGATGAAGAAAGATTGGACTGGCTGGGGTTGTGTTATTTAGAATAGAGGAGGCTGAAGGGAGATTTAATTGAGATGTACAAAATTATGAGGGGCTAAGATAGGGTGGATAGGGAGGACCTATTTCCATTAGCAGAGAGGTCAATAAACTGTGTACTTAGATTTAAAGTAATTGGCAGGAAGATCAGAGGGGAGTTGAGGAAAAATTATTTCACCCACTGCCTGAAAGGGATTCTTTTACTCATTCATGGGATGTGGGCATCGCTGGCTGGGCCAACATTTTCCACATCCCATGAATGAACAAAAAAAAAGGTAGTAGAGGCAGGAGACCTTGTCACATTGAAGTGTCGTAATCTACAGGGCTATGAATCAAACGCTGGAAAGTGGGGTTAGGCTGATAGCTCCTTTCTGGCTGGCACCGACACGATGGGCCAAATGGCCACCTTCTGTGCTGTAAATTTTCCATATTTCTATGTTTCTTTAAAGGAGGAAAGCAAGTTAGAGAGGCCAAGAGGTTTATGGAGGGAATTCCACAGCTCAGGGCTTTGAAGCTGAAGGCATGATCACCAAAGGTTGAAGGATTAAAATTGGGGAGCTCATGAGGCAAGAATTAGAGGAACACCGAGATCTTGGAAGGTTGTGCGACTGGAGGAGATTACAGAGGTAGGGAGCTGGGAGGCCTTGGAGGGATTTGAAAATGCGATTGAGAATTCAAAAATTGAGGCACTGCTTCACCAGGAGCCAATGTAAGTCAGCAAGCATAGGGGTGGTGGGCGAATGAGCAAGTTGTACAGCAGAATTTTGGATGACCTCAAGATTATGGTGGGTAGCATGTGGGAGGCTGCGCAGAGATGGAATAGTCGAGTCTAAAGGTGACAAAGGCATGGATAAGGGTTTTGGCAAAGCATGAGCTGAGGTAGGGACGGAGTTAGGTTAAATTACCATGTACCCAGCATATTTCTAACGGCAACTACACAAAGTTAGTGAGACATAGAGTCAAATTTTATTATAATTCTATGAAAGGATGAAGCATTAAGCATAGAATTGTTCAAGAGATCTTCACCCCTTATCCTTTTCTGTAAAAATGATGGAACCCTACATTTCTGTACTGTATTGAATACTGGAAGCTCAACACTAAAATCTACCCTTGTAAATCAAGATGTTCTCAAGTGCCCTGAGCGAAATCTAGGCAGGTAAATTCATTTAGATGGTAGCACAATCAGAAAAAGGTTGCATTTACCTTTAGATCGGAAACTTTAAAGCAGCTTGTTAATTGGTCTCTACCGACAAGATGCATCCCCAGGGTCCTGTCACCCACCAGAGTGGGTCAGCCCCAGTTTTGGCCTCTGAAGTTGGGACTTCAGCTTTGTAAATTGCAGAGACTAAGGCCTGTCTCTTTATGGGGTATGTGGAACATTCCTTGTTCCAGTCCTACTCCGGCCCCCTCCCACAACTCTTTCTCTGGTACATCGATGATTACTTCGGTGCGGCTTCATGCTCTCGTCGGGACCTGGAAAAATTTATTAATTTTGCTTCCAATCTCCACCCCTCCATCATTTTCACATGGTCCATCTCTGAAACTTCCCTTCCCTTCCTTGACTTCTCTGTCTCAATTTCTGATGATAGACTGTCCACCAATATCCATTACAAGCCTACCGACTCCCACAGCTACCTCGACTACAGCTCCTCACACCCCGCTTCCTGTAAGGACTCCATCCCATTCTCTCAGTTCCTTCGCCTCCGTCGCATCTGTTCTGATGATGCCATTTTCAAAAACAGTTCCTCTGACATGTCCTCCTTCTTCCTTAACCGAGGTTTTCCACCCACGGTCGTTGACAGGGCCCTCAACCGTGTCCGGCCCATCTCCCGCGCATCCGCCCTCATGCCTTCTCCTCCCTCCCAGAAACATGTTAGGGTCCCCCTTGTCCTCACTTATCACCCCCACCAGCCTCCGCATTCAATGGATTCTTCCTCCGCCATTTCCACCAACTCCAGCATGATGCCACCACCAAACACATCTTCCCTTCACCCCCCCTGGCGGCATTCCGTAGGGATCATTCCCTCCGGGACACCCTGGTCCACTCCTCCATCACCCCCTACTCTTCAACCCCCACCTATGGCACTTCCCCATGCCCATGCAGAAGATGCAACACCTGCCCCTTCACTTCCTCTCTCCTCACCATCCAAGGGCCCAAACACTCCTTTCAAGTGAAGCAGCATTTCACTTGCATTTCCCCTAACTTAGTCTACTGCATTCGTTGCTCCCAATGCGGTCTCCTCTACATTGGAGAGACCAAATGCGAACTGGGCGACCGTTTTGCAGAACACCTGCGGTCTGTCCACAAGAAAGACCCAAACCTCCCTGTCGCTTGCCATTTTAACACTCCACCCTGCTCTCTTGCCCACATGTCTGTCCTTGGCTTGCTGCATTGTTCCAGTGAAGCCCAGCGCAAACTGGAAGAACAGCACCTCATCTTCCGACTAGGCACTTTACAGCCTTCCGGGCTGAATATTGAATTCAACAACTTTAGATCTTGAACTCCCTCCTCCATCCCCACCCCCTTTCCGTTTCTTCCCCCTCCCTTTTGTTTTTTCCAATAATTTATATAGATTTTTCTTTTCCCACCTATTTCCATTATTTTTAAATCTATACCTGTAATGCCCTGTCAGTCTTTCCACCCCACCCCCACTAGAGCTGTACCTTGAGTGTCCTGCCATCCATTCTTAATTAGCACATTCTCTTAGATAATATCACCACCTTTAACACCTCTTTGCTCCTTTTGTCTGTGACATATTTTGATTATCTGCTGCTATCACTGCTTGCTTGTCCCTACAACCACTCCCCCCTCCCAACTTCTCTCCCCCCCACCCCCCCCCCCCCCCACCCCACCACCTTAAACCAGCTTATATTTCACCCCTCTCCTAACTTTACTCAGTTTTGCGGAAGGGTCATGAGGACTCGAAACGTCAACTCTTTTCTTCTCCGCCGATGCTGCCAGACCTGCTGAGTTTTTCCAGATGATTCTGTTTTTGTTCTGGATTTTCCAGGCTCATTTGAGATGGGCTGGGGAGGAAGGAGGGGAGCCTTGAATTTGTCCTGCCACCTAGGCTCACATTCTAATTCAATCAACCTGAACTGACTTCACAGCAGTGGCTTGTGGCCGTATGGTGTCTCTCACTTGCCAAGTGTGGATTAGACTTTTAATACAACAAAAACAAATATTGCTGGAAAAACTCAGCAAGTCTGACAGCATCTGTGGAAAAGAAGACAGAGTTAACGTTTCGAGTCCGTATGACTCTTCATCAGAACTAAAGAGCAATAAGAAATGTGGTGAAATATAAGCTGTTTAAGGGGTTTGGGACAGGTGGAGCTGGATAGAGGGCCAGTGATAGGTGGACACAAAGGAGAGATTGCCAAAGATGTCATAGACAAAAGGACAAAGGGGTGTAGACGGTAGTGATATTAGCTAAAGGATGTGCTAATGGGGACATTAAGGGTAGAAAGCAGGATGAGCAAGGGACAGATAGCCCTAGTGGGGGTGGGGTGGGGGGAAGGGATCGAAATAGGCTAAAAGGTGGAGATAAAACAATGGATGGAAATAAATTTTAAAAATAATAATAGAAATAGGTGGGAAAAGAAAAATATATATATAAAAAATATATAACATTTATTAGAAAAAAGGGGATCAAAAAGGGGGTGAGGCTGGAGGAGAGAGTTCATGATCTGAAGTAGTTGAACTCAATGGAGGGATTGGATGTTCCAATCTCCACCCCTCCATCATTTTCACATGGTCCATCACTGACACTTCCCTTCCTTGACTTCTCTGTCTCAATTTCTGGTGATAGACTGTCCATCAATATTCATTACAAGGCCACCGACTCCCACAGCTACCTCGACTACAGCTCCTCACACCCCGCTTCCTGTAAGGACTCCATCCCATTCTCTCAGTTCCTTCGGCTCCGTCACATCTGTTCTGATGATGCCACTTTCCAAAACAGTTCTTCTGACATGTCTTCCTTCTTCCTTAACCGAGGTTTTCCACCCACGTTGGTTGACAGGGCCCTCAACCGTGTCCGGCCCATCTCCCGCGCATCCGCCCTCACGCCTTCCTCTCCCTCCCAGAACCATGATAGGGTCCCCCTTGTTGTCACTTATCACCCCACCAGCCTCTGCATTCAAAGGATCATCCTCCGCCATTTCCGCCAACTCCAGCATGATGCCACCACCAAACACATCTTCCCTTCACCCCCCCTCCATCGGCATTCCGTAGGGATCGTTCCCTCTGGGACACCCTGGTCCACTCCTCCATCACCCCCTACACCTCAACCTCCTCCCAAGGCACCATCCCATGCAAATGCAGAAGATGCAACACCTGCCCCTTCACTTCCTCTCTCCTCACCGTCCAAGGGCCCAAACACTCCTTTCAAGTGAAGCAGCACTTCATTTGTACTTCCCTCAATTTAGTCTACTGCATTCACTGCTCCCAATGCAGTTTCCTCTACATTGGAGAGGCCAAACGCAGACTGGGTGACCGCTTTGCGGAACACCTTTAGCCTGTCCGCAAGCATGACCCAGACCTCCCTGTCACTTGCCATTTCAACACTCCACCCCGCTCTCATGTCCACATGTCCGTCCTTGGCCTGCTGCAATGTTTCAGTGAAGCTCAACGCAAACTGGAGGAATAGTACCTCATCTTCCAATTAGGCACTTTACAGCCTTCCAGACTTAACATTGAGTTCAACAACTTCAGATCTTCAACTCTCTCCTCCAGCCTCACCCCCTTTTTGATCCCCTTTTTTCTAATAATTATTATATATCTTTTATATATATATATTTTTCTTTTCCCACCTATTTCTATTATTTTTAAAATTTATTTCCATCCATTGTTTTATCTCCACCTTTTAGCCTATTTCGATCCCTTCCCCCCACCCCACCCCCACTAGGGCTATCTGTCACTTGCTCGTCCTGCTTTCTACCCTTAATGTCCCCATTAGCACATCTTTTAGCTAATATCACCACCGTCAACACCGCTTTGTCCTTTTGTTTATGACATCTTTGGCAGTCTCTCCTTTGCCTCCACCTATCACTGACCCTCTATCCTGCTCCACCTGTCCCACCCCCCTTAAACAGCTTATATTTCACCACATTTCTTATTCCTCTTTAGTTCTGATAAAGAGTCATACGGACTCGAAACGTTAACTCTGTTTTCTTTTCCACAGATGCTGTCAGACCTGCTGAGCTTTTCCAGCAATTTTTGTTTTTGTTTTTGTTTCAGATTTCCAGCATCCGCAGTATTTTGCTTTTATCTTAGACTTTTAATAGGGGCCTATTCATGTGATTTACTAGTGTCCTGTTTTGACTACATTTCAGCAAAACATCATGTTAGGTTAATAAGAGAGATGGTCCTTTGAGTAATCAACACATGATCATGCACCACCTAAACGAATCAGAGACTGATCATGCATCACCCAAGCCAATCAGAGATCGAGCATGCACTGACCAAGCCAATCAGAATCCAGAAACAGGGCAAATCATGCACCAGCTTTGAGCTATCAGGTGTGCTGAGTTTGAAGACTGAGCTGAAGACTGCTTTCCAGCTGAGAGAAGAAGACCACAGAACTCGAGAGACAAAGAGAGAAGCCCACGTGTTGCCTCGCACCATAGGCTGAATCAGGAAGCAAGAACTGTGTTAAGCCAGTAAAGTTGCTGTCTAGCTTTGTTAATTATTACTTTTGTTGCTTGATAAATATTGCCTGAGTGACATCACTAGATTGTCTCCTAATGCTTGAATGGTCAAGGTCTCAAATGAACAAATTGAGTAAATGGATTTGGAGGTTAAACATCCCAAAAAAATTTACAAATTGCCAGTTATTTTAATTCTCCAATGCATTTCCACCTTGACCTCTATGTCCTCAGTCTCCTATTGTAGCTGTTTCAATGAAGCTCAACTTTGGCTTGAGGAACAACACCTCATCTTTTAATTAGGCATTTTAGTCTTCTGGACTCAACATGGAGTTCAGTTTCAGATAACCCTCTGCCCCCAATTTTTCAGACAGCAACTGTTGGCAATGATTTTGTTTTTTTCTATTTATACCTCTAGACCTATCTTGTGTTCCTTTACTTGACCCATTACCATCTCCTTTTGCCTTGCACCATCATCCCTTTTGTCATTTAATCTTGTCTTCCGCCTTATTGCAGACCTTTCCTTTTGTTCTTTCCCTGACTCTGTATCTGTTACATTTCTAACCTTTGCATGTTCTTAAGGTCATCAACTTGAAACATTAACTCTGTTTCTCCCTCCACAGATGCTGCCTGACCTGCTGAGTATTTCCAGCATTTTCTACTTTTATTTTTGATTTTCAGGATCCACAGTATTTTTGATAAAAATTCCAATATGTCCTGGATCACTTTACCAATAACTGCATGATAATACCTACCAAGAATGGCAACCACAAGCACATGAACCACAAAGGTTTTGACAGATCAAAAACATTGGAAGTTTCCTTAATAGCATATTGAGTGTGTAGTGTGCATAGCAGATTCTGAAGGTTCCAAGTTTACTCTAGAACTGTTTGATCTCAGCTGAAGTGTGGTAAGCATTGACTCTTGCAGGGTACAAATTTCACAGTGCTAGCTACTTCCAAGTAACTCATTCAAATGCTTATTGTTTACATGTAAGCATGGATTCATTGTGTCAGCAAGGTATTCTGCTTAGAGGTTGAGACTGATCCTGTTCACTCCTTGGGTCCACATAGGTGGATTTTTCAGTGGGTGTCACTAGATATCATTCAGGGACAGTGACCTTAGCTGATTTTTGCCCTATTAAGCCCAGAGTTTTGAAATGAATTTCAGGAGGTTATACTGTTTTCCCAGTTGAGATTACACCATACAGTGGGCTGAATTTTGCCGTCGGCGAGCAGGGGGTGGGGCCCGCTCGCTGACGCGAAAATGACGTGGGATGACATCGGGCGGAATCCCCGACGTCGTCCTGCCCCATTTAAATCTTCAGGAAGGCGGGGGCACAGTGAGATCAGCTGTCTGCCCGCCGACCTGTCAATGGCCAATTGAAGCCATTGACAGGATAATTAAAACAATTAAAGGACCTGCCCGTCCAACCTTAAGGCTGGTGGGCAGGCCAGGAGCCCCAGCGGACTTCTGAAAAAACATGAAACCTCATCCACCAGCAGGATGAAGTTTCATGTAGGGTTTAAAAAAGTTTATTAAAGTTTCAGTGAAATTTATTAACATGTCCCATCTTGTGTGACATTGTCGGACCCACCCGCCCGCCAGGCAGAAAATTCTGCCCATTGTGTGTTTGTCAACTTGTTCATGATATTCAACTAATGTCTATAAAGTTATATTGGATCATTAAATTTGAGGCTAATAAATTCTGTTTATAAAAAGTATAATTTATAAAGCATCTTACAGGGACTAAAATGAGTGATTGTCATGACAAGGGATTAGTAAAATATGAGGGGAAATTGTCAAATAAAGTTCTCAATACACACAAGGTTGATAAGGGTTTGCAAAGTTGCCGGTTATCAACTTGTAGGTTTGTAATTTGGAGCAGGTTAAATAACTTAATAAAAAAGTTAACTTTTTAAAAAACCAACAACAGCTATAAGATTCAATACCCATTTAAAAATCAATAGTTAGTTCATTTCTCTCTGAATGAACACTGCAGTTCTGTGGAAACATAAGGATGTTTCACCTCAGATGCCTCCTGTCTTTTTTTATAGTATGAAATTTTGACTGATGTCTTGCATGGTTTTACTACATAAACTCATGGACGCTACATACATTTACATGCTGTTTCCCAGTGTCACATTATTTTCTTATGCTGCTGGGAGTTTGTCTGTTAGAATTTTGAGAGCCTGCAAATTTGGAAACATCTTTAACCTATTGTTGAGGCAGTAACAGTGAAAAAGACATTTCTGAAGTATTAAGTCCACAAATTGAAACAGGTGAAATAACACAGTGACTATTCAAGTTTACTTCATTGGGTGTAAAATGCTTTGGGATGTCCTGAGGTTGTTAATGGCACAGCTTAAATCCCAGTCTGTCTTTCTTTTAAATCCAGATACATGAAAATATAAGCACCAAGTTTTCCAGTTTTGCAGCTTTAAGACAGGATCCCATACTGTGCACTGGGCAGCCATCAGTGATTTTTCTCTGTGGTTCCTGAAGGCTACAAAATGTTATAGAGATGATGATCAAAGACTGACTGTCACTCACCTGCAGGGCACATGTCACAGCAGTTTCCGTTATATAAAAACTGAGACTGTTGGCAACACTTCACCTCTTGTCGGTAGGAGATCAGCATGAAGTACATCTAATTTGAAATAAGAACCAAACTGTTGTGACATTGTTTTTCTAATTGTTTGTCAATCTTTTCCCCATCTATTCTGAATGCTTTTGTCTCTTTGGTAACTGCATAGGAGCAATCACCCTCTGTTACCCTGAAACCTAACAAGTGGCTACGGTTCCTATATGACTTTTGACAGTGTTTATTTGTAAGAGGGAGCCGTCACAGCTGATTCCATTCCTCACCCAATGTCCATGCATACGTGATGTGCATTTCCTTCGGGGACAACTAGATAATAACCAGGAACGGAAAGACTGAAGCATTTTCCTCTCCCGTGCCCAACAGTGCTAATTATAGCACCTCTAATGGCAGCCCAACTGAGATCAGCAAGGGATCAAACTTGCAAATTCTTATTGTCATAAACTTCAAAAAATGTAATATCCATTTTACCTCCTAAGTGTGAACTATATTTTCACGTATCATATGTGTTACAGACAGGGGTGAAAGACACACTGAACCCCCTAATTCTTCTATCCTTATCTTCATAATCAGTGTGGTTTATTTTTGATACAGCTGAGGTACATTTTGCAAGCCCCATTAATGTGTAATCAGTATTTTTTAAAAGTCACTACAGCAACCTTGCTTGGATTTTTAAGACAGGAGCATTATTTATTCACACACACTATCTCAGAAAAAGGTTTACTCACTACTACCTACACATACACACAAGGGAAAAGAGTTTCACTTCTATGAATATTAAAATCAAACAGAAAGAAAATGGAATTAGGCCAGGTGGCTATTTTTGGCTGGTGTGGACATGATGGGCTGAATGGCTTCCTTCCATGCTGTAAATTTCTACGATTCTAATTAATAGTTCACGTGAATATCAGAGTCCAGTTAGAGGGGTTCGTTCATGTAGGAGTTAGAATCCAGACGAGACCAGATAGCTGAAGACAGGATCTTGTGGAGATTTCTTGCGAATAAGAGATGCACAGCAGGTTGAGAAAAGCAGCTCTCCTTTGGCTTTCTGGAGACAGGACATCTGAGGTTTTATTGTCCTTGCTGTTTTGGAGTGAATCTTGATAATGGCAGATGTGACATTCCACATTGCTGTGGTCATTGTAATCCACCTTTAGAAGCTTCCAGAAGCTTGGCCAACTTGCAGCTCCAAAAAGTCAGGTGATCTGTGGCAGCCATTTTAAAAGTCCAACAATGTCCATTTTTAAAAGAAAGTACAGTTTTTTACAATTTGTAATATTCTGATGTCTGCTCGGCATGACACATGTTTATAGAGTTAATATAGCTTGCAGCTCTTCCTGATGATTTTAGAACAGTCTTCATAGGATCTGCTTTTTCATTAATAGAAAATATACTTAAAAAACCCCAAATCTTCCACTCTGTCTTCAGTTCCCTCTTCTTTCCTGTGTCTACACATGGGCTAAGGGGGATTCCATAAGGAAACGTGTTTTTCAATTAACTCTCATCAGAGACTTATCATAAATTGTCTCAATGAACTTTGAGGATTTTGGACTTTTTGGGTAGAAACAGTTTGTAAATGACTTAAGTGCGGTTATTTTACTTTTAATGTATTCTTGTTCTATGTAACTTGTAAATAAATCTAAGCAGTTTGGCTTTGTTTTACTCATTGTTTCAATCACCAATTATTTCTGCCCTTGCTATTGGCTGGAGAACATGGTAGGCAACCCACATGTTCTCGGGTGTTCTGTGATTAATCTTTGAGCCTTGGAACACAAGGCAAGAATACAATAGAGGTTTTGGTTCACACAGAGCTCACAATGCTTATAGAAATTATTGTGTAGCTAAGAACATGACACTAAGTGCTGAGTAAAAGCCTGAACTGTAACAACACATTTAGAAACAGATTTTATCCATAGCTCTGATAGAGGGAGCTGCTTACTTCATGTGTGAAGCAACAGTCTTTCAACCTGCTGTTACATTTCAAAAAATAAATCAACTTTCCAAACTCAACTTGAAACAATGTTTTGCAAGTTCTCAATCCATTCAGGATGTTCGCTTCTTTGGCTGTGTAAGTAACTGCTTTAACTTTTATTGTGGGATTAAAAATATATGAGGGCTTCTGTAGTGGTCTACTAAAAAAAAAGGGTAGTTCGACCACATGATTGAGCATTTTGTTTTGAAAAAAAAACATGCATCAAGATATGCATCTGATTTATATCAATGCTTTTTAAAAATTCGCTTTTACTAATAGACATTCCATAATGTTACTCATATGTGACAGCAGATATACAGTTTCATAATGCGAGCAGTTTCATGTTTCATGTCCCGAGCAGTTCTGTGACACAGGACTCTGTGCTCTACGGGCTGTTCCCAGGGACACACACCGAGACAAACATCAACTGCAGCTGGAGGATCATCAACTCGGTGAAAGACGCTCTTTGGTCTGCCCGAAACTTGTTGGTCTTCCAGCGCAAAGAGTTGTCCCCGACCGAGTGTTGCAGACTGGCACATTCCAAAGTCCAGCACTACGTGCTGAGGGATGCACTAAAGCTTGGGGCAGCTGCCACAAAGGCACAATGGGGAAGGGTCGCTGCCTAAGACCTTTCTGCCATAGTGCACCGAGGGACTGGGAACTGTTTAAATCCCCTCGGGCTGTACAGCTCAAAATGAATGTAATATTTATTGTATGTATCAATGGATTTCGTGATACGTGTTGTAAAAGTTTGAACCTGTTCGTATTTTTGCGTTGGTGATTTTGAAATGTTTTGGAATGTTGTTTGAAGATATTTTGTGAATAAAGTATATTTTTGCAAAAAAAAAGTTTCATAATGAGGGGGAGTTCCTGACATCAATTGACCCTCCCTTCCTTACCCAGCACAGCCAGAGATGTGCCACTTCCCCACCACTGAGTTTTGCTGCTTCCAGTCCCAACAAGTTTCTCTATCGCTCCACCCCACAGCAGGATCTCTCCCTCTTTCTTCTTAACCCCTAAAACTCACTCTCTCTCTCTTTTAATCCCTCTGACAGGATATCTCTCTGTTAGAAGCTATTCCAACAGGTTGTTTGTTTACAAAAACAAAAATACCTGGAAAAACTCAGCACACCCCTTTTCTATTTTTCCTTAGTTCTGTTGAAGAGTCATGCGGACTCGAAACGTTAACTGTGCTCCCTTCCACAGATGCTGCCAGACCTGCTGAGTTTTTCCAGGTATTTTTGTTTTTGTTTTCGATTTTCAGCATCCACATTTTTTTGCTTTTATCTTCAGGTTGTTTGTTTACCTCTTTGCCCCTGGGTGCTGCCTGGGAACAAAAGAGGGTTTCAATTTTTCTTGTCCCAAAAAAGGGATTTCTCCAGCACTACCTTCTCCTGCAAAACTATTTCTTTCCCATATCCTCCTAATCTTTTTCTCTTCCTACTTCCCCCAGGATTCATCATTTTTCTTCCTTCCCTATTTGCCAGGCTGCAATCTGCTCAATCAATAGAACTCACCAGCTTGTTCATTGGAGATAGACTCCTACATTGGTACATATTATCTGTTTAGTAAGTATATAAAGAGAGAAGCTCATTCTGATGCACATTATGATGATTGGATGCAGGCTGAATTTTAGGATTTCTCATCTAAGGTATTATGACTGATTCCAGAATGTTCTGCTATTTGATATTTAGAATTTAAAAAAAATGATTTATGCAGCAAATTTTATTTGGGGAGTATACAGCAAGGAATGACCATGGTGGCTGTATTGCAGAAAAAATGTTTTTTATTCACCAGAATGAGACTAGGCAGAATTTTCTTTTGGAATGTGATAGGGAAGAAATTGAAATTTGTGCAAGACAGTAAATATTAAAAGTGGAGAACAGAAAAGATGCAAATAGACACAACGATTAAAGGTACCTATTTGTCAGTTCTAAGGCGCTGGTCATAAAGACTCAAATGTTGGTGGTGTCCTACATGCTAAACATCTGTGATACAAAACCTTGTTAACGAAACCCAGACAGCTGAATACAGCTGTAATGATACGTACCATGTACATTGCTGCGATCAACTAACTCAACATAGATAAATCTGGGATATTTCCACCCTGGAGAACTCAAGTACTTACTGGACCAACTTGCTGAACCGTAGGAAACTGCCCATACCCACCATCTCTCCCCAACCCCTTTCACCCCAGTTAAAAATATTTAAAATAAGAAATTTGACTTTTAAATTCTGGTGGTAATTTTTAAAAAGTGAATATTGTAAAGATAATGGATGAAATCTGAATTCATAAATTAAAGAGAAAATAAAATACTTAAAAGAACACTTTTAATTATAAATTAAATAACAGTACATGCAATTTCCCAGTATATGTTTAGACTTGAGCAGTTTGACATATCCCCAGCACTCACCCATAAAAAGTAAAACTTCATATTTACTTCAAAGGAAATCACCAGAACAATTTCTTTAGATTCTGTAACAAAAAAGTAGCATTTCATGTAACCTTATCTGTTCCCCTTAAACCAATATATAACCCCATTTGAGCATATCATCTCGCCTGATACTCCAGTGTATTACAACAGAGGTGCTAACTTTTAATTCCCATTGGGAGTTGTGTCATGACGAGACAACAACTTCCATTTTGCAGTAAAACATCCCATGGAACTTGGCAGGAGTAGTGTACTGGACCCAACACCACATGGATTTCAGCATTTCAAGAAGGAGGCCCAACATCACCTCCTCAATGGCAATTTAAAGATGGGTGATAAATAGCCTTACAGATCCCATGGATAAAGAAAACAACAATTTGTCAGAAATATTAATACTGAGCAAAACAAAATGAGATATTAAGGCAAGTGCTCAAAAACTTTGGTCAAAGAGGTAGGTTTTAAGCCAGTTCAATCTCCAAAAATGCCTCTAACCAGAGATGGCAACCTTATTTCTGACTCTGAGGGGGGATATTACTAAAGCTGTCATCTCCTGTTGCGAGTTCTGCTGAAAAATATATTTTCTTGATATTTTGACAGAGTGAGGACCCAGGCTGCAGCTTGGCTTCAGGCTCTGGGAGGTGCGCAAGCGCAGTTGGTACTCAGACAACAAGATGGCGGCCGGCCGGGGGGTGACCCCTGACCCCGGGGACGCCGCCATCTTGTTTCCCTCTTTCTCCGGGGGAAATGGCGGCGGCGGCGGCGGCAGCAGCGAACGGCTCGGGCCCGGCTGGAGGGAGAGGGGAAGATGGAGAGGCCGGGCCAGGCTAGGCCGGAGAGAGAGTCCGTGTCTCCGGGCCGGACGCAGTGGGGGGCCGGGTTGAGGAGGGGGAGAGGGCCGGGTTGAGGAGGGGGAGAGGGCCGGGTTGAGGAGGGGGAGAGGGCCGGGTTGAGGAGGGGGAGAGGGCCTGGCCTCGGGTTGGGGGCCGCGAACGCGGGCGGATTCGGGCTCGTTCACTCACCGGAGAGTCGGCTCCTTGTTGTGGGGATGGAGGAAGCGGGAGCGCGGACACTGCACAGGCCGCAGGGCCCGGGCCTCAGGCTGACGGGAGCGGAATTACAGCAAAAAAAAAATAATCACGTCAAATGTCCCTGACCCGAGTGCGGTTTGAGCGGTCATTATGATGCGGGAGGACCAGGCCCCGGGGGCCGCAGCCGTCAGCCGGGCCCGACCTCCTGAAGGGAAACTCGGGGCCACCGGGCTGGATTTTCCCTGCCCCAAAATGGAGGAGGGGGGGGGGTGGGGTGGTTGATGTGGGAAGTGGGGTTTCTGCCTCTATCACCCCATTTCAGGCAGTGAGTCCCAGATCCCCACCAACCTCTGGGGGGGGGGGGAAACATTCCTCACCTCCCCTCTAACCCTCCTGCCCCTATCATTAAATCTATGCCCCCTGGTTATTGATCCCTCCACCAAGGGGAAAAGTTCCTTCCCAGGGCCAACATAGTCCAGTAAAGATAAAGGGTGGTAACCAACAAATCCAGGGAACCCGGGATGTCGAGGGATATACAGGATTGGATGAAGAGAGAAAAGGGAGGCTTATGGCAGATACCGAGGGCTCAAAACAGCGGAAGCTCTAGAGGAGTATAGAATGTGTAGGGGGGAACTTAAAAAGGAAATTAGGAGAGCAAAAAGGGGGCATGAAAAAACATTGACAGGTAAAATAAAGGAAAACCCAAAGTTATTTTACAAGTACATTAAGAGTAAGAGGATAACTAGGGAAAGAGTAGGGCCCATTAAGGACCGTAGTGGTAATTTGTGTGTGGATCCGGAAGACGTAGGTAGGGTTCTAAGTGAATACTTTGTGTCGGTGTTCACAAGTGAGAGGGACGACGTGGGCATGGAAATCAGGCAGAAGGACTGTGATATAATTAAAGAAATTAGCATAGAAAGGGAGGAGGTTCTAAGTGGTCTGGCAGGTTTAAAAGTACAAAAATCTCCAAGCCCGAATGAAATGTATCCCAGGCTGTTGAGTGAGGCAAGGGAGGAGATAGCAGGGGTGCTGGCAATAATTTTCAATACCTCTGGCCACAGGAGGTGCCAGAGGACTGGAGGACAGCCAATGTGGTACTGTTATTCAAGGAGGGAGAAAGGGATAAAGCAGGGAACTACAGTCCAGTCAGTCTAACCTCAGTGGTGGGGAAACTATTGGAAGCAATTCTGAGGGACAGAATGAATCTACACTTGGAGAAGCAAGGATTAATCAAGGCCAGTCAGCATGGTTTTGTTAAGGGGAAGTCATGTCTGACCAGTTTGAGGGAATTTTTCGAAGAGGTGACCAGGTGTTGATGACGGCGATGCATTTGATGTAGTCTACTTGGGCTTCAGCAAGGCTTTTGATAAGGCCCTGCATGGGAGACTGATAACGAAGGTAAGAGCCCATGGGATCCAAGGCAATTTGGCAAATTGGATCCAGAATTGGTTGAGTGGCAGGAAGCAGAGGGTGATGGTCAAGGGTGTGTTTGTGTCTGGTTGCCTGTGTTCAGTGTGGTTCCACAGGGATCGGTGTTGGGTTCCTTGCTGTTTGTGGTATATATAAACAATTTAGACTTGAACGTAGGAGGGTTGCTCAGTAAGTTCATGGATGACACAAAAATTGGTAGGGTGGTAAACAGTGAGGAGCCTTAGATTACAGGAGGATATAGATGGGCTGATCAGTGGCGAATGGAATTTAATCCGGATAAGTGTGAGGTGATGCACTTGGGCAGGACAAACAAGGCACGGGAATACACGATGAATGGTAGGACCCTGGGAAGTATCGAGGCTCAGAGGGACCTTCATGTGTATGTCAACCGGTCCCTTATGGTAGCGGGACAGGTAGATAAGGTGGTTAAGAAGACATATGGGATACTTACCTTTATTAGCCGAGGCATTGAATGTAAGAGCAAGGAGGTTTTGCTGAAACTGTATAAAACGCTGGTTAGACCACAGCTAGAGTATTGCGTGCAGTTCTGGAATCCGCATTATAGGAAGGATGTGATTGCACTAGAGAGAGTGCAGAGGAGATTTACCAGGATGTTGTCTGGGCTGGTAAGTTTTAGTTATGAGGAGAGAGTGGATAGACTGGGGTTATTTTCCCTGGAGCAGAGGAGATTGAGGGGGGGGACATGATTGAGGTGTATAAAATTATGAGGGGCATAGATAGGGTAGACAAGAAAGAACATTTCCCCTTGGTGGAGGGATCAATAACCAGGGAGCATAGATTTAAGGTAAGGGGCAGGAGGTTTAGAGGGGATGTGAGGAAGACTTTTTCACCCAGAGCGTGGTGGGAATCTGGAACTCACTGCCTGAAAGGGTGGTAGAGGCAGAAACCCTCATAACATTTAAGAAGTATTTGGATGTGCACTTGCGATGCCATGGCACACAAGGCTATGGGCCTAGTGCTGGAAAATAGGATTAGAATAGTTAGGTACTTGTTTGACCGGCGCAGACTCGATGGGCCGAAGGGCCTTTTTCTGTGCTGAAGACCTCTATTACTCTGAGTACTGGTCCGAACTGATATGAACAATCCAGAAAAAACAATCTTGTGAAACTGTTTCAGCGAAGCAAAAAAATCATTTACCTACCGAGCCCTACTCACCACAACAACGATCAGAAACCTGGAGAGAAACAAAACAGAAAGTCTGAGAGACCCAGAAGGAAAAAAACAGTAAAAACTGGGAAATAAGAATACTGGTCCAAACTGTGTTTCCCTTCTGGGTCTCTCAGACTTTCTGTTTTGTTTCTCTCCAGGTTTCTGATCGTTGTTGTGGTGAGTAGGGCTCGGTCGGTAAATGATTTCTTTGCTTCGCTGAAACAGTTTCACAAGATTGTTTTTTGCGGGTTGCTGCACTCAGGTCAAAGTCGCCCTGCACGTGGATCATGTCACCGTCTTCTGTTCGGTTCCGCTGTCGTTGTGCAGACTGATCAACATCTGCGACCAGTTTGAACTAGCCTCGAGAGCCAAGGTAAATCGTGGCAAGAGCGAGGCCATGTTATTTGGGAACTGGGCTGATCGATCCTTTGTCCCCTTCACCATCAGGGCTGACGGCCTGAAGGTGCTGGGGATGTGGTTCGGAGGGACCGGGGCATGCGTTAGAAACTGGGAGGAGCGAGTGGCTATGGTGGAAAAGAAAACTGGGTATGTGGGAGCGATGCTCCCCCTCCATTGCGGGTTAAAACCTGGTCGTCAGGTGTGAGGCACTCTCCCTGTTGCTGTTCGTGGCGCAGGTCTGGCCCATTCCTCACTCCTGCGCGATGGCGATCACCCGAGCCATCTTTCGCTTTGGAGGTCGAAAATGGATCATGTCTGCAGGGCCGCGATGTACAAGCCTCTACATAAAGGGGGAAAAAACGTGTCCAACATTGCCCTCATCCTAATGGCCACCTTTGTGTGAGGTTGCTTCGAGCTGTGCATAGACCCTCAGTACACAAACACCGAGTGTCACTACGTGCTGAGGTTCTACCTGTCCCCGGTGTTGCGGAGGATGGGTCTGGCCACGCTGCCGCGGAATGCTCCAAGTAGTTGGACCGTGCCGTACCACCTGTCCCTCGTGGAAAAATTTATGCAGAGAATCACCTTTGACCACAAGTCCATCAGGCAGTGGTCAGCATATAACATCCTCGAGACCCTGAGGGAAAAGGAGATGATGGATCCTGTGGGATGATTGCCCGAGCAGACTCAAAAGTCATTTGGCAGAATGCCTCATCGCCAGAACTTTCCAACAAGCACCAAGATGTAGCTTGGCTGGTGGTGAGAAAGGCCCTCCCTGTCAGATCCTTCCTACACACCAGGAGTCTCACCCCCTCTGCACATTGCCCTCGAGGTGGCTGTGGTGGGGAAGAGACCGTTGTTCCCCTCCTTGTGGAATGTGCCTTTGCAAAGAAGGTCTGGAGAGAGATGCAGCGGGTTTTGTTGAGGTTCATCGCGAGCAGTTATGTGTGACAGGACTCTGTGCTCTACGGGCTGTTCCCAGGGATACACACTGCGACAAACATCAACTGCAGCTGGAGGATCATCAACTCGGTGAGAGACGCTCTTTGGTCTGACCGAAACTTGTTGGTTTTCCAGTGCAAAGAGTTGTCCCCGACCGAGTGTTGCAGACTTGGCACATTCCAAGGTTCAGGACTACGAGCTGAGGGACGCACTAAAGCTTGGGGCAGCCGCTGCAAAGGCCCAATGGGGAAAGGTCGCTGTCCCTTATGCCATAGTGCACCGAGGGGCTGTGAATTATACAGACCCCTCGGGTTGTATGACTCACACTGAATGTATGCAGTGAATACTAAATGTATCATTATTGTATTGAAGCACCTCAGAGTGCAACATGATGTATGTCGATAACTCTAACACCCATTGCACTGTAATGACCATATTGAAATGACTGTACTATTCATTAATTTTATTGAAGCTGCTCGTGATCCATGTGTAAAAGATGAATTTGATTGCACTTTTTGTGATGGCCAATTTAGAAATGTTTCAAAATGTTCTTTCAGATATTTTATGAATAAAGTATATTTTTCCAAAAAAAAACATTTTAGTGCTTTTTCCCCTCCTCTGTCCCATCTGATCTGTTTGTGACAAAAAGTGGAAACAGCTGCAGGAAGGTTTCTGCCCAAAACATGAAATAGGTTTGAATGAGAAGGTTTAATAGATTAAAAGGGCTGAAGTAGTGCCACCTACTGGTGACAATAATGTAGTGCACACAGCTGTGATACCAGCAACAGCGTACAGAGGGATAAAAGCAAAATACTGCGGATGCTGGAAATCCAGAACAAAAACAAAAATACCTGGAAAAACTCAGCAGGTCTGACAGCATCTGCGGCGAGGGATACAGTTGATGTTTTGAGTCCGTATGACCCTCCTTCAGAACTAAGACACAGAAATGAGATGAAATATAAGCTGGTAGGAGGGGGTGGGACAGGAGAGCTCAATAGGGGGCCAGTGATAGGTGGAGGCCAAGAAGAGACTGCCAAAGATGTCATAGACAAAAGGACAAAGGGGAGTTGACAGTGGTGATATTATCTAAAGGATGTGCTAATGGGGACATTAAGGGAAGCAAGCTAGTGACATATAGCCCTAGTGCGGGTGGGGTGGGGGGAAGGGATCGAAATGGGCTAAAAGGTGGAGATAAAACAATAGATCAGCTCTGGAGATCTTCCCTCCACAGCTTCCAACCTCGGACGGCCCGCTTCTACCTCCTCCCCAAAATCCACAAACGGGACTGATAAAAACAAAAAACTGATGCTGGAAATCCAAAACAAAAACAGAAATACCTGGAAAAACTCAGCAGGTCTGGCAGCATCGGCGGAGAAGAACAAAGTTGACGTTTCGAGTCCTCATGACCCTTCAACAGAACAGTTCTGTTGAAGGGTCATGAGGACTCGAAACGTCAACTTTGTTCTTCTCCACCGATGCTGCCAGACCTGCTGAGTTTTTCCAAGTATTTCTGTTTTTGTTCCACAAACAGGATTGTCCTGGCAGACCGATCATGTCAGCCTGTTCCTGCCCCACAAACCTCATTTCTTGCTATCTTAACTCCATTCTCTCTCCCCTTGTCCAGTCTCTCCCCACCTACATCCGCGATTCCTCTCACGCCCTACATCATATCAACAAGTTCCAGCTCCCTGGCCCCAACCGCCTCCTCTTCACCATGGACGCCCAATCCCACTACACCTTCATCCCCCACCAGGATCGTCTGAGGGCTCTCCGCTTCTTCCTCGAACAGAGGCCTGAACAATCCCCATCCACCACTATCCTCCGTCTGGCTGAACTTGTTCTCACACTGAACAATTTCTCCTTAAACTCGTCTCACCTCCTCCAAATAAAAGGTGTGGCTATGGGTACCCACATGGGCCCCAGCTATGCCTGTCTCTTAATGGGGTATGTGGAACATTCCTTGTTCCAGTCCTACTCAGGCCCCCTCTCACAACTCTTTCTCTAGTACATTGATGACTGCTTCGGTGGTGCTTCATGCTCTTGTCTGGATCTGGAAAAATTTATTAATTTTGCTTCTAATTTCCACCCCTCCATCATTTTCACATGGTCCATCTCTGACACTTCCCTTCCCTTCCTTGACCTCTCAGTCTCAATTTCTGGTGATAGACTGTCCACCAATATTCATTACAAGTCTACCGACTCCCACAGCTACCTTGACTACAGCTCCTCACACCCCACTTCCTGTAAGGACTCCATCTCATTCTCTCAGTTCCTTCGCCTCCGTCGCATCTGTTCTGATGATGCCACTTTCCAAAACAGTTCCTCTGACATGTCTTCCTTCTTCCTTAACCGAGGTTTTCCACCCATGGTGGTTGACAGGGCCCTCACCCGTGTCCGGCCCATCTCCCACGCATCCGCCCTCACACCTTCCTCTCCCTCCC
This sequence comes from Cetorhinus maximus, assembly GCF_964194155.1. Taxonomy (NCBI): domain Eukaryota; kingdom Metazoa; phylum Chordata; class Chondrichthyes; order Lamniformes; family Cetorhinidae; genus Cetorhinus; species Cetorhinus maximus. The sequence continues at coordinate 4,335,368 of NC_135893.1, forward strand.
AGAAACATGATAGGGTCCCCCTTGTTCTCACTTATCACCCCACCAGCCTCCGGATTCAAAGGATCATCGTCCGCCATTTCTGCCAAATCCAGCATGACGCCACCACCAAACACATCTTCTCTTCACCCACCTCCGGTGGCTTTCCACAGGGATCCTTCCCTCTGGGACACCCTGGTCCAATCCTCCATCACCCCCTACACCTCAACGCTCTCCAATGGCACCATCCCATGCAACCACAGAAGGTTGCACCTGGTCCTTTACTTCCCCCCCCTCACCATCCAAGGGCCCAAACACTCCTTTCAAGTGAAGCAGCATTTCACTTGCACTTTCCTCAATTTAGTCTACTGCGTTCGCTGCTCCCAATGCGGTCTCCTCTACACTGGAGAGACCAAACATAGACTAGGTGACTGCTTTGCGGAACACCTTTGGTCTGTCTGCAAGCATGACCCAGACCTCCCTGTCGCTTGCCATTTCAACACACCACCCTGCTCTCATGCCCACATGCCTGTCCTTGGTCTGCTGCAATGTTTCAGTGAAGCTCAACGCAAACTGGAGGAACAGCACCTCATCTTCTGACTAGGCACTTTACAGACTTCCAGACTGAATATTGAGTTCAACAATTTCAGATCATGAACTCTCTCCTCCATCCCCACCCCCTTTCTGACCCCCCTTTTCCAATAATTTATAATTTTTTTTACACTATATTTTTTTCTTTTCCCTCTTATTTTTAAATTTACTTCAATCTATTGTTTCATCTCCACCTTTTAGCCCATTTAGATCCCTTCCCCCCACCCCACACGAGGGCCATCTGCCACGAGTTTGCTTCCCTTAATGTCTCCATTAGCACATCTTTTAGATAATATCACCACCGTCAACACCCTTTTGTCCTTTTGTCTACGACATCTTTGGCAGTCTCTTCTTGGCCTCCACCTATCGAGCTCTCCTGTCCCACCCACTTCTACCAGCTAATAATTCATCTCATTTCCATATGTCTTAGTTCTGATGAATCGTCATACGGACTTGAAATGTCAACTGTAACCCTCTCCGCAGATGCTGTCAGACCTGCTGAGTTTTCCCAGGTATTTTTGTTATCGTACAGAGGGCGCTGTTGGCAGCAATGGCTTTTGATCATTAGTAGGTCTGCACCGCCCTCAGCTGGTACTTATTGATATTACAGTTGGAATAAAAGTCTACAGCGCTGCAATACCACAGTATTCCTATAGATGGTGATGTTATAAGGGGTTACGCTTCAGGTCTGCAGCGCCATCATATTAATTACAATGATTAAATTCACAGCACTATAGTTATATTTCAATGTGCTGAGAATATGGTTTGAAGGGGCTGGGACATGCACCAAGAACTAGGAGGACCACATAGTCATAGTAAAGTACAAGACTGGGTGTGTGGAAGCAATCCTCCCTCTTGCACCTGGTCATCAGACATGAGGCGCTCTCACTGTTGCTGCACATGGCACAGGTCTGGCCCATAACCTGCTCTTGAGTTGCGGTGGCCACTCTAACCATCTTCCACTTTATCTTCAGATTGAAAATGGACAGTGCCTGAGGAACACCTTATACAAATCCCGAGGTAAAATGTTGAGGGGAAGGAAAGCATACCCAACATCACCCTCATCCTGATGACCACCTTTGTATGTGGCTGCATCAAGTTGTACATAGACCATCAGTGAACAAACACCGAGTGTCACTACATGCTGAGCTTCTATCCAAACTCAATGTTGCAAAGGATGGGTCTGGCCACATTGCTGTGAAACACACCATTCTGTTGTACCACCTGTTCCTTGTGGAAAAGTTTATGTAGAAAAACACCTTAACCACAAGTCCATCAGGCAGTGGTCCACGCATAAGGTTCTCGAGGTTCTTGAGGACTGAGCTTACAACTGTTATGTAATGTACATTTGACAAATTTTATGAAAAAAGTATACCTTTTGAGAAAAAATATTAAAGTGCTATGAACAGATACAGAAAATAATCCCAAAGGTCTTTATATCTATAGGAATAGAATACAAGGGGTAGAAGTTATGCTTCAGTTATACAAAGCCCTAGTTAGACCACAAATGGAATATTGTGCTCAGTTCTGAAGCAGGCCATGTCCAAATTCAGCAAGAGCTGGACAATATTCAGGCTTGGGCTGACGAGTGGCAATTAACATTCGTGCCATGCAAGTGCCAGGCAATGACCATCTCCAACAAGAGACCATCCAGGACAAAGCAGCCCACTTAATTGGCACCCCTTCCACAAGCATTCACTCCTTCCACCACCGACGAACAGTAGCAGCAGTGTGTACCATCTACAAGATGCACTGCAGAAACTCACCAAAGCTCCTTAGACAGCACCTTCCAAACCCACAATGGCTACCATTTAGAAGGACAAGGGCAGCGGATAACAAAAACAGAATTACCTGGAAAAACTCAGCAGGTCTGGCAGCATCGGCGGAGAAGAAAAGAGTTGACGTTTCGAGTCCTCATGACCCTTCAACAGAACTGAGTAATATTAGGAGAGGGGTGAAAAATAAGCTTGTTTAAGGTGGGGGGGGGGGGTGGGGGGAGAGAAGTTGGGGAGGGGGGTGGTTGTAGGGACAAGCAAGCAGTGATAGGAGCAGATAATCAAAAATGTCACAGATAAACGAACAAAGAGGTATTGAAGGTGGTGATATTATCTAAACGAATGTGCTAATTAAGAATGGATGGCAGGACACACAAGGTACAGCTCTAGTGGGGGTGGGGTGGAAAGACTAACAGGGCATTAAAAGTATAGATTTAAAAATAGTGGAAATAGGTGGGAAAAGAAAAATCTATATAAATTATTGGAAAAAACAAAAGGGAGGGGGAAGAAACGGAAAGGGGGTGGGGATGGAGGAGGGAGTTCAAGATCTAAATTTGTTGAATTCAATATTCAGTCCGGAAGGCTGTAAAGTGCCTAGTCGGAAGATGAGGTGCTGTTCCTCCAGTTTGCGTTGAGCTTCACTGGAACTGCAGCAAGCCAAGGACAGACATGTGGACAAGAGAGCAGGGTGGAGTGTTAAAATGGCAAGCGACAGGGAGGTTTGGTCTTTCTTGCGGACAGACCATAGGTGTTCTGCAAAGCGGTCGCCCAGTTTACGTTTGGTCTCTCCAATGTAGAGGAGATAGAGGAGGCAGCAGATAGATGGGAACACCACCACCTGGAGGTTCCCCTGTAAACCACTCACCATCCTGACTTGGAAAAATATTACCATTCATTCACTGTCGATGCTCATAATCCTGGAACTCCCTCCCTAACAACACAGTGATGTTCCTAAAATATCTGAAAGAACATGACAAAACATTTCAAATTGGCCATCACAAAAAGTGCAATCATATTCAACTTTTACACATGGATCACGAGGAGCTTCATTACAATCAATGAACATTGCAGTCATTTCAATATGGTCATTACGGTCAGACAGTGCAATGGGTGTTAGAGTTATCGACATACATCATGTTGCACTCTGAGGTGCTTCAATACAATAATGATACATTTAGTATTCACTGCATACATTCAGTGTGAGTCATACAACCCGAGGGGTCTGTATAATTCCCAGGCCCTTGGTGCACTATGGCAGAAAGGTCTGAGGCAATGACCTTTCCCCATTGTGCCTTTGCAGTGGCTGCCCCAAGCTTTAGTGTGTCCCTCAGCACGTAGTCCTGGACCTTGGAATGTGCCAGTCTGCAACACTCGGTTGGGGACAACTCTTTGTACTGGAAGACCAACAAGTTTCAGGCAGACCAAAGAGCGTCTTTCACCGAGTTGATGATCCTCCAGCTGCAGTTGATGTTTGTCTCGGTGTGTGTCCCTGGGAACAGCCCGTAGAGCACAGAGTCCTGTGTCACAGAACTGCTCGCGATGAACCTCGACAAAAACCACTGCATCTCTCTCCAGACCTTCTTTGCAAAGGTACATTCCACAAGGAGGTGAACAACGGTCTCTTCCCCACCACAGCCACCTTGAGGGCAACGTGCAGAGGGGGTGAGACTCCTGGTGTGTAGGAAGGATCTGACAGGGAGGGCCTTTCTCACCACCAGCTAAGTTACATCTTGGTGCTTGTTGGAAAGTTCTGGTGATGAGGCATTCTGCCAAATGACTTTGACAGTCTGCTCGGGCAATCATCCCACAGGATCCACCATCTCCTTTTCCCGCAGGGCCTCTAGGACGATAAGTTTGGACCACTGCCTGATGGACTTATGGTCAAAGGTGTTTCTCTGCATAAAATTTTCCACGAGGGACAGGTGGTACGGCGCGGTCCAACTACTTGAAGCGTTCCCCAGCAGCGTGGCCAGACCCATCCTTCGCAACACCGGGGACAGGTAGAGCCACAGCATGTAGTGACACTTGGTGTTTGCGTACCGAGGGTCTACGCACAGCTTTATGCAGCCACACACAAAGGTGGCCATCAGGATGAGGGTGATGTTGGGCACGTTTTTCCCTTTATGTAGAAGCTTGTACAGCGTGTCCCTTTGAACACAATCCATTTTTGACCTCCAGATAAAGCGGAAGATGGCTTGGGTGATCGCCACAGTGCAGAAGTGAGGAATGGGCCAGACCTGTACCACATACAGCAACACCGAGAGTGCCTCACACCTGATGACCAGGTTCTTAACCGCAATGTAGATGGAGCGTTGCTCCCACATGCCCAGTTTTCTTTTCGCCAGAGCCACTCACTCCTTCCAGTTTCTAACGCATGCCCTGGTCCCTCCGAACCATATCTCCAGCACCTTCAGGCCGTCTGACCCGATGGTGAAGGGGATAAAGAATTGGCCAGCCCAGTTGCCAAAGATGGTTGTCTCGCATATTTAATCATTGTCTCTGCAGTGCCAGGTTACATATGCTTCCATTTTGCACAGAATGCCAGCTCACATCATTCACTTAACCCCTTAGGTGCTGAAGGGCACTGACTGAAAATTGACAATTTCCCATCAGTCAGCATGTGCAGCTACTGTGATTGATGATTTGTGCCTAAAGTTTACAATATAATGATAGACTGAAAAGATACCCCAGTCATGTAAAGCTGCTGCGGCCCTTTGCATATTGCACTTGAACGCAAATGAACAGGCTGATGGGCACACACCAATGAGGTCAGTAGTAGGAGAAACCATGCATGAGCCGATGGACACAATGTGAGCCGAGTGTATACGTACAACTGTTCCTGGTGCCTGTTATGGTTGGAGTTACAATAGGACAAAAATGACTAAAGCAATGCTTTCAGATAACCCTCATAACTTATTTAATGTATATTTACACATAAGGATTGCCTTAATAAATCAATACATGATGAATTTCCAAACTGTAAAACATTTGGAAATTAAACGTCTGTCAGGTTAACCTCGTAACGAATGTGAAATGCTTGTGTTTGGCTCAGGCTTGTTGGGAAAATGTGTGGCAAACAAATCATGAAGATACCAGGTGAGGTGGCAATGCCAGGCGGTGAAAGCCAGGGTTGAACCAGTCATGGTGGGGCTCATCTCTCAGTTTATAAAGGTCCTTTTTAGCCTAGTTTCAATATCACTCAGACAGTGGCTTCTTAACAATTGTTTCCAACAAATACCATCCACAATTGATCGACACCCTTGTTTTCTCTGTGCCTGCAACCTCAAGTAAGCAGATATTGAAAAATGTCTCGTGGCATCCAGACTTATTTTTGTTGCTATGGGACAATTGAAAGAAAACAACTTGCATTTTTTAATATATAGAAAAAGAACAACTTGCATTTATATTATCGCTGTACCTTTCTCATCAGCTCCCATTATTTCCTACTGTATACCCTGTCCTCTAGTGCAGTTACTGGTAAGATATAAATAGCCACCAGACATCTCAAAGCACTTTACAGATATGAAATGTAGCAAGGTGGCCAAAATCAAAAAGATCTCAACACTTTTTGTGACAAGGAATCATGTAATTATAGCATTTTTGATGATCTGTCGTGAAATGCAAATACTTGAAAGCCACTTCGAATGGGTGGAATTAGTAGATTTCAAGTGGGCAGAAACATTAAATTTCCCTTTGTTTACCTTTAATTACAGTCAAGACTCTGGACTGATGCATTTGTATCAATTCACCGAGGTGACCTCAGCACTTCAGCATTCAATGACCCCACTTAAAGCGTAAATTAAGGATGGGTAACAAAGGCTGTCCTTGTCAGCAATGCACACATTACATTCCTTGAAAGAATATATATAAAAAAACTCTTGAAAATTAATGTGACCCCAGTTGCCAGGAAAAAAATAACAGCAATAGAGTAGCACAGTAACATTTAGCGTTTTATTAACATAAAATAATACATCTTATAAACATGAAAATCTGTGTTTTTATTGTACTTGGTAAAAACATTGTTTTAGATACACATAGTTTTCAGATAAGCTCTCCATATTCCAGGGACAGGAGTCAGTGAAACTTTTCTCATTCCCACACACATGGGCAGAATTTTGCTGTCGGTGAGCAGGGGGCTGGGGCCCGCTCGCTGATGCATAAAATGATGCGGGATGATGTTGGGCGGAACCCCCAATGTCTCCCCGCCCCATTTAAATCTTCAGGAAGGCGGGGGCACAGTGAGATCAGCCGCGGGCCTGCCGACCTGTCAATGGCCAATTAAGGCCCTTAAGGCTGGTGGGCAGGCCAGGAGCCCCGGCCGCAAATAGAAAAAACATGAAACCTCATCCAGCGGCGGGATGAGGTCTCATGCAGGGTTTTAAAAAGTTTAATAAAGTTGTTCTGTAAATTATGAACATGTCCCATCTCATGAGGGGCACATGTTAGGGAAGTTCTTTTTTTAAATTGGAAGCGATCTCCCTGAGACAGCACTTAGCCTCAGGGAGATGTGTGCTCTTTCGTGCGCACGTGTTTTTGGGGAATGCCCCCCGCCCGCACAGGGCTCCCGCCAGACGTCATGCTGGGCGGGACTTAATTGGCCGGCCCACGTAAAATGGCGGCACGGCCCGCTTCTCCGGCGGTGATCGGCTCCCCGCCCGCTGGAGATTGGGTTGGGCCCACCCGCCCGACAGGCAGAAAATTCTGCCCATTGTGTGTAATCAGCTTCTCCCCCATCACATACACCAACACACTCTTTCCCAATCTCATCACACACACCAACATACTCTTTCCCAATCTCATCACACACACCGACACACTCTTTCCCAATCTCATCACACACACCAACATACTCTTTCCCAATCTCATCACATACACCAACATACTCTTTCCCAATCTCATCACACACACCAACATACTCTTTCCCAATCTCATCACACACACCGACACACTCTTTCCCAATCTCATCACACACACCGACACACTCTTTCCCAATCTCATCACACGCACCAACACACTCTTTCCCAATCTCATCACACACACCTACACACTCTTTCCCAATCTCATCACACACACCGACACACTCTTTCCCAATCTCATCACACACACCGACACACTCTTTCCCAACCTCATCACACACACCGACACACTCTTTCCCAATCTCATCACACACACCAACACACTCTTTCCCAATCTCATCACACACACCAACACACTCTTTCCCAACCTCATCACACACACCAACACACTCTTTCCCAACCTCATCACACACACCAACACACTCTTTCCCAATCTCATCACACACACACACCAACACACTTTCCCAACCTATTTCCCCAACACACTCACTCAGCAACTCCTCTTCCTAAACCCCACGTGCCCTCCCTCCCGGGGCTGGAGCACAAAGCTGGGCAGTGGGCTGCAGCTGGTTTGGGGCCTCGGATTGGGCGAGAGGATCCAGCCGTCCTCTGTCAGATAATCTGTTTTTGTGATGTTGGTTGAGGGACCCATATTGGCCAGGACCCTGTGGAGAACTCTCCTGCTCTTCAAAATAAATGGCACTGGATTCTTTAAGTGCATCTTAGTGCGCCGACAGGGCCTCTGTTTAATGTCTTATCCAAACAGACAGGCAGCACCTCTAACAGTATTGTACTTCCTCAGTACAGCACTGGAGTTTCAGCCTAGATTTTTGTGCCAAGTTGCTGGAGAGAGACCTCAGCCTACAACCAGTGCTCCAGCTCTTACAAATTGTATGTCTCCATAAATTCACAAGGAAAATTTCGCCTCAAGTCATGATCTTGCACAGGGGTTGTGACTGGGCAGTGAGAGGGTTACTGACCAGTGCGCTGAGTGGTCAAGGCGAATTGAATAAACTGTGACCAGAGACGGCCCCTGCTCCTCTAGTGCTCCCCCCATGCACGCTCTGCTCCCCCTGCCCACACTCTGCTCTCGTCTAACCACACTTCTACCACAAAAACAAAAATACCTGGAAAAACTCAGCAGGTCTGACAGCATCTGCGGAGAGGGATACAGTTGATGTTTCGAGTCCGTATGACCCTTCATCAGAACTAAGACATATAGAAATGAGATGCAATATATTAAGACATTAAGGGAAGCGAGCTAGTGGCAGATGGCCCTTGTGCGGGTGGGGTGGGGGCGAAGGGATCTAAATGGGCTAAAAGGTGGAGATGAAACAATAGATTGAAATAAATTTAAAAATAGGAGGGAAAAGAAAAAAGTATAAAAAAGATAATAAATTATTGGGAAAAGGGGGATCGGAAAGGGGGTGGGGATGGAGGAGAGAGTTCATGATCTGAAAGTGTTGAACTCAATACTAAGTCAGGAAGGCTGTAAAGTGCCTAGTCGGAAGATGAGATGCTGTTCCTCCAGTTTGCTTTGAGCTTCAGTTGAACATTGCAGCAGGCCAAGGACGGACATGTGGGCATGAGAGCAGGGTGGAGAGTTGAAATGGCAAGCGACAGGGAGGTCTGGGTCATGCTTGCAGACAGACCGAAGGTGTTCCGCAAAGCAGTCACCCAGTCTGCGTTTGGTCTCCCCAATGTAGAGGAGACTTCTACCACTAACTGATCACTGTCCCAGCACCCCCGTTATCTGATGGCAAATTGAACAGTACAGAAAAAAGTGGAATTTCTTTATCAGAATCATTACCCGGACATCTATAGGAAATACCTCGCTTTTCTTAAATGAGTTATGAAAATAATTATCCAATGAAGTTTACAATGTAATGATAGACTGAAAAGATACCCCAGTCGTGTAAAGCTGCTGTAGCCCTTTGCATATTACACTTGAATGCAAATGAACAGGCTGATGGGCACACACCAATGAGGTCAGTGGTAGGAGAAACCACGCATGAGCCGATGGACAGTGTGAGCCGAGTGTGTACGTACAACTGGTCCTGGTGCCTGTTGTGTTTGGAGTTAGAATAGGACAAAAATGACTTAAGCAATGCTTTCAGATAATCCTCGTTGTAACTTATATAACACATATTTACATACTTAATACATATATTTACACATTAGGATTGCCTTAATAAATCGATACATGATGAATTTCCAAACTGTAAAACATTTGGAAATTAAACGTCTGTCAGGTTAACCTCGTAACGAATGTGAAATGCTCGTGTTTGACTCAGGCTTGTTGGGAAAATGGTTGGCAAACAAATCATGAAGATACCAGGTGAGGTGGCAATGCCAGGCGGTGAAAGCCAGGGTTGAACCAGTCATGGTGGGGCTCATCTCTTGGTTTATAAAGGTCCTTTTTAGCAAATTGAACAGTACAGAAAAAAGTGGAATTTCTTTATCAGAATCTTTACCCGGACATCTATAGGAAATACCTCGCTTTTCTTAAATGAGTTATGAAAATAATTATCCAATGAAATTTATAAATCACCTGTTAAGCTATGATTTTTTTTTAGTTTTAAAAAGTTTGTTTACTGAGTTGAGAGACATTAGGGTTGATGTGTTTGGAAAATCGTCTGATTCAGATGGAAGATTGCTCGCCACTGAGCGATAGCTGGCTCATCCATTCTCTGCTGGGATCTTCTACCATTTTTCCACAACGGAGTCAAGTGAAATCAACCAAGCAAAGTCAACAGGTGTTCAAACGTCCTTTTCCGAGTTCTTGTTCCGCTCATGCTGGACTCGATTTACCATCCGGGCTTTTGACATCAGATACAAATTTTCACGATTCATCTTTGTATTTCAAAAATGAATGCATCCATTAAAATGCATTAAAGTCAGGAAGAAAATGTTAAAATGGGTACATGTTAAATTGACATATGGGTACAGTCCACCAATGTTCAACAAAAATTACAACACCAGCCAACAGTTTATTCCTTCTCCTCTGATCTAGCTGCCCGGATGTCTCACCGAGGATGGCAGTATTTGAGCTGGCTGGTGCTCAATCTGAATTGTGGTTCAGGTCTGATTATTCTGGGTGTACGCTACATAAATCACACACAGTTCAGATAATTTGAATATTCTGAAAGGTTGTAACAGGCTGGCATTATAAGTTGTAAATGAACTTGCTGTCTTGGTAGTTCTGAATTTGCGAGTGCCCGTGGTTTCAAGATGCAGCTTGTATCTTTTACATGATGGATTTGGTGCTCCCAATGAGTTTCTGTTCAGATGTATTTATTTGTAGAGGTTTCACCGTGCTTCCATGTTCACTTCTTTTGACAACCCTCTCTTGTCTTCCTGTACTGACTGTACCAAAATGAATTTGGATTTGACAAGTCAATCGCACAAAACACCCAAACCAAACAGACCAAAGTAATCATATTTTTCTGATATTCATTTCATGTTGGCCAGTCCGTGAAGTAATTTCAAAGGAACTTTTGGATTCTTGAATCACAAGGATCTCCTAAAAACGAAAAATACAGAAATGTCACTTTAGAGTTACTGTTTTTATCAAATGATGATACAGACAAAATGAAGAGTCTAAAGACCAATATGTACAGAAAAGGAAAATAATTAGGTGGTGAAACTGAACCAATTTGCATGAAGCAATGGAAAGGTCCTTTAATACAATGGAGCTAATGGTCATCTGACAAATCTATGCATGTACTTGAAATTACAATAGTACAATAGTGTGAGAGATGACCTTAGTTCTAAAGATCAAGACGTAGAATCAGTATGGATAGAGATAAGAAATAATAAAAGTAAGAAGTCACCTGTGGGAGTAGTTTATAAGTGGTATCTTACCAGTAACTGCACTGTCGGACAAGGTATACAGTACGAAATAATGGGGGCTGATGAGAAAGGTACAGCGATAATCATGAGTGATTTCAATATACATGTAGGTTGGACGAATCAGAGTGGCAAAGGTAGCCTGGAAGATGAGTTCATAGAGGCACATTCTACAGCCAACCAGAGAACAGGCTATTCTAGATCTGGTAATTGTTATGACTGGGTGAGGAGGAGTGAGCTGGCTCCCCTTTCATTCAGCCCCGCAGGTTGGCTACAACAAAGGTTTTTAAAAATTATTTTTCCCGTAGATACCTTTTCTAGTCCAAATGTATTTACTTTTTAACAAGGAGTCAATCAAACCAGGTTTACTTGAGTCAAAGAAAGAGTAAGTTTATTAGTTACTAAACCAAAGAAAAAAATAATAAAAGACGTGACGACACATACAGAGAGAGGGAGAGAGAGAGAGATGCTTCCTGCTCTTTTTCAGCAGCATTCTTAGATGACTGTCATGTTTCTTCCTGCTTGTCCCTCTCTCTGCTTTTGGCAGAGCCAGTTTTTAAACTAATTTCTGTACATTCCAAGAAGGGATTCCAATTGACATCTATTGTTGTCGTGATCCCAGTTTTTCTCTTTCATCTCAGAAACGTTTTGACACATTTTGAGATATAAATCAACAGGAGATGGAGTTGTTTCATCCTCCAAAGGGGTTTTGAGTGTCTGGTTGGGTGTAACTGGCTGAGCAGCAAATCCCATTATCTTCACAGAATTACAGGGAATTAAAAGTCCAGCACTTTGCACTTTTAATGCCTTCCTATCAAGAATCCCTGTTTCAACTGGGCCTCGACACACCTCCACCTGCAGGTATGAAATTCCATGCAACATCAGAGAGCAGGTGTGTAGTGCAAATCATACAGAAACTTTCCAACAAAGTGGTCACTTAGAATTTTTTTATTCATTCGTGGGATGTGCACTTCACTGGCTGAGCCAGTATTTATTGCCCATCCCTAGTTGTCCTTGAGAAGGTAGTGGTGAGCTGCCTTCTTGAACTGCTGCAGTCCATGTGGTGCAGGTACACCCACAGTGCTGTTAAGAAGGGAGTTTCAGGATTTGGACCCAGTGACAGTGAAGGAACGGCGATATATTTCCAAGTCAGGATGGTGAGTGACTTGGAGGGGAGCTTCCAGGTGGTGGTGTGCCCACCTATCTGCTGCCCTTGTCCTTTTAGATGGTAGTGGTCGTGGGTTTGGAAGATGCTGGCTGAGGAGGTTTGGTAAATTTCTGGATATCAGATGACTGCTGGTATCCATCTTTGGTCAGTGTCTTTACTTGCATTTAAAAAAAACAGGACTTCTTTAAACAGTTCAATATGCCCGTGGTTAGCTGGTGAAGTTGTTGGTAGATCTCAGTCAATAATCATGTCTGTCATCATGACATAATGTGCAATGACACAGAATTGATTCATGACCTCATAGTAAAGGAGCTCCAGGCTGTCAGTGATCATAACAAGATTGTTATACTTTCCAGTGAGAAAGAAAGACTCTTGGAGAAGATGCATCATTCGCACCAAACTAAGGAAGTTAAAAGATAGTATCAGGTTGAAAGAAAAAGTGTACAATTCCGCGAAGATTAGTGGCAGGTCTGAAAATTGAACAGGATACTTAAAAAAAAGCAAATAATAATAAAAAAAACACGAGAAATCAGAAATTAGAATGAGAGACAGCTAGCTAAAAATATAAAAAAACAGAAAGTAAGACATTTCTATGGATATTTAAAAAAGAAAAGAGTAACTAAAGTGAGTGTTGGTCCTCTAGAGAGAGTGTCTGGGAAATTAATACGGGGAAATAAGGGATGCATTTTGGTAGGAAGAACACATGGAGAGACAATATAAAATAAGGGGTTCAATTCTTAAGGGGGTGCAGGGGCAGAGGGACCTGGGTGTATATGTGCATAGGTCATTGACGGTGGCAGGACAGGTGGCGAGAGCAGTTAATACAGCATCCAGTATCCTAGGGTTTATTAATAGGGGCATAGAGTACAAGAGCAAGGAGATTATGCTGCGTTTACATAAGACACTAGTTAGACCTCAGCTAGAGTATTGTGTACAGTTCTGGGCACCACACTTTCGGAAGGATGCGAATGCATTGGAGACAGTGCATAAGAGGTTTACAAGAATGGTTCCAGGGATGAAGATAGATTGAAGAGGTTGGGACCATTCTCCTTGGAGAGGAGATTTGATAGAGGTGTTCAAAATCATGAGGGGGCTGAATAGAGTAGATAGGGAGAAACTGTTCCCACTTGTACAAGGATCGAGAACAAGGGGGCAGAGATTTAAAGTGATTTGCAAAAGAAGAGAATGTGATGTGACAAAAAACTTTTTCACACAGCGAGTGGTTCAAGTCTGGAATGCACTGCCTGGACACGTGGTGGAGACAGGTTCAATCGAGGCATTCATGAGGGCATTGGATGATTATTTGAATAGAAACAATGAGCAAGGGTATGGGGAAAAGGCAGGAGAATAGCACAACGTCATAAAGCTAATTCGGAGAGCCAGTGCAGACACAAATAACATCCTATATATAACTATAAATCAAGAAGTGAAAGGAAGGGAGGAACTTAAAACTATTACAATTATCAGGGAAAGAGTAATGAGAAAATTATTGGAACTAAAAATTGACAAGTCCCCAGATCCTGATGGACTTCATCTTAAAAGTGGCTGCTGAGATAGTAGATGCATCAGTTTTAATCTTCCAAAATTGCCTAGATTCTGGAAAGGTCCCATTAGTTTGGAAAATAGAGTTTGTAACTCCTCCATTCAAAGAAGATACAGAAAGCAGGAAACTACCGGCCAATTAGCCTAACATCTGCCACAGGGAAAATACTAGAATCTATTATTAAGGAGGTTTCTGCAGGGTACCTTGAGAATCATAATGCAATCTGGCAGAATCAATGTGGTTTTGAGAAAGGGAAATTGTGTTTGACTAATTTATTAGAGTTATTTGAGTAAGTTACAAGCATTGTGAATAAAGGGGAACCTGTAGATGTGGTGTACTTGGATTTCCAAACAGCATTTGGTAAGGTGGCACAAAGGTTACTACACAAAATAGGAGCTCATGGTGTAGGGGGTAACATATTAGCATGGATCAAGGATTGGTTAGCTAACAGGAAACAGAGAGGCGGGGTAAATGGGTCATCTTCAGGTTGGCAAGATGTCGTCAGTGGAGTGCCACAGGGATCAGTGCTAGGGCTTCAACTATTTGCAATCTTTATTCATGACTTGGATGAAAGGACCAAAATGTGTGGTTGCTAGATTTACTGACAACAAAGTTAGGTTGGAAAGTAAGTTATGAAGAGAACATAAGGAGACTGCAAAGAGAGATAGATAAGCTAAATGAATGGACAAAAATTTGGTAGATAAAGTATAATGTGGGGAAATATGAATTTTGGCAGGAAAAACAGAAAAGAAGCATATTACTTAAATGCTAATTAATAGCATTTATTTCACATTTAAATAATGCTAAATTATTTTAGCATTATTTATATTGGTGGCAGAATGGTAATGTCGCTGGACTCGTAATCCAGAGGCACAGCTAATACTTTGGGGACACGTGTTTAAATTCCACCACAGCAGCCAATGGAATTTAAATTCAATCACATCTGGAATTGAAAGCTCGTTTCAGTATTGGTGATCATGGAGCTATAATCAATTGATATAAAAACCCATTTGGTTCACTATGTCCTTTAGGGAAGGAAATTTGCCGTCCTTACCTGGTTTGGCCTACATGTGACTCCAAACCCACAGCAATGTGGTTGACTCTAAACTGCCCTCTGAAATGGCCCAGCAAGTCACTCAGTTCAAAGGCAATTCAGGATGGGCAATAAATGCTCGCCTTGCCAGTGACACCCACATCCCATGAAAGAATTTGTAAAAACTCTGCAGTACAGAGGGATCTGGGTGTACATGAGTCACAAAAGGTCAGTAAGCAGTTACTGCAAATGATTAGGAAGAAAAATGGAATGTTGTTAATTATTGCAAAGGGAATGGAATATAAAAGTAGGGAAGCTTTGCTACAGCTCTACAGGGTGTTGGTGAGACCATATCTGGAATACTCTGTATAGTTTTAGTCTCCTTATTTAAGAAATGATATAAATGCATTAGAAACAGTGCATAGATGGTTCACTTGACTGATTCCTGGGATGAAGAGCTAGTATTATGAGAAAAGCTTGTGCAGACTGGGTCTGTAACTACAGGAGTTTAGAATGAGAGGTGATCTTATTGAAATATAGAAGGTCCTGAGGGAACTTGACAGGATGGATGCTGAAAGGATGTTTTCCCTTGTGGGAAGGACTGGAACTAGGGGACACAGTTTAAAAATAAGGGGTCTCCCATTTAAGATGGAGATGAGGAGAATTTTTTTCTCTCAAAGGGTCATTAGTCTGTGGAATTCTCTTCCCCTGAGAGCAGTGGAGGCTAGGTCATTGAATATTTTTAAGGCTGAGTTGGATAGATTCTTGATGGACAAGGGAGTCAAAGGGTAAAGGTCAGACAGAAAATTAGAGGCCACAATCATATTGAGCCATGATCTTATCAAATGGTGGAGCAGGCTCGAGGGGCCGAATGGCCTATTCCTGTTCATTCATATGTTTGTATGTAATTATGATTGCTGGAACTAAAATATTATTTGAAAGATTTTTAGTCTTTTAACTTGAAAGTTGTTCTCCAGGCTGTGTAACTATGACTTTAAGAGAACAGTGCACCATGATATTAACATACCATGCTGCTTTGTAAGAAGTAAGGGATTCTGCTTCATGATTTCCAGCATCACACGCCCACAACTGAAGCAGGATGATAAGCAAAGGTGCAGGATTTCCCCAAAGAGAAAGGAGGCTGAAGGCACAATGAAACCCGGGTCTCCATGTTTCCATTCAGAGGCCTCGGAATAGGACAGTGAAAGTGGCATTATAGTGAGTTGGAAGGCGAGTATAACTCAGACAAGAAAAAATGAAACAGGCAAAAATCACTCATATTAAAATGTGAAGACATCTCAGCATAAAAAATAAGAACCATATATATAAGCAGAACAAGGAGCTGAAGAGGTGAAAATTCACTGTCAACTCAGCTGATTTTAAAGATTCTAAAGTAAAAAATACCAGCCAATAAAGAATACGCCATCTCAGTGCCTATTTCTCTTTGTGGGACCTCTCTATGCTCAAATTAGATTTCACATTTCCTTAGTTATGATAGTGATTATTGTTCAAAAGAATTTTAATGGCAGGGAAGGTCCTGAGGTTATGAAAGGCGCTACATAAATGCAAATTTCTTTCTTCTATTATGAATGCCCAATTTTGACATTAAACTATATTTATTTTTACTTAGTGACTAAAGATAGTTTTCCTCCCTTTCTGTGTCAGTTACTGGCTGCCACATAAGTTGGCTCAATTGAGGAAAGCCAGCACAGACTTGTTAAAGGTAAACTGTATTTAACCAGTTTGATTGTGTTTTTTGATGTGGTAACAAAGAGGGTTGATGAAGGTAATGTGATTGATGTGGTGCACATGGACTTCCAAAAGGCATTTGATCAAGTGCCACATGGTAGAGTTGGAACAACGTTGAAGCCCATGGAATAAAAGGGAGAGTGACAACATTATCAGGCCATTAGTGGTGAACTTTGGACAGGAGGAAGGTACACTCCACCACTTTCCAAGATGAAGGTGAGAAACAAACAAATCACCCTTAGGGGAGTGCGAAGCGAGAGACATTTCCTATAATCCAGACAACCGTCGAAACTTGTGACTGTCTAAAGAGATATTAAAAATGCAAAGTCCTGGATATTGAAACAATAGCTGTCACAGACAGACACACCCAAATCCTCTTGGAAATACATAATGGGTGACGTATTTCAGGGCAAGGCTGCCCTGTCAGAAATTGTGGAGAGTTACCTGTCATTTGGTCGTTGTTTAAATCTGCTGTTTTCTTCCTGGAGCAGTCTTCTGTTTTCTTGCTTTCAGGTAATAAATAGCCTTCACTTGGTCTCTAACATGGAGAGATAAGTTATTAACCTTGCAAGTATGGTAAGTCACGTTTTGAAAGTAATGCTTCATTTGTCTGAGCTTGATGTTGTGAATGTGACAACGAATAAAGCAGGATATTTGTTCTACGTTCTGAATTGATTGTCATTAGAACACACCAAACGTAACCCTGAGAACTCTGAAGTTTCCAGCTTGAAGAACATTCTCTCTGATCACTTCATCCTCTTTATCTTATATACCCACAGCTGGTAACCTTCTGCGAGCATGTTTCCCCATAAGCTGAAGTGTACATGACCAATGTTCACCTTGGCTAGTCACTGCCAATTTTGATTTGATCACTTCAAAGTTTACCATCATTCCATTAGCACAGTCAAGTCCTCTTAATCTGGACAGCAGAAATAACTTCAGGTTGCTCCTCTCCATAACAAATAGGGCCATACCTTCCTTGGAGAGGCAATCAGTGTCAGGGCCATTGCCGTGTAAACCCTTACCTTTGAAGTTCCGAGAGGGGTTCCCCAGCACATCTTTGGGGTGCCCCCCAAATCAGACACTGGGGAGCTCAGAAGTTACGGCCCATGGTCTTCTCTAATCACCTTCCATGGGGCCCTCCATCCTCATTACTGACACCACATGTTGCCTCAGAACTATGTTTCACCTCTCGCACCATTCATTTTTAGAATGTTTTCATGAGATGTGGATGGTGCCGACAAGGTCAGCCATCCTTAATTGCCCTTGAACTGAGTGGCTTGCTAGGCCACTTCAGAGAGCAATTAAGAGTCAACCACATGGCTGTGGGTCTGGAGTCACATGCAGGCCAGACCAGGCAAGGACGACAGGTTTCCTTCTCTAAAAGGACATCAGTGAACCAGATGGGAATTTAAGACAATAGATGGTTGTTTCAGGGTCACCAATACTGAGGCTAGCTTTATATTACAGATTTTATTAATTAATTGAATTTCAATTCCACCAGCTGCCATGATGGGATTTGAACTTGTGTCCACAGAGCATGAGCCTGAGCTTCTGGATTATCAGCACAATGACATCATCACTACACCACCATCTCCCCTTCAGATCAGATCCTAATCTGCCCACAACACTGAAACCATAATGATTCTCGCAAATGACATTTTATATAAGTGCAACTGTGGCTTATTGTCCATGCATATGGACTCCTCCACTGTCTTGCACACCATGGAATACTGCACCTTCCTCAAACTGCTCTCCCCACTGTTCACTTTTGTGACACTGCTTTTTCCTGGTTTCACTCCTACCTTCACACCATAAAGCGACAATGTTTCAACTAGTTTCTCCTCCTATTCCCTCAAGGGCGCCTCTGGAGTCAATCATTGGCCTCTTTTTTTATTGAATAACTCCTACCCTTTGATGATATTATCCTAAAGCACAAGTCAATTAGTACATGTATGCTGAAGACACCCATTACTATCTTGTCACCTGTGCCATCGATTACACTTGGCTGATAGACATCACCTATCTGACACAAGACCCAGATGAACCAAAACTTCCTCCAGCTTTATATCAACAAGAGTGGACCTTGAATTCCCATAGGCATTTATATACCTCAATCCTAGACTCTGTCTCCCATCCCATCTCCTATTTCTTGTCAGTCCTGGGTATGAAGCCTTTGCATATTGTGTTGACCTGGAGCTCAGCTTCCTCCCTGTCATCCAACCTGTCGCCAATTTAATTTTCTTTCACTTGTTATATTGTCTACCACTGCCTCTATTTGTTCTCTTGGCTACCGAGACTCTAATCTTAGCTTTTATTATTTTACAGCTCGATTTCTCCAACATTCTCTTCACCATCTCCCGCTTTTCCCATTCATAAACTACAAATCATCCAGAATTCCATGACAAGTTTTCCCGCCAGCGACAAGATCTGTCTTTGCTAAACTCCACGAGTTTCCAGTTTCTCTGAAAATCAAGATCTTGGGACAATTTTACAGGGAAAATGACTGATATAATGCCAACTTTAGAATCATATTGGAACATGTTTATGGAATGTTTTGAGTTTTTAGATTTGTAGATAATACTATTTTACATGTGTGACTATGTATATTAAGAATATATATTTACCTTTCCAGCTGTCGTTTTATCAGCATCTGTCGCTAAGAGAAAAATAGAAGCAAAATAGAAGTAAAGGCTGTGAACATGATTTATTCCATTTTGTTCTACTTTACCAGCTTTTATTAACATTAAAATAGCAGGTGTTCTTCATAGCAAATGACACACTGGCCTCAATTTTAATACATTCTCACCCTTGCTCAGCACATGTGGCAAAGGTTAAAATTAGGCCGAGGTGACTTAACGGCTGAGGCTGCATCGTACCGACCTGGCACCATCTTACCTTTGCCAAAATTGAAGTCAACCAAGACCCTCACTACCGGCAGATAGGACCTGCCAGTAAATTAAATTCAAAGTCTCAGCCTGAAGATACCAATCAGGCTGCAACGTAATAAACAAAGTCAGGGGGACGTCCACACTGACTGCAGCAAAATACCAAAAAATCTCAGTTAGGACTCCTTGTGGGCCAGGTGGATCAGGAATGCTCTCCCTCCGCCTCACCAGGCTTTGCAAGGAGTCCTTTGATCTCCTAAGACCTGGCTTCCCTCAATTGTTCTTGAACCTTCAACTCCCATCTGCACTTCCTCTACCCCCCACGATCTCCTCCAGGCCCCTCTTCCCACTAATTGTCAGATACTGATCCCATGATTTCTCTGTTGTGACCTCCTGCTGCCAAATTTCCTCACGGGTTTGACAGCAGTATACACTGTTCAAGAGAAAAGTAAATTATTTCCAATCTAATTGAAAGAATATGGCAAATCATACTGGAACAGGAAGATGTACACAGTAAATCAAAAGAAGTACTCACCTTCACGTTTTGAACGCCTTCTATTTCTCTTCCAAATAAAAAAAGCCACCGTGCAAGCTATGATGAGCACCACGATGACAACAGGCACAATTATATTGACCAAATTAGGCTTTTTTTCACATATCGTGTCAGTACTAGAGGTCCCTAGTTTGACCTGATTTTGGTTGCGTTCCTTACAACTGGGGAAAATGCAGAAAAAAGTTAAATCAAATATCCACGTTAGTTGTTGTATTAATATTTATAATGAACCTGTGACAATTAATCTCTTATGGAAATCTTATTCCAAGCCCATTACCATTACAGGAAATGATGGAAGGCTGATTCATTATATTTAATCAAAATAACTACTGGCCAGGCACCTTGAATAACTACAAGATCCTCTTCAAAATAGACCCATGGGATTTTTCACTTCCACCTAAAAGGACAGATGGATCCTCAGTTTAATATTACTTGTTGAATAAGGCACTGAAGTGCAGCCTAGATTTTTGTGCTCAAGTCTCTGGAGTGTGGCTTGAATCCATGGGCATATGACTCAAAAAGGTGCTTTCCCACATTCTCTTCTCCATAAACCTCAAGTCATCCAAAACTCTGTTACCTGCACCCTAACTTGCAGCAAGTCCTGTTTCTGATCCCACTTGTGCGCGCTGACTTTCATTGGCTCCCGGTCAGCAACAACTTGATTTTAAAATTCTCATCCTCATTTTCAAATCTCTCCATAGCCTTGTCCCACTCTATCTCTGTAAGCTACCTCAGCCCCACAACCCTCTGAGATCTGTGCTCCTCTAATTCTGACCTCCTGTACGTTCCCAATTATAACTGCTCCACTAGTGGGGTCACGCCTTCATTTGCCAAGGCCCCACGCTCTGGAATTCCCTCCCTACATCTTTCCCCCTCTCTACCTCCCTTTCCTCCTTCAAGACAATCCTTAAAACACACCTCTTTGACCAAGCTTTTGGTCATCTCACCTAATATTTCCTTATGTGACTCGGTGTACAGTGCTCCTGTGAATAGCCTTGGGACGTTTCGTTACTTTAACTGTGCTTTTTTGTTGTTGTTGTTGCTTTGACTGAGGCATGGCTACAACTATTTCAAATCCACTTCGGCTTATAAGTGTCAACTAACATTTGTGCCGCTGTTATTACCAAGTAGTTGGTAAAGCTGAGTTATTTAAAAATCTCAGAGGGAAACTTTAAATAACTGTAATAACCTATATTTTTAAGTGGTATGTTTCAGATGCAGCTAGAAATTCAAGAATCAGACCACCAGTCCTCGAGAGGTTTTATATTAAACTAAATGAAACATTTCATTAAGTTACAACACATTAAACACATATACATGGCTACAAATTACCACTATCTGAACATATAACAAATTGCCAAACTAATCTCCATTGAGGCAACAGCAACACATAGGGGAGAATAATCCCCCCGTCGGGGGGGTTTGTGCGGGGATGGGCAGGAGCGAGCGCGAACCCGATCGGCGCTCCCGATCCGGTGGGCGCCGCCAGTTTACGTGGGTGGGCCAATTAAGGCCCACCCATCGTGACGCACAGCCGGAAGCACTGAGCAGTCCCTGTGCGGGCAGTGGGGGGGGATTCTCTGAGAGGTTCCCTGCGCTCTTAGAGATCTCCCCGAGGCACAGAGGCGCCTCAGGGAGATTGGTTTCAGCGCTAAAGTTTGAAATAAAGGTTTGTAACACTTTTAAAACATGTCCCCTCATGTGACACTATCACATGAGCTGGGACATGTCAAAGGCTAAAAGTATAAATTGTTATTACGTTTTAAAACACTTCATGAAACCTCAACCCGCCCATTGATGAAGTTTCATGAAAAATGGGAAAACCGCCTGGGCTCTTCACGAGCCCGCCAACCTTAAGATTGGGCGGGCAGCAATCTTAACCATTCTTAACAGGTTTAATGACTTCCTCAAGGGCCTTAGACAGTTTGGCGGGTGCGTAGCTGACATGGCTACATGTCCGCCGAACTGACAATCTAAATGATGCGCGGTGACATTGGGACGACCGATCGACATCACTGCGCAGGTAAGAGAGTTTTGGATGACATTTTACGCGTCAGCGAGTGGACCCCGCCCCCGCTCGCCAACAGGAAAATTATTCCCATAGACTTTCAAGCAGACACCAGGCAAAGCATTTTCACTTAACGCATTCAAAATAAGGTTCCTTTCACTTTGGTTCCTTGCACACACAGTGGTAGGCTTAAAGGCATTGATCTTACATTGCCTCTGCCCTGCACGCACAAAACTGGTACCGGTTAAATCCAGCATATCTCATTGAATGTAAATTCTCATTGTATCACTCGTCCTTTTGAACTCCACCTCTTCTAACAGTAAAACCCTTTTCATAGTACCAATTTTATTCGTAATATAAACATATTGCTTGGTCTCTGCTAGCTAGGTGCCAGATTTCACTCGCCTTCTTGAATGCTCTATTCAACAAAATGCAAATGCACTCTACCTCTCTTATATCTCAAAACTAGTACACATCAAAGCACTCAGACTAGCTGGCTTTAATCCAATTAAGACACACCTATTGAGTGTCATGGGGAGATGGTTAGATTCTCTCTTGTTGGAGATGACCATTGCTTGACACTTGTGTGGCTGTCATGAAGCGATTAATGTATATAATATTATTGGAAATTTGTTTTAAAAATAGAGGTTTTTTTGTTCTTATTTTGGATTTCCAGTATCCGCTGTATTTTGCTTTTATGTTCATTTCCCAAAGAGGGGGTAATCAACCAGCTGTAGAAGTTGGTGGGTTGGGCCTGCTGCGGGGCGAGGGGAAAGGGGGCTGAAACAGATGTTGGGTGGGTGCAAGATTCTTAAAAGCCCACAAAAATTTCCTTTTTTGGAGGCCTCTGGTGATGTCTTTAAGAATCGCCAGTTAGGCCTTTCAACTTAGGCCAATCCCCCCGTATCAATATCCTGGGGGGTTTCCATTGACCAGAAACTGAGCTGGAGCAGCCATATACATACTGTGGCTACAAGGGCAGGTCAGAGGCTGTGAATTCTGAGGCGGGTAACTCACCTCCTGACTCCCCAAAGCCTGCCCACCATCAACCAGGCACAAGTCAGGAGTTTGATGGAATACTCTCCACTTGCCTGGATGAGCGCAGCTCCAATAACACTCGATAAGCTCCATACCATTTAAGACAAAGCAGCCGCTTGAGTGACGTCCCATCCACCACTTTAAATATTCACTCCCTCCTCCACCAATACACAGTGGTAGCAGTGTATACCATCTACAAGATGAACTGCAGCAACTCACCAAGGTCCCTTCCAGTACCTTCCAACCCACGACCTCTACCTAAGAATAAGGCAGCAGATGCTTGGGAACACTGTTCCCTTCCAAGCCATACACCACCCTGAATTGGAACTCTGTTTCTGTGCCTTCACTGACACTGGGTCAAAATTATGGGACTCCCTTCCTAACAGTGCTGTGGGTATACCGACACCAAGAGTGCAATGGCTCAAGGAGATAGCTCACCACCACCTTCTCAAGGGCAATTAGGGATGGTCAATAAATGCTGGACTAGCCAGCAATGCCCATGTCCTGTGAAAGGATGGAAAAAAAAAATAATTTTCATGAAACTTCAGTAACAAGGATGAGATTTAACGAGACAAAATCTCAGAACTGAACTCTGCTGAAGCATCACACTGAAACGCTAACTGGT
This sequence comes from Cetorhinus maximus, assembly GCF_964194155.1. Classification (NCBI taxonomy): domain Eukaryota; kingdom Metazoa; phylum Chordata; class Chondrichthyes; order Lamniformes; family Cetorhinidae; genus Cetorhinus; species Cetorhinus maximus. The sequence continues at coordinate 4,359,020 of NC_135893.1, forward strand.
CTTTTTCACTTTGCTGATTGATCTGGTGTGCCCTTGTAATATTTTCTTTTTCTAAAATTTAAAATACATGAGATCAGAAATGTCTCCTAATGATAATACCAGGCGAACACCAAGTGAGTCTGTATGACATTCCTGTCACAGCTATTAATCAGTAACGTAGAGGGAAGATGGATATGATTTGAAAGTAGTTAAGTGTCATTTACTATTATCGTGGCCTGTATTGTTCATTAGGTCAAACATGGGCAAGCAAACCTCCTGCTGATTACCACCTACCACCCTCCATCAGCTGATGAATCAGTACTCTTCCATGTTGAGCATTGCTTGGAAAAAGCAATGAGGGGGGCAATGGCACAGAATGTACTCTGGAGAGAGTGCAGAGTAGGTCTACAAGAATGTTGCGAGGGTTAGAGAAGTGTAGCTACGAGGAGAGATTGGATAAGTTGGGGTTATTTTCCTTAGAACAAAGGTGACTTGATTGAGGTGTACAAAATTATGAGGGGAATAGATAGAGTGGACAGAATAAAATTATTTCCCATGATGGAGAATTCGAGAACCAGGGGACATAGATTCAAGATAAGTGGCAGGAGGTGTAGGGGGGACAAGAGGAAGAACTTTTTTTACGCAGAGGGTAGTGGGTGTCTGGAATTCGCTGCCCAAGTTGGTGGTAGAGGCAGAAACTTTAAACTCTTTTAAAAAGTACCTGGATCTGCACCTAAAGTGCTGTAAGCTGCAGGGCTATGGGCCAGGTGCAGGAAGGTGGGATTAGAAAGGGCAGCTGGGTGTCCTCAGGCTGGCATGGACAAGATGGGCCTTTTCTATGTAACTTTTCTATCCTGCTATGCTTCTATGGGTGGGGGGCTTCAATGTCCATCACCAAGAGTGGCTCAGTGGCAGCACTATTGACTAAGCTGGCCAAGTCCTGAAGGGCATTTCTGCCACAGTGGGCCTATAGCAGGGTGATAAGGAAACCATCAAGACCGAAATACCTAATTGATCACACCTTCACCAATCTACCTGTCACGGATGATTCTGTTCATGACATGGTGCAGTAACCACCACATGACCTTGTGGAGACAAAGTCTCGTCTTCACACTGAAGACACCCTCCACTGTGATGTGTGGCATTACCATCATGCTAAATGGGACAGGCTTAGAACAGATCCAGCAGTTCAAAATTGGGCAGCCATGAGGTGCTGAGGGCCGTCAGCAGCAGAATTGTAATCAACCACAATCTGTAACCTCATGGCCCAGCACATCCCCAACTCTACCAATACTATCAAGCAGGGGGATCAACCATGGTTCAATGAGAAGTTTAGGACAGCATTCCAGGAGCAGCACCAGGCATACCTAAAAAAGTGGTGTCAACATGGTGAAGCTATAACACAGGACTACTTGCATTTTAAACACAGGAGCCGCATGCGAAAGGCAGAGCTAAGTAATCCCATAACCAACAGATCAGGTCAAAACTCTGCAGTCCTGCCACATGCAGTTGGGAATGATGGTGGGCAATTTAAACAACTAAATAGAGGATGAGGATCCACAAATATCCCCATCCTCTGAGGGGGGTGCCTAGCACATCAGTTCAAAAGACAAAGCTGAAGTATTCGCAACCATTGTCACCCAGAAGCGCCGAATGGATGATCCAAATCGGCCTCCTCCTGAGATCCCCAGTATCACAGATCCAGTCTTCATCCAATTCAATTCACTTCACATGGTATCAAGGACCGATTGAAAGGAATGTATTTGGCAAAGATTTTGGGTACTGACAACATTCCAGCTGTATTAGTGAACACTTCTGCTCCACAACTATCTGCAGCCCAGCTGCTGTTCTAGTACAGCTACAACACTGGCATCGACCCAACAATGTGGAAAATTGCCCAGCTACGTCCTGTCCGCAAAAAACAGGACAAATCCAATCCGGCCAAAAGCTGCCTCATCAGTCTATTCTCAATCATCAGCAAAGCGATGAAAGGTGTCAACAACAGTGCTATCAAGCTGAACTTACACAACAAAACCTGTTCACTGATTCTCAGTTTGGGTTCCACCAGGGTCACTAAGCTCCAGACTTTGTTAGTCATGGTCCAAAATGGGCAAAAAAGTTGGATTCCAAAGGTGAGGTGAGAGCGACTGTCCTTGACTTCAGGGCAGCTTTTGACTAAATGCTGCACCAAACAGTCAATGAGAATTGGGGAAATCTCTCTATGGTTGGAGTCATGCCAGGAAAGGATGATAGCTGTGATTGCTGGAGGCCCAATCATCTCAACTCAGGACATCGCTGCAGGAGTTCCTCAGGGTAGTGTCAGGCCAGGCCATCTTCAGCTGCTTTAACAATGCTTCTCTCCAACAAGAGGTCAGAAATGACATTGTTTGCTGATGATTCAGTGTTCAGTGCTAATTGCAACTCCTCAGATACTGAAGCAGTCCGTGTCCATATGCAGCAACACCTGGACAATATCCAGGCTTGGGCTCTAAGTGGCAAGTAACTTTCATGCCACACAAGTGCCAAGCAATGAGCATCTCCAACAAAAGAGAGAATCTAACCATCTTCCCAAGACATTCAATGGCAATATCATTGCTGAATCCCCCAACATCAACATCTTCGGGGTTACCATTGACCAGAAACTGAACTGGACCAGCCATATAAATACTGTGGCAACAAGAGCAGGTCAGAGGTTGGGAATTCTGCGGTGAGGGACTCATCTCCTGATTCCCTGAAGCCTGTCCATCATCTACAAGGCATCAGTCAGAAGTCTGATGTAATACTTTCCACTTCCCAGAATGAGTGCAGCTCCAACAACACTCCATCCAGGACAAAGCAGCCCACTTGATCGGCATGCTATCTACCACCAACTGTCACTCCTTGCACCAAAGGTGCACAGTGGCAGCAATGTGCACCAGATACAAGATGCACTGCAGTACCTCGCCAAGGCTCCTTCAACAGCACCTTCCAAACCCCTGACCTCTACCACCTAGAAGAACAAGGGCATCAGACCGATGGGAATATCACCACTTGCAAGTTCCCCTCCAAGCTACACATCATCCTGTCTTGGAACTATAACTCTGTTGCTTCACAGTTGCTGGGTCAAAAGCCTGGAATCCTCTTCCTAACAGCACTCTGGGTGTAGCTACACCACATGGACTACAGCGGTTCAAGACAGCAGCTCATCAACACCTTCTCAAGGGCAATTAGGGTTGGGCAATAAATGCTGACCTTGTTAGCATCGCCCACGTCTCATAAATGCAAAACAAAATATTGGAGAAGTTTGGATCTCAATGTCTTGTGAGGTGGTGGAAGTTACAGGAATAGGAAAGTACGAGACCCTGGACGAATTTAAAAACAAGGATGAAAGATCTAAAATTGAGGTACTGCCAGACTGGGAGCCAATGCAGGTGAGCACATACAAAGATGATGGGTCAGTGGCACTTGTGCAAGTTGAGATATGGGCAGTAGAATTGGATGAGCACAAGTTTAAGTACGGTGGATGATGGGAGCCTGGCCAGGGAGGGCCCTGGACGAGTCAAGTCTAGAGGTAGCAAAGGTGATGTGAATTTCAGCAGCAGATGAGCTGAGGCAGGGGCAGTCGATATTACAATAATAGAAATTGGGCAGTCTTGGTAATGGGGCAGATACGTGGTTAGAAGCTCAACTCAGGGTGACATGAAGTTTCAATCAGTCTGTTTCAGCCTCAACTCAGTTGCCAGCAAGAGGAATGGAGTCGGTGGCCAGGGAAAAGTGTTTGTGGTGAGTATTGAACACAATGGCTTCAGTCCTCCTGATGTTTAGTTAGAGGAAATTTCTGCTCATTCAATACTGGAGGTTGGACAAACAGTCCGACATTTTAGAGGCGGTGAAGGGGTTGAGAGAGGTGGTGGTGAGACAGAGCTGAGTGGCATCAGCGTAAAGTGGAACGTAACATTCTGTTTTCAAATTATGTTGTTGAAGGGCAGTATATAGATGAGAATTAGAAGGGTCATAGAAACATAGAAAATAGGAGGAGTAGGCCATTCAGCCCTTTAAGCCTGCTCCGCCATTCATTATGATCATGGCTGATATCCAACTCAAAAGCCTGCTCCTGCTTTCTCCCCGTATCCTTTGATCCCTTTCGCCCCAAGAGCTATATCTAACTCCTTCTTGAAAACAAACAATATTTTGGCCTTAGCTACATTCTGTGGTAGCGAATTCCACAGGCTCACCACTCTCTGGGTGAAGAAATTTCTCCTCATCTCAGTCCTAAATGGTCTACCCCGTATCCTCAGACTGTGACCCCTGGTTCTGGACTCCCCCACCATCGGGAACATCCTTCCTGCATCTACCGTGTCTAGAATTTTATAGGTTTCTATGAGATCCCCCTCATTCTTCTGAACTCCAGCGAATATAACCCTAACCGACTCAATGTCTCCTCATAGGTCAGGCCCACCATCCCAGGAATCAGTCTGATAAACCTTTGCTGCACTCCCTCTATAGCAAGAACATCCTTCCTCAGATAAGGAGACCAAAACTGCACACAATATTCCAGGGGTGGCCTCACCAAGGCCCTGTATAATTGCAGCAAGACATCACTGCTCCTGTACTCGAATCCTCTGGCTATGAGGGCCAACAAACCATTTGCCTTCTTTACCACCTGCTGCACCTGCATGCTTACCTTCAGCGACTGGTGTATGAGGACACCCAGGTCTCGTTGCACATTCCCCTCTCTCAATTTATAGCCATTCAGATAATAACCTGCATCCTGTTTTTGCTACCAAAGTGGATAAGCTCACATTTATCCACATTATACTGCACCTGCAATGCATTTGCCCACTCACTCAGCTTGTCCAAATCACACTGAAACATTTCTGCATCCTCCTCTCCCCTGTCAGTAAACTCTGTGTTGGGAGTATTGCTTTGTGCGAATCGGAACTCTGGCCCGTAACTTCCGTGGAGTGGTAATCAGAGTTAAATTGCCACTCCGCTCCCAGCTGATTTACCATGAAATCCAGCCACTCCTTTTCCGCCCGACCTTTCAACTCAGGCCGGGTGAGAACTGTGCAGTACAGCGGGCTCCTGAGGCTTTGTGTCGAGGGCAGGAGAGTCAGAGATAAGGAAGCCACGACCTCTTTTTACAGCACTAGCTGCTGTAAAGGAGGTAAGTTTAAGGGTCCAGTTATTTGAGAAGCCTGGGCGAAGGTAAGTTTGTAAGGTAACTGGGCAGGTTTGGGGGTAGGGGGTGGATCGGGTGCTCAGGGTTGGTTGGTTGGGGGAGTGTCATGAAGCTATTTATGTATATGATATTATTGGAAACTATTTTTTCTTTTAAGATAGAGGTTTAGTCTGTGGGTGAGTCTTAATTGGATTAAAGGCAGCCAGTTTGGGTGCTTTGATGTGTACTAGTTTTGAGATGTAAGAGAGGTAGAGTGCATTTGCATTTTTTTGAATAGAGCATTCAAGAAGGGGGGTGAAATCTGGCACCTAGCTAGCAGAGACCAAGCAATATGCTTATATTACTAATAAAATTGGTACTATGAAAGGGGTTTTATTGTTAGAAGACGTGGAGGTCAATGGGGCCAGTGATACAATGAAAATTTACATAGAATGAGATGTATTGGGTATAACAGACAGCAGTTTTGTGTGTGCAAGGCACAGGCAATGTAAGATCAAAGCAGCTGTAAGCCTACAACTGTCTCTGCAGAAACCAAAGTGAAAAGAACCTCATTTTGAATTTGTAAGGTGAAAATGCTTTGCCTGGTGTCTGCTGAAAGTCTACGGGTTGCTGTTGCCTTAATGCAGATTAGTTTAGGCATTTGTTAAAAGTTATGACAGTAGTAATTTGTAGCCACGTGTATATATTTGATAAAAACAAAAACAAAAAACTGCGGATGCTGGAAATCCAAAACAAAAACAGAATTACCTGGAAAAACTCAGCAGGTCTGGCAGCATCGGCGGAGAAGAAAAGAGTTGACGTTTCGAGTCCTCATGACCCTTCAACAGAACTGAGTAATATTATAAGAGAGGTGAAATATAAGCTGGTTTAAGATGGGGGTGCGGGGTGGGGGGGAGAGAAGTTGGGGGGGATGGTGGTTGTAGGGACAAGATGTCACAGACAAAGGAACAAAGAAGTGCTGAAGGTGGTGATATTATCTAAACGAATGTGCTAATTAAGAATGGATGGCAGGACACTCAAGGTACAGCTCTAGTGGGGGTGGGGTGGAAAGACTAACAGGGCATTAAAGGTATAGATTTAAAAATAATGGAAATAGGTGGGAAAAGAAAAATCTATATAAATTATTGGAAAAAAACAAAAGGGAGGGGGAAGAAACGGAAAGGGGGTGGGGATGGAGGAGGGAGTTCAAGATCTAAAGTTGTTGAATTCAATATTCAGTCCGGAAGGCTGTAAAGTGCCTAGTCGGAAGGTGAGGTGCTGTTCCTCCAGTTACGTTGGGCTTCACTGGAACAATGCAGCAAGCCAAGGACAGACGTGTGGGCAAGAGAGCAGGGTGAAGTGTTAAAATGGCAAGCGACAGGGAGGTTTGGGTCTTTCTTGCGGACAGACCGCAGGTGTTCTGCAAAGCGGTCGCCCAGTTTACGTTTGGTCTCTCCAATGTAGAGGAGACCGCATTGGGAGCAACGAATGCAGTAGACTAAGTTAGGGGAAATGCAAGTGAAATGCTGCTTCACTTGAAAGGAGTGTTTGGGCCCTTGGACGGTGAGGAGAAAGGAAGTGAAGGGGCAGGTGTTGCAGCTTTTGCGTGGGCATGGGGAGGTGCCATAGGAGGGGGTTGAGGAGTAGGGGGTGATGGAGGAGTGGACCAGGGTGTCCCGGAGGGAACGATCCCTACAGAATGCCGTCAGGGGGGGTGAAGGGAAGATGTGTTTGGTGGTGGCATCATGCTGGAGTTGGCGGAAATGATGGAGGATGATCCTTTGAATGCGGAGGCTGGTGGGGTGATAAGTGAGGACAAGGGGGACCCTATCATGTTTCTGGGAGGGAGGAAATGGCGTGAGGGCGGATGCGCGGGAGATGGGCCGGACACAGTTCAGGGCCCTGTCAACAACTGTGGGTGGAAAACCTCGGTTAAGGAAGAAGGAGGACATGTCAGAGGAACTGTTTTTGAAAGTAGCATCATCAGAACAGATGCGACGGAGGTGAAGGAACTGAGAATGGGATGGAGTCCTTACAGGAAGTGGGGTGTGAGGAGCTGTAGTCAAGGTAGCTGTGGGAGTCGGTAGGCTTGTAATGGATATTGGTGGACAGTCTATCACCAGAAATTGAGACAGAGAGGTCAAGGAAGGGAAGGGAAGTGTCAGAGATGGACCATGTGAAAATGATGGAGGGGTGGAGATTGGAAGCAAAATTAATAAATTTTTCCAGGTCCCAACGAGAGCATGAAGCAGCAGCTAAGTAATCGTCGATGTACCGGAGAAAGAGTTGTGGGAGGGGGCCGGAGTAGGACTGGAACAAGGAATGTTCCACATACCCCATAAAGAGACAGGCATAGCTGGGGTCCATGCGGGTACCCATAGCCACACCTTTTATTTGGAGGAAGTGAGAGGAGTTAAAGGAGAAATTGTTCAGTGTGAGAACAAGTTCAGCCAGACGGAGGAGAGTAGTGGTGGATGGGGATTGTTCAGGCCTCTGTTCAAGGAAGAAGCTAAGGGCCCTCAGACCATCCTGGTGGGGGATAGAGGTGTAGAGGGATTGGACATCCATGGTGAAGAGGAAGCGGTTGGGGCCAGGGAACTGGAAATCGTGTCAGCCTGTTCCTGCCCCACGGAATTCATTTCTCATTATCTTGACTCCCTTCTCTCTCCCCTTGTCCAGTCCCTTCCCACCTACATCCGTGATTCCTCTGACACCTTACGTCACATCAACAATTTCCAGTTCCCTGGCCCCAACCGGGAACTCATAATCGGGAGTTTAGTTGGTTGGGGCGGGTTTGGTGGTGGGAGGTGGGGGTAGTTCAGTGGGATGTCAGGGGCAGGGATAGGGTCAGTATTATAGTTACCCAGAACTTAGAAGTGGTTTTAATTCTTCTAACTCTTTCTAGGTAACTGTTACTGTAAGACAGTCGGAACCATCCGAAGCTTGCAATTTATGCCATGCTTTCAGATAGATCCCATTGCTGGCCAATTGCCCAACAGGAGTTTGAACTTCCTGAGCAATTGCTGTGCAATCCTTAGGTGGGGACTTCCAGGGGTAGGGGGTGGGGATGGGGGGAGTTCCCCAGCACATCCAGTTCCGATGTCCTGGAGCTCAGAAGTTATGGGCTCTGTCCCTTCTCCTCTGATCCCCTCTGTCCTGCAGAGTGCAGATAAAAATGACAAAGTGCAAGCTTGCAGAAATATCCTCAAGTGTTGGAAATCAGCTACAAAGAAGTAAAAACACACTCTCAGAATAAGTCCTGTGAGCAATAGCCTTTCACTTAGACAAAGAAACGCCCGTCCTCGATCAGTATTTCAAGGCTTTCCAGCCTGTCAATTTCACAGACCCATTAATCCCTCCTTTGCTCTCACCATGTTCACCCTGGTGAGCTTCACACAGCCCAGGAAACCCAGTGCTGGCAGTTAAAGCCAGAATGCAGAGATAAATCTTCAGCCAATTGTTTTTAACGTAAGTAATGCATCGCCCGAACTGTCCCACAGGGGCTTTGCATGTGCTTCCGAAACAGGACTGGTTAAAGAAGTTGTCACGTTCTTGTCGTGTTCCCAATATGCTGGCATTTTTGCTTCTTTAACGACCCCGCCACCCATTCCAATCTACACAAACTGACAGCCCTTCCCCAGCCACGAAGTTCAAATTCCCCTCTGTATATTTGCAAATTACAACCAACCATACACTGATGTAGCAAGTTAAAAATTCTGGAATTTTTTTGATGTACTTACTCAGTCCATTTCTCACATGCTTCAGTTGATGAATCGGTTCTTGAATATGTTCCTTCAGGGCACACCTCGCACACAGTATCTGTGAAATCTGTACCTGAAAAATAAATGTATCAATGTCGGTATCAGATCTTTGGAACTGACTTTGTATTGCCAAGGTCTGTTTGGAAAGCAGGCCTTATGCTTGAAATTACCAGCTATAATACAAGGTACATGAAAATCTGTGTAACTTGCAGGTAATGCACCCAAATTCACTCAGTAATGGTCCCTGCAGCCTGAAAGAGTGACCCAGCAGGATCATCACCAGAGGCTCTTCTGACCAGTATTCACCACTATTGAGACCTCAAAATCAGGACCACCATTCCCGTTATTGTTTTATGCCAGTTTACTCTCAATTATTTGAAGCTTTTTTGTTCTAAAACCACCCGCATTTAAAATAGGGCAAAATAAAACTTGAGGGGAGGTGTAGTATAAGGGTTTGGCACATAAAGGGTTTTTACGTTACCATTACCACAAAATTTTTTGTCTTATCATTATGAATGATAAAGTCGCCATGTTGTACACCATGTTTTTGGGAAGTTACAGGTGCCCACACAGCCACTCGTACATTGTTTCGGTCTGATTATTTTGTGTGCTTAATTATCTCTAACCGGTGTTGGCTTACAGCTTGCACTCAGTAATCACTGTAAACATGTTCAATAAAATAATTAGCACCCCTTAAGATCCAATTATCTTGTGTACTTAAATCTACTGTGTGGGGTTGCAGTTTGCAGTCCATCTTAAGAGGTAAGGACTGTATTACTCCTACTCTTCTTACTGGAGGAATTTGGGATATAGGAGGGAGGTCTGTTGTAAAATGGTGGATGTAGTTCGATAGTTCTTAGTAAGTTATTCGTAGACTTAGGTAGTTCAACCAAAAGTGTTTATTAACCACTAGTAACTATATATATATATATATATATGTATACAGTAAAGGGTCTAACCTAGGAGCTGTCTACATGCTTGCTTCTACACACAGCTCTGTCCAACACTACACTGGCCTCGAGCTGCGAATCATGTGTCCCCTTACATCATTATGTGGGTGGTGCTGCACCCAGTCCCATGTTAACTCTTTATGTTTCAGACCCTTATATACATCTCCGCCGAAGTCTTTATCCAACGTATTTATAAGTTATCCCTGTTTACCCACTGTATTAACAACATTACTACTATCACATCTCCCGTCTTCAAGTCTCTGAGTTCACTGGTTCAGGCGGTCTGGAGGCGTTGTAACCCTTCTATATCTTGTTCTCACTACAATCAGAGGAATGGTAGGCCCTATCATTGCAGGTCCACCTTATTGAATTGGAAGTTGTTCTGGCATCAGGGTGTCTTTTCATCATTTTTCTGTTCTTTGACACTGAATTGCTCTTTGCTGATTCCCCAGTTGTAGTGACAGAAATTAGTTGGTTTACCCTGTTCTTTACGAGGTAAAGGAATTCACAGCTCATCTCTACAGTGTTCTTTCCTTTCCTTCCATCGTGTGGCTCGTCATGATACATATTGGGACAGAAGATGGCCCTTCCTGTTGTGAGGGTGTGATTGGTATTCAGCTCACCTTTTCGCTTGGCAGCATGTTGTGATCAGTGGATGGCTGCTACTATTCTCCAACATCATCCATGGCACTGTCATGCTGGCTGGAGATTGCAGCGTCGCCTTTGTGGCCTCCGAGTTTATCTGACCAACAGAGTCAGAGCCAGAGGTTGAGGTTCTTCTCGCTGCTGGTTGCTCTCTTGATTATCATCAACTCCAGGCGCTGTGGTAACCATGTGAATGGTTGGCTGCTCTGACCAATGAAGGGCTTCTGGTACCTGCACAGAAAGTGGACAAACCAGCTGTGCAAAGAGAGAAGACAATTCAGAGATGAAGGCCTAGTCGAGAGGACCTTTCTTGTTGGAGTGCTTGGGAAATTGCAGTTCTGTATAATTTATGACAGATGTTGTCTTGACATCTTCTGCTTTTTTGAGGAGATTTAGGGTTACACAGGCATCTCTGCTCAGGAGAGAAAAAGAATGGTTACAGGTGATGTACATTAGCTCGAAGGTTTGATTGGCACCGTAACTTAATGGTTCCAGAATTATGCCTATGACCGGAAGTCGGATACCTCTGGGCCCATAAAGTGGTGTGTCTGTTGTTCTTAGCCAGGGGGGTCTCAGCCACGGTTCTTTGCCAATAGGATGGTAACCTTGGTTCTCATGTCCAACTTAAAGTTTGTGAGATTTACTGAGATGTCTGCATTCCAGAATGAAAATCCAGGGTCTTTGACCTGACCCAAGAAGCATGGTTGTGTGTCCTCTTGGTGTGCTGTCTTGACCTCATGAATCATCTTGCGATCCTCTGTGTTTTGATGTTTTAGCTTTGCACATTTTTCCAATGTGTCCTTTTCAGTTGCATTAAAAGCATTGGGCTGAAATTGCTGGACACTGATCATGCCTGTGGGGCCGCTTTGCTCCACAGTGCTGGCATGGTTGCTCTACTACTCAGTTAGGGTATTGTTTCCCTTGGCTTGGAGTGTCCCTGTTTCTGTGCTGTTTCTCTAGCTGGACAGTGGGGTTTACTTTGTACCACGGTTTACTTTCTCCTCTTAATATGGATCTGTACTCAAATAGATTTCAGATTGCTTGACAAGGGTCAAATCTTCCTTCACTTGAAGCATGTCTGAGAGTATGTCGTCCGCCACTCCTACACTATTGTATCCCAGATTAGCTCAGATTTCACATCACCGTAATCACGGCCTTCGGCCATCTGTACAGCTCATTAATGAAGGAGACAACAGATTTGCCTGGACGCTAGACATGTTTGTTAAATTTTGCTCTTTCAAGGATTCTGTTACTTCAGAAGTTTAAAAGAAGTGTTGAATGGTTTTCAAACTTCATCAAATTATGCAGATGATTCATTTATTCCTTATCTAGCTATTATATCATTGGCTATCAGGCCTACCGAATAAAGCAGTGTGTTAACTTGTTCAGCTTCTGTCTTTTTATCCAAACCTGAAGCAATCCTGTGTCTAAGGAATGGCTTTCTCAAGTTTCCCAACTTTGTGATTGATTTGGGCCTTGGATAAATCCAAGGAACAGTAGATTTCTGATGCATGGTTAAATATTTTTAAATGCAGGTTCAGCTTTAAGAGGTTTCCGAAAATCCAAGATGGTGCCACTGTATGCTTCTGTGCAAAGGGTTTTTCGCATTTGCTGGTTTTGGCAGGCTCCTGCAGGCATGGTGCTCGCAATCTCAACATTTAGATTTTTTGAACAATGGCTGCCCGGACAAACTAGTTAAAGCGCTCCCTGCTTTAGTATTATGTTTTTGGGTTGTTGAATTGTCGAATTCTGGCTTTTGCTTGGTTGTAAAGTTGCCTACTCAGTCGTGATTAATCTTTCATTATTTTTTTCCTTTTAGAAGTGGGCTTGGCTGTGGCAGCATAATTTAGGCACAGAATCAGGAATCGGGTTTCTCTCAGTGTGATTTAAATGGCAATTTCTGACCACTGCAATTTTTAAACTTCTTCAGGACTTGCTTAGTCCAGGAATCTTTTTACTTTTTATCTCATACCCGCTAGGTCTGCTGACTCTGCATCTCTGGGTTTTGAAACTTGGTTTCCATGGGATCCCATGTAGTCTTTGGCTGCAGTGAAGAGTTTTATTTCTGCCCTCAGCTTCCAAGTTTTCTTTGGAGCTTTTCTCTGGTGATTTCCATCTGCGCTTTCGCTTCTTGAGCTTTTCTGCCGGTCAGAATGCTTCTTTGATTTTTTTCCTTTGGTGTTCCAGGATTTTAATTTTCTTCTGCAGCCTTTGCAAGGTTTTGGGTTCTTCCATTCACCATCACCATGTTGTAGGATGTTGGGTACAGCTCAGTAACTCTTAGTAAGGTAATAATAGTCTTAGGTTGTTCAATTGTCAGTATTTATTAACTACTAGTAACTATATCCATGTGTACAGTAAAGGGTCTAAGCTAGGAGCTGTCTCCATGTTTGCTTCGACACACCGTTCTGTCCAACACTGCAATGACCTCTAGGTGTGGGTCATGAGTTCTCTTACATCACTATGTGAATGGTACTGTACCCTGTCCCACATAAACCCTTTATACAACACGGTGCAGACAGCAGGAATAAAGCTATCAAAAGCTCTGCCATCAATGGTTGGAAAATGGGAGGGAGAGTTGTCCAGGAGGCTGGAATCAGAGGGTTGTCAGGTTCATGAGAGGATCTGTGGCTGGAAGTAGTTACAGAGGTAGGGATGTGAAAATCCATGGAGGGATTTGAGGATGAAGCCAGTGATTTTAAATGGGATCTGTTGTCTAACAGGGAAGACGTGCAGGTCGGTGAGCAGAGATGATGGGGTAATGGTGTGGACAGGAATGTGGGAAGCCCAGGTTTCAGGCAAAATTGAGTTTTGCCCAGTAAAAGGCAAGTGATGAATTAGGCAAAGGGAGCCTAAATCCATATGGCCTAATAATAGGTGAAAAATGTTCCATAGGATGAATTAGTGCATCTGAAGATAGGCCTAAAGGGCTGAATTTTCACTTTGGGGGCACAAAATAAGAGCTGGGACTATTTCCAGATCTCAAACCAGCCCAAAAGGGGCAATGTTGACCTGGAATGTTGACAAGTCCCCTTAATTGACACTGGGACTGTTTAAGGGCAGCTGGCGGGCTCTCGAAGCTGGATTGCCAGAGGCCTTCCAGCTTCAGAGATGCGCCCGGTTGCAGTGCAAGTTAAACAATTATTGAGCCTAACAGCCTGTCTGCCTTGTGGGGCGGGTAGTCTTCCAGTGCCCTGAACCCACATCGGCCATAATGGCTGACGTCAGGAAGGGGGTCAGGAAGCCAGCACGCCAGCCAGCCACATAATTTTTGTGCCCCATTTGCCTCCATTCCCGATGTCAGCAAGGCCCAAAAATCCAGCCCAGAGACTGTCCCAGATTTGTCCATGATCCTTATTGGAATAAACCTGACAAGCTTCAGGTGCCATTCGGGTGTCCCAATGCAGATTGCCTGTCTGGGAACAAGCTCCCTCTAGTTATATCAAATTTGGTTTGTTTCCCTAGTCCTGCCCATAATCAAATCCATCAGACCAATAAAAGGTCAAATGACACTTTAGGATCAAGTATATGGCAACCAGCCTTCGTACCTGATTGTCCATCCTCTGCTGCTACTATCCTAAGGGATATAGTGGAGGAAAGTCATGCATATTATCTTTCACCATAAGAGAGGATTAATTAATGAAACATAAGGAACTCTGAAGCCATACCTTTCTCTTTAACTCCTTCACCTGGAGGGCATGTTTTATGCTTTCTACCCAGCTGGCAGGGTTTGTCTATGCAGTAATAACCTTCTCTTGGTTCACATACTGTATTTTGTGTATAGGTACATTCACGTTTAACTTGAAGCCCAAGCTCTATAAATAGAAAACATGATAGAAATGAAATATGAACTACTTCATTTTATACCTCCTTATGAGGTACACAATGGATACAAAACATGAAATAGCGAAGGCTTCTCTTTTAAGATTAGAATCTAGAGGATTGATTTTGACTTTTGGGTGGCCAACTGGGTGGAGCGCATCAGCCAATCATTCAATCTAATGAAGAAGAGGGCACCATGATTCGGAGCCCCCAGACTTGTTGACATGAGCCAGCAAGTTGTAATATTTAATAAGGGGGCGTGGATTGGGGGCCAATCTCAGAGTCACAAAGTTCCTGCTTTTCCAGTAACTTGTTCTCATTGTTTCTTTATTGTCATGTTTCTATTTTGCACATTCCTTTCAAACATTTTCCCCTTCCTTCACACAGAGACTCTGACTGGCGATTTTCTGGTTCATATTTTTCAGTTAATATTTTTAATGTTTTCCTCAGATTCTTGAGTGCTTTTTTATAGATCAGTTTTTTTTAAATCATATATACTGAGTGTCTTGGCTTTCACTTACAGGAGGAGATTAAGAATGGGAAAATTTTGATTTGGCTCATTTGTGGCTGCATTTAGCTCCTTCCATTTCTTGTTAACAATCCTTTCAGCATTCCTTTCTTACAACTTTGTTGACGACTACCACCTAGTTCTGTAGGAGCATTAGAAGGTAGAACAGGAGTAGACAATTCAGTCCTTGAACCTTTTCAATTGAATTATGGCTTGTGTTCCTCCACATCATTTACCCCTCTTTGCTCCGTATCATTTTGATACACTTACCAAAAATCTATCAAATTCAATCTTGAAAATTTCAACTGACCTAGAACCCAGAGACTTTCAGGAAGGCAGTTCCATATTTCCACTATCCTTTATTTGAAAAAACTACTTTCAAATTTCACCCTTAAATGGCTGAGTTCTAATTTTAAGATTACACCCCTTGTTTTGGATTTTCACCCCATTTGAGTTTCTCTGTATCTTGTCAATTAAATCCCTTTAATGTTTTAAAGCGCTTGATTACTTCAGCCCTCAGAACTAAGCTCAAGGCAATACAAACAGAATTCATGAAATTTGTACTCACAATTTATTTTTCCCGTTAATTCCTAATATAATTCTGATGAATCTGTGCTGCACCCCCACCAAGGCCAATGTCCAAGGTCAACAACCTGAATCATGAACAGGGCCTTCCTCTCTCCACTGATGATGCTGCCTGACTTGCTGGGCACTTACAGAACTTTATATTTACATGTTAAATATGCGGGCAGTTGTTTTTCATCCCCAATAGTTCAGTACTGTAATTAAATGCCCCAAGCAGTCTGGATTATATTGCATTAGCTCATTTCAACGAGAGTATCTGAAGGGATGAACTGGTTTCATGTCCACGGGCAGAAGACTCAGCAACTGCTCCCATTCCTCTACAACACAGATGTGTGTCCTGCCTGAAAGGACGTCCTTTGTTCATTGACTGCTGATGCTTCATCCTGAGCACTTGTTGGGTCGTTTTTTTGTCAGTGGTGGTTTGTCATTGTCTTCCACTCATCCAAGCCTACTGTAGCCAGAACAGGAGTTGAACCCATACTGTTGCCATTATTCCGAACCACACACTAACCACATAAGCTAACCAGCCACCTTCCTCTACTACATTAAATGACAAAAGAACAAAGAACTAAGAAAAGTACAGCATAGGAACAGGCCCTTCGGCCTTCCAAGTCTGCGCCGATCATATTGCCCGTCAACTAAAACATTTTGTACTTCCGGGGTCCGTATCCCTCTATTCCCATCCTATTCATGTATTTGTCAAGCTGCCTCTTAAACACCACTATCGTACCAGCTTCCACCAGCTCCTCTGGCAGCGAATTCCAGATACTCACTACCCTCTGCGTAAAAAACTTGCCCCGCGCATCTCCTCTATAGTTTTCTCCTCTCACCTTAAATCTATGTCCCCTAGTAATTGACTCTTCCACCCTGGGAAAAAGCTTCTGACTATCTACTCTGTCCATGCCACTCATAATTTTGTAAACTTCTATCAAGTCGCCCCTCAATCTCTGTCGCTCTAGTGAGAACAATCCGAGTTTCTACAACCTCTCCTCATAGCTAATGACCTCCAGACCAGGCAGCATCCTGGTAAACCTCCTCTGCACCCTCTCCAACGCCTCCATATCCTTCTGGGAATGTGGTGACCAGAATTGCACGCAATATTCCAAGTGTGGCCTAACCAAGGTTCTATACAGCTGCAGCATGACTTCCCAGCTTTTATACTCAATACCCCTGCCAATGAAGGCAAGCATGCCATATGCCTTCCTGACTATCTTATCCACCTGCGTTGCCACTTTCAGTGACCTGTGGACCTGTACACCCAGATCCATCTGCCCGTCGATGCACTTAAGGGTTCTGCCATTTACTGTATAATTCCTGCCTGTATTAGACCTTCCAAAATGCATTACCTCGCATTTGTCCGGATTAAACTCCATCTGCCATTTCTCCGCTCAAGTCTCCAACCGATCTATATTCTGTTGTATCCTTTGACAATCCTCTTCACTATATGCAACTCCTCCAACCTTAGCGTCGTCTGCAAACTTACTAATTAGCCCAGTTACATTTTCCTCCGAATCATTTATGTATACTACAAACAGCAAAGGTCCCAGCACTGATCCCTGTGGAACACCACTAGTCACAGCTCTCCATTCAGAAAAGCACCCTTCCACTGCTACCCTCTGTCTTCTATGACCAAGCCAATTCTGTATCCATCTTGCCAGCTCACCTCTGATCCCGTGCGACTTTACCTTCTGTACCAGTCTGCCATGAGGGACCTTGTCAAAGGCCTTACTGAAATCCATGTATATAACATCCACTGCCCTTCCATCGTCGATCATCTTTGTCACTTCCTCGAAAAACTTGATCAAGTTAGTGAGACACGACCTCCCCATCACAAAACCATGCTGCCTCTCACTAATACGCCCATTTGCTTCCAAATGGTAGTAAATCCTGTCACAAAGAATCTTCTCCAACAATTTCCCTACCACTGACGTAAGGCTCACCAGCCTGTAATTTCCTGGATTATCCCTGCTACCCTTCTTAAACAATGGAACAACATTGGCCATTCTCCAGTCCTCTGGGACCTCACCCGTAGCCAGTGAGGATACAAAGATTTCTGTCAAGGCCCCAGCAATCTCCTCCCTTGCCTCCCTCAGTAATCTGGGGTAGATCTCATCTGGCCCTGGGGACTTATCCACCTTAATATTCTTCCAAACACCTAAATCCTCCTCTTTTTTGATCTCAACATGATCCAGGCTATCTACACACTCATCCCAGACAAATCGACTGCTAAGTCCTTCTCTTTGGTGAATACTGATGAGAAGTATTCATTTAGTATCTCTCCCATTTCTTCTGGCTCCGCACACAGATTCCCACCTCTGTCCCTGAGTGGGCCTACCCTTTCCCTGGCTACCCTCTTGCTTTTTACATATGTATAAAAGGCCTTGGGATTTTCCTTAATCCTGGTTGCCAGTGACTTTTCATGACACCTTTCAGCCCTCCTGACTCCTTGCTTAAGTTTCTTCCTACTTTCTTTATATTCTCCACGGGTTTCATCTGTTCCCAGCCTTCTAGCCCTTACGAATGCTTCCCTTTTCTTTTTGACTAATCTCACAATATCCTTCATTATCCAAGGTTCCTGAAACTTGCCATGCTTATCCTTCATCCTAGCAGGAACATGCCAATCCTGAATTCTTATCAACTGATGTTTGAAAGCCCCCCACATGTCAGTTGTTGATTTGCCATCAAACATCCGCCTCCAGTCTAGATTCCTCAGTTCCTGCCTAATATTGTTATCATTAGCCTTCCCCCAATTAAGCACCTTAACCCGAGGACTCCTGTTATTCTTATCCACCAGTACCTTGAAACTTACTGAATTATGGTCACTTTTCCCAAAATGCTTCCCTACTGAAACTTTGACCACCTGGCCGGGTTCATTCCCTAATACCAGGTCCAGTATTGCCCCTTCCCTAGTTGGACTATCTACATATTGTCTCAGGAAGCACTCCTGGACGCACCTTACAAATTCTGCACCATCCAAACTCCTAGCACTAAGTGATTCCCAGTCAATATAGGGAAAGTTAAAATCACCCACCACAACAACCCTATTGCTTTTACATCTTTCCAAAATCTGCCTACATAACTGTTCCTCAATCTCCCGCCGGCAATTGGGAGGCCTTTAGTAAACCCCGAACATTGTGACTGCACTCTTCCTATTCCAGAGTTCTACCCATATTGCCTCGCTGCATGAGCCCAACGAGGTATCCTCCTGTTGTACAGCTGTGATATTCCCCTTAACCAGCAGTGCAACTCCCCCAACTCTTTGACATCCCTCTCTATCCTGCCTGAAACATCTAAATCCTGGAACGTTTATCTGCCAATCCTGTCCATCCTTCAACCAAGTCTCTGTAATAGTAATAACATCATATTCCCAAGTACTAATCCAAGCTCTCAGCTCATCTGCCTTGCCTGTTATACTTCTCGCATTGAAACAAATGCATTTCAGACCCCCAGTCCCACTGTGTTCAGTAATTTCTCCCTGCCTGCCCTTCCTTTTAGTCCTACTGGCCATATTCACTGGTTCCCAGACCTTTATTTCACCTGCTGACCTGTTTCTCTGGTTCCATACTAGTTTAAACCCTCCCAAGTGACACTAGCAAACCTTGCAGCCAGGATATTGGTGCCCCTCCAGTTTAGATGCAACCCGTCCTTCTTGTACAGGTCCCATCTGCTCTAGAAGAGATCACACTGATCCAGATATCGGAAACCCTCCCTCCTACACCATCTGTTCAGCAACGTGTTCAGCTGCACTATTTTCCTATTTCTAAGCTCACTGGCACGTGGTACCGCTGCTCTGGGTACTGCTGTTGTTTTCCCCTGATAGGCCATCCCCCCCCAACAGTATCCAAAATGGTATACCTGTTAGAGTGGGGGACAGCCACAGGGGATTTCTGCACTGATTGCCTGCCCCTTCTAGCGGTCACCCATCTATCTGTCTGTACCTTGGGTGTGACCACATTTCCAAAACTCCTGTCAATGACGCTTTCCGCCACGTGACTGCTCCTAAGTGCATCAACTGCTGCTCCAACCGATCCATGCGGTCTGTGAGGAGCTGCAATTGGGTACACTTCCTGCAGATGTAGTTGTCCGCGACACTTGAAGCATCACAGATTTCCCACATCCCACAGGTGAAGCATTTCACCCCAGCAGAAGAGGACTTGGCTGTCATGGCCCCTTCCTCTCAACAGATTGTTTCCTTTATGAATAGTGACTATTTGGGTGACGGTCAGGAGAGTTAATGGCACTGGCGCAACCACATACCAGCATAGGTCAGCATTCTTGGCAAAAGAGACGACAGAAAAAGTGTGCTTGTCTAACAGGAAATGTGATAAATGTAATTGACATTTAATCTGATCACACCAAACTCCAAAACAAGGTTTTGGTCACAGGAAATTCTACATCAGATTTGAAGTTGAACTGTACGATTTCATCATTGATATAGTCAGACACTCCCTCCCCAACAGCACTGTGGGTGTGCATACACCACACGGACTGCAGCACTTTCAAGAAGGCAGTTCACCACTATCTTCTCAATGGCAATTAGGGATGGGCAATAAATGCTGGACTAGCCAGTGAAGTCCACGTCCCATAATTGAATAAAAAACAAATTATGGATCTGTAGATCAACAACAAGGTCCAGGAATATTATTTGAATAAAATTTGTGGTACTATAGAACTGTGCAAGTAAAGGCTTCCGGCACTGTCTATCCCCTGTGAATAAATGTATCTGTTAGCATCACCCGGAGCAGCGCTGCATGCATGAGATTTTCCACTGTTTGTTCAAGAGTAGTGAGAGCAAACCAGTTAAGGAAAATCTTGAACAATGATGTTTTGCTAAACCATAGCATTTTTAAACAATGGCTTGATAACTGCTCCTAAGAAAATACTCAATCTACAAAACTGTTTAGAACCTAAGAAATAGGAGCAGGAGGCCATACTGTCTCATGAACCTGCTCTACAATTCAATAAGATCAAAGCTGATCTGATCTTGGCCTCAACTCCACATTCCAGCCTGTTTCCCCATAACCCTCGACTCCCCTATAGTTCAAAAATATGTCTATCTGTGCCTTGAATATATTTAACCAGTCAGCCTCCACAACACTCTGGGTAAAATAAATGTGACTGTGATGTTTACCTTGATCACAAGCTGCACATTTAAAACATTTCTCTAACCCATTAGGATGGTCGATATATTCTCCAGTTGTACATGGTTTACATATTGTACCAAATTCTGTCGTGCAATGATTGAACACTATAGTGCCTGCAAAACAAAAACATATGTGTAAGTCAGATGCGAAATTACAAAACTTATACTGCTCCCAGAAAACTGTTGACAGAAAGGATTTTGCTGCAAAAAGCTATGAAATTGAAATGAGAACCTTTATTATTTTTAGACAGCAATTACAGAAGATCAGAAAAAACAGGAAAATTATAGTATAATCAAGGGGTTTACTCATGTAAGGGCATGAAGTTTGGGTACTTACCCATTAGATATCAGGAGTAAGTGAAGTTTTAACAATGTAATATATCTTTAAGCTGTTGCTGCAATTCCACATTCTTTGGGTGCTTTTCTATACTTGTTAAAAGTCTCAATAGTCTGCAGGGAGTTGTCTGGCTGGTGCTGAAGTACCTTATTGATGACTTAATGGCTTGTGCACAAACTAATTTCACCCAGACATGGGTGACTTCATTGGGCTTCCTCTTGGAATTGTGCATGATTGCAAAAATGTTAGAGGTCACGCAGAGCAGGATGAGCTGCTAGCACAGGGAGGAGGAGGAGGGCTAGAAGACAACTCAGCAGAAGGCCATATTCGCAGAGGGTCTTTAGGGAATAGATTTACTGCAGCACAGATGTCTGGAGTGCTGTGAACCCCTGGAAGCCCCTTTCACTTTGGTATTAAGAGTCATGATGGCAGCAGGCTGAGCTTCTATCTCAGCAAGCTGAGTTTGCATAACAACAGTCTCAGCTTCCACTGCAGCACTCGAGAGTGAATGTATGCTGCTTGTGCTGTAATGAAAGCCCAGACACCGGCCGTCAAATGCAGCATATTTGCTGGTTCCACAAGTGTGTTTGTTAAGGTGACCTTCCATTCCACCTTTGAAAGTGTGAGTTCCAAGCTCTGTGGAATGCCCTGTGTCAAGTTGGTGCTGGACTCCTTCATAGTCCTTAACACAGAATGCAGGTTTTCCTGCAGGTAGCCTGGCCTATCTAAAGTCCTCACCTGAGTCCTCTGCTGCAGAAGTAGTGTGCAACCTTATAGCATTTGAAGATATACTTGCTAACCTTGACAACTTGTGTGAGAACATTAAACTTCCTGCACTGCATCCAGGTCCTTGGGACTAGATTCCTGGCATTGACCTCGTCTGTTCCCTTTTGTCACTGCTTTCTGAGCATGTACCTGGAAGGCTTCCGGCACCTCCCCCACCTCCCCCTTTAGGGTCCAGAATTTCTCTTTTTCCTTTCATCTCTTCCACCAAGACCTCCAGTACAGCATCTGAAAGCCTTAGTCCATGCTCTCTCCTCTTACCAGCCATTGTTGATTCTGACATCGTGCAATATTTAGAATGATCGCAGCACCACCAGCAGCTACAATGCCCTTCCCCTTTAACAGGTGCAGTCCAGGTACCAACACTATTGACCCTTCTGTTGGTGTGTGCAGCCATTGAACAGTCTGGGGAGTATTGGCTGCACGCAGAAAGCGTTGGAAGGCACAGGCAGCACGATTTTAGCATTTTGCCTGGCTTTCAAATAATGGGCGTGGTTTAATTGTGTATCACACTCCCTGTGCCCTCCTTTAGGGGTTATCCAATTTAATCTCCTGCGTGTTTTAGTGAGGATTCTTCAATCTGATTGGTTGACCCTTGTGTTTTTTCCTCCTACTCAGATGCCTGATTACAGCAACCCTCTGCTCAAAGGACTGCGAAAACTTGGATGCAGCTGTCAGCGAGGTGAACGGCTCATTGAAAAACATGGAGTAGCCAATATATTAACAGGAGTATTAAAACATGAAACCTCAGTCAGCATTTTCTGCACAGCCACAGCCTCGTCTTATTTATGATTTAAGTAAGTATACCTGAAAATGAATATTCCAAAGTTTATTGTGGTAAAATTAGAAACAATTTTACATACAAATACCATTGGGTAGGTGTCATTGAAAAATATAATCAACAATACAACTATTAATCAGAGCTTTAAATACTGAAACAATTAATGACCTGTATACTTTTGAGAAACTGAAATGTTTTACAGAAAAAAACACATACCTTAATTAATATTTAAGGAGAAGGGGAAACAGGCGCCATATGTCTCATACAATAGGCAACAGACACTGATAGAAGAACATTTATTCATGTAGCACTTTCAAAAGTTAAAGAAAATGACCACATTTTTTGTGGGGTAATGACAATTGTTTAAAACACAGGCCATCACTTACCTGGTGAACACATCGAGCAGCACTCTCCATTAATGGTATACTCGCCTTGGCCACAACAGACCACAACTTGTAGGTATTGAACCAATAGGAGGATGAAACAAATCTGAAAAAAATAAGTGAATTGCCATGCACTTTAATTACTATATTTTACTTTGTGTCCATTTTCCCCTTCAACAACAACAACTTGTACTTATTTAACACTTTTAACATAATAACATGGTCTCAAAGCACGTTATAGAAGTTTTATAAAACAAAATGTGACACTGGGCCACATAAGGAGATAATATGGTAGATGACCAAAAGTTTAGTCAAAAGGGTAGGTTTTAAGGAGCATCTTAAAGAAGGAAAAGAAAGGTCGAGAGGCTTAGAGGTTTAGTGAGGGAATTCCAGTGCTTAGAGCCTTGCCAACTGAAGGCATGGTCACCGATGACGGAGTGATTAGTTTTCCAATTCGGTACTGATCTTCCTTCAGTAGAGTAGTACAGGCTGAGCTGTGGAATTCTCCATCCCCATCAAAGCTGACCATCAGTGAGAATTAAACACTTTCAGTCAGAAGATTCTTCCCAGCTGATTTTTATTATGAAGTGCTTGGAAGAAAAGCCTAACAGAGCATACTACAATGTTTATATGTGATTAAAACGATGGGATCGGGAACAATAACCTTGAGAAGGAAGGAAAAAGCAATTTATGCAACTGGAAAAAGCTTTCGTAATGAATTACTGGACAGACAACAGAGTATGGATTAATTTTTAAAAACATGTTTTACATTGTTCTACAGGCTCTGCACTGACAGTTAAAAGAAGGCACAGATACTCTATTATCACTAAAAGAATAAAGACCTTTTCATGCAGATGGTCAGCAAAACCTACTAGGTATTCAACAAGATCTGAACAATTGAAGTAGTTTATAAATATTTTTTGTAAATAAAACACTTTTGTGCTTGGCGATAAACTGTACTTTATAAGTACATAGACAATTTCTATTAATTTAGAGTCATTTTATTCAAATTACTGGATTTATTTGTATGTTTTAAACCCCAAATCCGTTCTGATTAAAAGAAAATTTCATAGAAATGGAATATTTTAGGTGTAAAAATTGGCTCACTGATAAATCAAGAATACTAAAAAATAAAAATAAGTTTATGCATTTTAACTGTTTGTGGCAGTTCCTGAATCCTGATTTGTAGCTTTGAAGAAAAAAAATAAGTAATTTGACTTGTTAACTACTATTTCAAGATTGGTAAGTTTTCCTAACTATGTATATGCATATGAATCTGCATGGCTAATTGAACAGGTAGTGAGTGATTACCAGGTATTTGTAGCTAGGTATAACCAGAGAATACCCCGAGTACTGCTAGGTTGGTGACACTGTGCTATTGTCATCTATCGTGGAAAGAAAATAAATCCGCTAACCTAAGTAAATTTGCACCCTGACAATCAGGCAATATATTTAAAATAGCAGCATAATTAGCTAAAGTTCCCAATTTTACTAAGAGATTCAATTGTTTAACAGCTAACCAGGTGGAAACTCCAAACAAAGAAGAACTAATGGCTTTGTCAGTTGGTAGCACTCTCGTATCTAAGTCATAAAGTTCCATTATAAATATCAAGGCTAGCTCAGTGCAGCACTCCCTAATCACTATTAGAGATGCTGTCTACTGGATGACACGTTAAACCGAGGCCCTGTTTGCCCTCTCAGGTAGATGTAAAAGATCCCATGGCACTATTTTGAAAAACAGCCAATGGGCCGTAAATTCCGATGGAGTGGCAATTGAGTCGATTGCCACTCCACTCAAAAGTTCTCACCTTGAAATTTCCGCGATCCTATCTTGTTCGACCTTGTGACTCAGGTCGGGCGTGAGCTGGTTAGTGCAGTGTATCTCTGGGGCCTTGCGTCAAGGGCTGTGGAGTTGTAGGTAAGGAAGCCAAGCCCCCTCTTTTACTGCACTAGCTGGTGTAAACCAAGTAAGTTTAAGGCCAGGTTTAAAGGTCATTGTCAAGCTAGGAAGAAGGGAAATATATATGGTAAGAGTTTTAGGGTTTAGGATTTCAGGGGCAGGGGGTACGTTTCGAGTTGGGCAGACCTTGGGAGGGTTGGAGATGTCGGACTAGGTCGGGCGGGGGCAAGTCGGGTTGGGGGGGGGCATTGTCACGTAGGGCGGCGGGTTTGTCGGGTCAGGAGGGATGTCAGGTTGTGTCGGGGGGGGAGTTTAACAGGTCAGTTCAGGTCTTGGTGGGGTGGAGGGTTGTTGAATTGGCTAAGCTTGGTGGGTGGGGGGTGGGGGTGGGGGGAGGGGGGGTGGTGTTGGGTCAGAATGGGCCTGGGGTGTGTCAGGTTGGATCGACCCTGGAAGGGAGTGGGGGTGGGAGGGGGGAGATGGATCTGGCTGGGGGCGGGGAAGGGGGGGTCCCGTTGGAGGAAGAGAGGAATACCCATGGGAGTAGGGGGTCCCTTGGGAGGTTGTGGGAATCCCATTGGTTGGGGAGTTCCCATGTGGGGGATTGGTGGGAGAGTCCCATGGGGGCATTAGTTGGGGGCTGGGGGACTCCACCGGGGACGTGTAGTCAAGGGCTTGGGGGAATCCCATGGATGGAGTCCTCTACGAGGGGGTAGTCACGGGTGGGCATGTCCCAGGGGGGAGGGGCGGAGGGTAGTCAAAGGGTGGATGAGTCCCATGGGGAATGTAGTCGGGATGTGCAAGGGGTCCCTTGGGGGTTTGGGGCTGTGGGGTTAGTCTTGTGGGATTCAGT
The DNA here is from genome assembly GCF_964194155.1 of Cetorhinus maximus. NCBI lineage: Eukaryota > Metazoa > Chordata > Chondrichthyes > Lamniformes > Cetorhinidae > Cetorhinus > Cetorhinus maximus. The sequence goes on from NC_135893.1 coordinate 4,384,590, forward strand.
ATGGGTCTGTACAAGTTACTCAGAGGCCAGAGTTTGTTTTAATTCTCCTAACTATTTCTGGGTAACTATTGCTGTTACACAGTAGGAACCATCATAAGTTTGCAATTTAAATCGCATTTTCAGATGGTTTCCAGTGCAGAGCAATTGCCCATGGGAGGTTTTCACTTCCCAGACAATTACCATGCATCTTTGGGATACCCCCCCCACCCCCCCAAATACAATACCCTAGAGCTCGGAAATTACAGCCCAATATTTATCCTTCAATCAACCCCACAAAAGCAGATTATCTGGTAATTATCACATTGCTGTTCAGGGGAGCTTGCTGTGTGCAAACTGGTTGCTGCATTTTCCATATGACAGAATCACAAAATTGTTAGGAAATATAGAGATATTTGAAGTAAGTTATGTTTGTATTTGTGGGCGTTAGGAATGAGCTTTAGCTTTAATGTTTCAGTTTGATTTGTATTTCTGCATTTGTGTTTTGAGAAAAGGTCAAATTGAGTTTTAGTCTCGCTTTAAAAGGTGCTTGCATTTCTGATGAGAGTTTTACGACTTAAGAAGTTAAGCAAACACAAGGGTATAAAAATAACAGAGATAAAAACAAAAAACTAATGCGGATGCTGGAAATCCAAAACAAAAACAGAATTACCTGGAAAAACTCAGCAGGTCTGGCAGCATCGGTGGAGAAGAAAAGAGTTGACGTTTCGGGTCCACATGACCCTTCAACAGAACAGTTCTGTTGAAGGGTCGTGTGGACCCGAAACGTCGACTCTTTTCTTCTCCATCAATGCTGCCAGACCTGCTGAGTTTTTCCAGGTAATTCTGTTTTTGTTTTAGAAAAATAACAGTGCTGTTGCCTAGCAATGGGGGTCCAGAGAGGTAGGTCCCTCCCACAGACACAGACAGAAAAGCTAAAAACCCAGCAGTTTTGAGTTCAATTGTTTTGAAGATAGCTGCCAGGCAGAAGCAGCCTAGAAGGAACAGATCCCAAGTCCCAAGCTAAAATTGATTGAAAGTAGTTACCAGAGGAGAGACTGGAGCAAAAGTGACAGATAGCAAGTGCCTAGCTAAAGAAAAGACCCCAAAGTCCAGAGGAGTGAAACAGGAGGAAATCCCAAGCAGATCTTCTGGTCAAAAGGAAGGACAGGAACCTGGAAAAGGTTCTGCTAGGTGAAGTTAAGAGTGAGGGGCAGCGAAAGGCTCCAAGCTTAAAGAGATAAAGGCTTCAGAAGTCAGAAGGATCAAAGAGACAATTGAAGGTTGGTGACTCTTTGCTATGGGCATGTGAAGCAGTGGTACCGTTGACGGCTGAGTCGGTGAGAGAGCGTGCGTGGAAGACAGCTTGAATGCATCTGGTAACCCAGGAGAGAGGAACATCAGAAGGAGAGATTGAAACCCTGGATGTGAACCTTTCCAGAAGGCGTCACTGAGAAAGCGTCGGTTTGGGAGAAGATTCCAAAGTGAGTTTTTCGAGAATGGAGATTGGAAACCCTCATGTGAAAGATGGTTTTCAGTGAGACTGGTTGGCTCATCATGTGACAAGTATTTGGGAGGAGTTGATGAGAGCTCCATTGTATCTGGTTGCAGTGGCATCTGTCACTTGATTTCAGAGCGTGGTGTGTCTGACCACAGATCGCCATAGATTTACATGGCCTCTGCATTTACTGTGAACATTAAAGTATAAGTTAGCCTTTGTAACTTGTGTTATCCTTATGAATCAGTATATATCTGTAAAGGTCTAGTTGTGGGTGAAGGAGTATTGTAATATAGTTCATCTTTTCTTGTTGAATAAATGTTTTATTCTTTTGTTAAAAGTTTATCAGCTGACTTCTGTGTCTCTGTTCAGTAGCTACTCTCCACGTATCTGAACAAACAAATTAAAAGTTAGGATTTATCAAGCTGGGTTCCACTCTGGGATTAGGCTTGTCCAGAGGTAACCTCAGCTGGGATCATAACAGAATTGTTATGGTGCAGAAGGAGGCCATTTGGCCCATCACATCTGCACAGGCTCTCCAAATGAGCATTATGACTTAGTGCCATTCTCCTGCCTATTCTCTATACCCCTGCACATCGTTTCTATTCAAATAATCGCCTAATGCCCTCTTGAATGTCTCAATTGAACCTGCCTCCACCACACTTTCAGGCAGCATTCCAGACTCGAACCACTCGCTGCATGAAAGATTTTTTTCACATTGTTTGCATGATGGATAAATGCTATATTGACTGGCAATGCAATGTTCTTGAAATATAATGAACTCTTATTAATGTAAATGAATTTCTGAAAGGAACCAGCAAGATTTATTTTCACTTTTACTGATAATAGCTTTATATTTCCAAGGAAGAAAATTCAAATTTTCTACTGCATTTGCTGCTCCCGATGCGGTCTCCTCTCCATTGGGGAGACCAAACGCAGACTGGGTGACCGTTTTGTGGAACACATTTGGTTTGTCCGGAAGCATGACCCAGACATTAGTCATGAAGCTACTAATGTATATATTATTGGAGAACATTTTTATTTTAAAATAGAGGTTTAGTCTGTGGGTGTTAATTTGATTAAAGCCAGCTTGTCTGGGTACTTTGATGTGCACTAGTTTTGATATGTAAGAGAGATAGAGGGGATTTGCATTTTTTTGAATAAAGCATTCTAGAAGTGGGGTGAATTCTGGCACCTAGCGAGCAGAGGCCAAGCAATATGTTTATGTTGCTAATAAAATTGGTACTATGAGAGGGGTTTTATTGTTCAAAGAAGCTGGTGATTCAATGAGAATTTACATTTAATGAGCTGTGCCAGGTATAACTTCAGCAGTTTTGTGTGTGTAGAGTAGAGGCAATATGAGATCAAAAGCAGCTGTAAGCCTCCAACTATCTCTACAGGAACCAAAGTGAAAAGAACCTAATTTTGAATTCGTACGGTGAAAATGCTTTGCATGGTGTCTGGTTAAGTCTATGGGTTGCTAATGCCTTAATGGAGATTGGTTTGGGAATTTGTTAAAAGTTATGATCATAGTAACTTGTAGCCATGTGTATATATTTAACTTGTGTAAATAAATTTGTGTACGTTAGTAAAATGTTTAATTTAGCTTAATATAAAACCTCTCAAACTGGTGGTATGATTCCTGACTTTAGAGTTGCATTTCAAACATAACACTTAAAATTATAGGATATGACAGTTGTTTAAAGTTTCCCTCTGGGATTTTTTTTTAAAGAGCTCAGCTTTAGCAACTGCTCAGTCATAATACCCTACTGTCGTTTGCCATTTCAACACACCATCCTGCTCTCATGCCCACGTATCCGTCCTTGGCCTGCTGCAATGTTCCAGTGAAGCCCAACGCAAAGTGGAGGAACAGCACCTCATCTTTCAATTAGGCACTTTACAGCTTTCCAGACTTAACATTGAGTTCTACAACTTCAGACCGTGAACTCGCTCCACTAACTTCACTCCCTTTTTAATAAATTTATTTTTATTTTTCATCCACTTATTTTCATTTTTATTCATATATTCATTGTTTTATCCCCTTTTCTATCCTTTTTCCCCAAACACCGCTCCCTTTCCCCATCCCACCTCCAAAACAGCCATCTGTTACTTGTTCCATGTTGTTCTTTCACAGAGTGCTTACACGTTGTTCTTTCACAGAGTGCTTACCCTTGTAACTATTATCACATTCTGCTTACTTACCTTTATGCCACTAATAGCACCTTCTTTAGACCTTACCATTCCCTTTCTTTGTCAATTACCCCTTCCCACCTATCACTGGCCTTCTATCCAGCTTCACCTGCCCCACCCCCCCTTAAACAGTATAAACGTAATCATATTTCGACTTCTCTTTAGCTCTGAAGAAGGGTCATACATCCTTACCTGGTAGCATTTATGCACGAGCCAATGTTGGAGCTGCTGAATAGTCTTGGTATTCATAACTCTTTTGAAATGAATGGACCATGGGATTTTAACCCAGCGACAGTGGAAGTCCAAACTGGCCTGTTCTCTGGTTGGGTCCAGAAGGTATTATTTTAAGAAATGAGGATGCTCTATGAACTCAGCCTTGAGGCTCCCTTTGACAGTTTTATTTGTCCAATCTATAAGAAGATTAAAATCATACTCAATCATTGCAATGCCTTTTTTTAAACCAAACACCATAATTTTTTGATTTATACTCTGTTTTACAGTGTAGCTACTGTTAGGGGGCCTATAAACTACATCCACCCAGCGACGTCTTTCCCTGACCATTTTCTTATCTCCACCCAAATTGATTCTCTATCTTGATCTTCTGAGCCAAGATCATTTCTCACTACTGTACTGATATTGTCCTTTATTAAAAGAGCTACCTCCCTCCTTTTCCTTTCTTTATATCCTTCCAAAATATCAAATACCCTTGAATATACAGTTCCTAGCCCTGGTCACTATGCAACCATCTCAATGATCCGTTCCACAGCTAAATAGCTTAGTGTACCCCATTACACATGGAAAGAAGCGAGAAATTCATTTTTCAGACAAAAACTGTTTTCAGAAGTTCAGGCGAAACGTTACCTTGTCACTTTTCTCTTCTCCAGATACTGTCTGATTCCATATTTTCCTTCTCTTTTACAGATTTTCAGCATCTAATGTATTTTATTTTGATATATCTTTTCCAGAATTGCACAGAGGGGACTTCAGTCACTCCTTAACTGGTAGCATTTATCCACGAGACAATGTTTTGAGCTGCTGAATAATCTTGGTACTCATGACTATCTTCAAATGAATGGATCATGGAACAGCCCTGGAGCAGGCGTTCACAGACAAGTGCTGGCTTTGCATGCAAACTATGTATTTAAACGACAGCAACTTGCATTCATATAGTATCCTTAACATAAAGTGTGTTACAAGCATTAACAAACAAAATTTGATAACAAGCCACATAAGGAGATGTTAGGCCAGATGAGCAAAAGCTTGGTCAAAGAGATAAGTTTTATGCAGCATCTTCAAGGAGGAAAGAGGTTTAAGGAAGGGATTGCAGCTCTAATGGACTTCATAGCTCAAGGCAGGGCCACCAATGGTGGGGCAATTAAAATCAGGAATGGTCAAGAGACCAGCATAGGCGGAGTGTAGAGATTTCAGGGGATTGTAGAAGATTAAAGACAGGGAGGGGCAAGGCCATGGAAGAATTTGGTAACAAGGTTAAGAATTTTAGAATCAAAATGTTGCTTAATTGGGAGCCAATGTAGATCAGGGTGAGCAGGACTTGGCGTGAGTTAGGACATGAGCAGCAAAGTTTTGAATTACTTCATGTTTGTGGCAGGTAGAACTAGTTAGGCAGGCCAGAAATGCTTTGGAAAAATGAAGTTTAGAGGTAACAAAGGCATTGATGAGAGTTTCAACAGCGGATAAGCTGAAGCAAGGGCAGAGTTGGCCAACCTTACCGAGATCAGGATAAGCAGTCTTCCTTTGGATGTGCAGTAGGAAGCTCATTTGAGGGTTGAATATAACACCAAGGTTGAGGACAGCTGGGTATTTTCAGCTCTGGAAATTGATGCTTTTTGCTGAGAGACAGTGTGTAGATGAGGAACAGGAGGGGGTCAAGGATAGATCCTTGCCGGTGGGGGGGGGGCGGTACAAGGGGCAATGGTGGAGGAGCAGGAAGAAGACCCATTGCAGGTGATTCTCTGGCTGCAAATGGATAGATAAGAATGGAATCAGGTGAGCATAGTCCTATCCAGCTGGATGATGGTAGAGAGGTGTTGCAGCAGAATTTCATGGTCAACTGTGTCAAAAGTTACACACAGGTCAAGAAGGACAAGGAGGGATAATTTACCGTTGTCACAGTCAACTAGGTTATCATTTGTGACTTTGGTAAGAACTATTTCAGTACTATGGCAGAGTAAAAAAACTGAGTGGAGGGATTCAAACTTGAATTTTTGAGAAAGATGAGCAGGGATTTGGGAGGTCGACAATGCATGAAAGGACTCGGGAGAGGAAACGGAGGTTGGAGATAGAGCTATAGTTTATGGGGGAGGGGTCATGAATGTTTTTTGAGATTTGAAGGAGGGGAACAGTGCCCGAGGAGAGCGTACCGTTAATAATATCAGCTAACACAGGAGCCAGGAAAAGAAGCTGGGTGCTCAGCAGTTTAGTGGGATTAAGATCTAAGCAACAAAAGGCCAGTCTCATCAACAAGTTGAACTCTGAGAAAGCATATGGGGAGATAGGAAATAAACCAAAGAAAGAGGTGAATTCAGGGTTAGGACTGTAGGTATAAAACTCTTTGTTGTTGATGTAGTTAATAGAATTCTGCAAGGGAGCATGGATGCCAACATGTTCCATCAATGGTCCCCTACACCTAGAGAAATTCTGTCACACTCGATAGTATTGTCCCTCTTTCCTGTTGACAGACAACATCCACTGGAAAGGAGATAAACTGGGAAGCTCTCTGAAACAAGGCAGCAATCATCTGCTTTATTTGGCAGTGAGTTGCCAATTAATTTATGTGGCACATATCACGTAGCTTGAAAGACAATTATCAAAAATAATTTAGTGACACAGACAAGTTATCTGCCAAACCTGGCTAGGGTGCTTCTGGGTTATTGAATCAGAACTATTATTTAACAGGACCCTAATCCTTCAGCAAGTACAACATTTTAATGCAGTCATATTGTGACAAATTCAGAGGTGAACTCATGTGACTGTAGATACACTGCCGTTGGTATCTAAATTTGTGCCAAACACCATCTGTGCAACAAATAGCATTGACCAAAATGATGATGATAAAATTATGGAAATTAAAGCATATTGAATAACAACCATGGATTTCACACTGCACAGAATGGTGAATTTTTTTTACTCAAGTCTCTCTGTAGAGAATCAGTTGTCAGTTGAAATCCTGCATGGTAACTAAATCACCTAAGTGCACTTAATATATTTATAATAAACATAAGGAAATGGTACACTTCAGGAAAGATAATTTCAAAATTGTACAACCTTTAAATTGCGTCATGGATAATGGGGGTAAAGCGTTGAATTTAATGGTCAGAACATATGGTTCCTAGCCCTCCAGAATTGCCCTGGAGACACCAGATATTAAAGTGATCTCCAGGTCATTGTAGACAACAATCCAGGAGAACAAGAACCTTCCCAAAGAAACAAAGTGCTGGGAAAGAGCTCTGGCAGCATCTGTAATCAGAGTTGATGTTGAGATTAAGATGGTTTCTTCAGAACTGAACTTTTATTTTTATTTCAGATTTTTGGCATTGACAGTATTTTGCTTTTACCCAAGAGTCTTCTAATAATTGGGTCAGGGCCCCTTGGCTTTCCAGTTGGAGGAGGAAGGCATTGGATAGATGGACATGTCAGAAAGCCAAAAGCAGGAGTGTGGGAGTGGTGTCGTAAAAACTTCAGGAATGTGTCTAGAATTGGTGACTCCATTGAAAACTCAGAAACAGCCTCCAGGGTTAAATTGGAAAGCACTCTCCTGGATCCACAGGAAAATTGTAAACAAGCTTTCAACTGTAACTTTTCCTGAATACTCAGTTTATGGAATCTGTAGTTGATATTAATGCAAATAATCCAAGCCAGAACATCCAATCTCAATGTAGGTTAAAAATGTCAAAATTTCCTCACTGCCCAAGGGCCCAAACACTTCTTTCAGGTGAAGCAATGCTTCACTTGCGCCTTCTTCAGCATTCGCTGCTCCCAATGCGCTCTCCTCTACATTGGGGAGACCAAACGCAGACTGGGTGACCGCTTTGCAGAACATCTTCGGTCTGTCCACAAGCATGACCCAGACCTTCCTGTCACTTGCCATTTCAACACACCATCCTTTCCTCATGCCCACATGTCCATCCTTGGCCTGCTGCAATGTTCCGGTGAAGCCCAACGCAAACTGGAGGAACGGAACCTCATCTTCCAATTAGGCACTTTACAGCTTTCCTGACTTAACATTGAGTTCAACAACTTCAGATCATGAATTCTCTTTGCCATCCTCACCCCTTTTTTTCAATATTTATTTTTATTTTTCAATTTTTATTTTTTATCCACTTATTTTTATTCGTTGTTTTATCTCCACCTCTTATCCTATTTTTAATCTCTTTTCCCACCACTGTCCTCTCCCCCAACCCGGCCGTCTGTCACTGGTTCATGTTTTTTCCAGTGTTTACCTTTGTCCTGCTGTCATCACATTTTGCTTTTTGACCTTAATGTCACCATCTGCACCTCCTTTAGCCAGTATCACTATCATTAACACCCTTTGTCCTTTAGTTTTTAACATCCTTGTCAATCTGTCCTTTGCCCCCACCTATCACTGACCTTCTGTCCAGCTTCACCTGCTCCACCCCCTTAAACAGCATAAATTTCATCCCAGTTTTACTTCTCTTCAGCCATGAAGAAGAGTCATATGGACTCAGAACGTTAACTCTGTTTTTCTCTACACAGTTGCTGTTCGACCTGCCGAGTTTTTCCAGAATTGTTTTTATTTTAAAAATGAACGTTGGAGCAACCGTCATTCTCGGGTTTTCAAGAAGCTTCCACCACCGCGGGGGGGGGGGGGGAGGAGGGAGAACCAATTGGAAACAAAAACAAAGCGATTTAGAATCAATTAATTTCCTGTTAATTAAACTCCGATCAACAATAACATGTTTTCGCCACTTTCTTCTGTTTCGGTCTCGGGTCCATCTCCACAGGATCAAATAAAACAAAAAACAAACTCCCCGCCCCGGCCCCGCCGCCATTTTGAGTGTTCGGAGCTCGAGCCCCGGGAATGTCCCGCCCGAACCCGGAGCCTGGAGTAACCGGGACACTCACACCCGGGACACTGTCTCAAACCCAATCACTAACCGGAGAGATCCCCATTCCAGAGAGATGGGAACCCGACCCCAATCCCGGAGAAAACACCGTTTAAAACTGTCCCTGCTCCGAACTCCAGCCTCGAGCGGAAGATGAAGTCTTCATTTTTACTTCCAGTTTCGGAAATTTAGCTCCGCCTAAATCATTCCCACAGGATTAAAGAAATCCAGTACTTGGATGTTGTTAATGATTCTCCCATCCTGCAGACCCAATGTTGAGTAGAGTCCTGTCTGTATGTTTTGCTGCTGGTTAAAAACTCCTCTTGCAGTCTTCCTGTCGCTCAGTGTTTATGTGGAATGGGTGTTTAAAAGGCCAATTTAAAAATTGGTTCAGTGGGTCTGGTTCCTCTTTTATGAAAGCAAAAAAACATACAGGATGCTGGAAATCGAAAACAAAAGCAAAAATACCTGGAAAAACTCAGCAGGTCTGGCAGCATCTGCGGAGAGGAGCACAGTTAAGGTTTCAAGTCCGAATGACCCTTCAGAATCCTTAGATAAAAACAAAAAACTACTGCGGATGCTGGAAATCCAAAACAAAAACAGAATTACCTGGAAAAACTCAGCAGGTCTGGCGCCATCGGCAGAGAAGAAAAGAGTTGACGTTTCGAGTCCTCATGACCGTTCAACAGAACTAAGTAAAAATAGGAGAGGGGTAAAATATAAGCTGGTTTAAGGGGGTGGGGGGGAGAGAAGTTGAGGGGGGTGGTGGTTGTAGGGACAAGCAAGTAGTGATAGGAGCAGATAATCAAAAGATGTCACAGATAAAGGATCAAAGAGGTGTTGAAGGTGGTGATATTATCTAAGAGAATGTGCTAATTAAGAATGGATGGCAGGACACTCAAGGTACAGCTCTAGTGGGGGTGGGGTGGAAAGACTGACAGGGCATTACAGGTATAGATTTAAAAATAATGGAAATAGGTGGGAAAAGAAAAATCTATATAAATTATTGGAAAAAAACAAAAGGGAGGGGGAAGAAACGGAAAGGGGGTGGGGATGGAGGAGGGAGTTCAAGATCTAAAGTTGTTGAATTCAATATTCAGTCCGGAAGGCTGTAAAGTGCCTAGTCGGAAGATGAGGTGCTGTTCCTCCAGTTTGCGTTGGGCTTCACTGGAACAATGCAGCAGGCCAAGGACAGACATGTGGGCAAGAGAGCAGGGTGGAGTGTTAAAATGGCAAGCGACAGGGAGGTTTGGGTCTTTCTTGCGGACAGACCGCAGGTGTTCTGCAAACCGGTCGCCCAGTTTACGTTTGGTCTCTCCAATGTAGAGGAGACCGCATTGGGAGCAACGAATGCAGTAGACTAAGTTAGGGGAAATGCAAGTGAAATGTTGCTTCACCTGAAAGGAGTGTTTGGGCCCTTGGACGGTGAGGAGAGAGGAAGTGAAGGGGTAGGTGTTGCATCTTCTGCGTGGGCATGGGGAGGTGCCATAGGTGGGGGTTGAGGAGCATGGGGTGATGGAGGAGTGGACCAGGGTGTCCCGGAGGGAACGATCCCTACGGAATGCCGCCGGGGGGGGTGAAGGGAAGATGTGTTTGGTGGTGGCATCATGCTGGAGTTGGCGGAAATGGCGGAGGATGATCCTTTGAATGCGGAGGCTGGTGGGGTGATAAGTGAGGACAAGGGGGACCCTATCATGTTTCTGGGAGGGAGGAGACGGCGTGAGGGCGGATGCGCGGGAGATGGACCGGACACGGTTGAGGGCCCTGTCAACGACCGTGGGTGGAAAACCTCAGTTAAGGAAGAAGGAGGATATGTCAGAGGAACTGTTTTTGAAGGTAGCATCTTCAGAACAGATGCGACGGAGGCGAAGGAACTCAGAGAATGGGATGGAGTCCTTACAGGAAGTGGGGTGTGAGGAGCTGTAGTCGAGGTAGCTGTGGGAGTCGGTAAGCTTGTAATGGATATTGGTGGACAGTCTATCACCAGAAATTGAGACAGAGAGGACAAGGAAGGGAAGGGAAGTGTCAGAGATGGACCATGTGAAAATGATGGAGGGGTGGAGATTGGAAGCAAAGTTAATAAATTTTTCCAGGTCCCGACGAGAGCATGAAGCACCACCGAAGTAATCGTCGATGTACCGGAGAAAGAGTTGTGGGAGGGGGCCTGAGTAGGACTGGAACAAGGAATGTTCCACATACCCCATAAAGAGACAGGCATAGCTGGGGCCCATGCGGGTACCCATAGCCACACCTTTTATTTGGAGGAAGTGAGAGGAGTTAAAGGAGAAATTGTTCAGTGTGAGAACAAGTTCAGCCAGACGGAGGAGAGTAATGGTGGATGGGGATAGTTAGGGCCTCTGTTCAAGGAAGAAGCTAAGGGCCCTCAGACCATCCTAGTGGGGGATGGAGGTGTAGAGGGATTGGACTTCCATGGTGAAGAGGAAGCGGTTGGGGCCAGGGAACTGGAAATTGTTGATGTGACGTAAGGTGTCAGAGGAATCACGGATGTAGGTGGGAAGGGACTGGACAAGGGGAGAGGAAAGGGAGTCAAGATAACAAGAAATGAGTTCCGTGGGGCAGGAACAGGCTGACACGATTGGTCTGCCGGGACAGTTCTGTTTGTGGATTTTGGGTAGGAGGTAGAAGCTGGCCGTCCGTTGACCTTATCTCCTCTGGAGATCTTCCTCCCACAGCTTCCAACCTGATAGTCGCCCAACCTCGGACGGCCCGCTTCTACCTCCTACCCAAAATCCACAAACAGAACTGTCCTGGCAATGAGGTAGGTTTAATAAATGATCTCAAAGTAAAAGATACCCTAGGAAACAGTGACCATAGAATGGTAGAATTGAGCATTCAGTGTGAGAGTGAGAAACTTGGGTCAAAAGCAACTGTGCTAAACTTAAATAAGGGTAATTACAAAGGAATGAGGACAGAGTTGGCTGGAGTCGACTGGGATAGGATTTTAGCAGAAAAAACGGTTGATAAACAATAGCAGACATTTCAGAAAATAGTTCATGATTCACAACAAAGATATATCCCAGTGTGGAAGGATTCAAGGAAGGGGATAAAACAACCATGGTCAACCAAGGATGTTAAGGATAGCATCAAATTAAAAGAAAAGACATACAATGTGGCAAAGACTAGTGGTAAGTCAGAGGATTGGGAAAGTTTTAAAAACCAACAAAAGATGACCAAAAAAAATAAAGAGGGAGAAAATAAACTTTGAGGGTAAACTAGCAAGTAATATAAAATGCACAGTAAGAGCTTCTTTAAATATATATAAAAAGGAAGAGAGACCAAAGTGCACACAGGCCCCTTACAGAACGAGGCTGGGGAAATAATAATGGGGAACCAGGAAATGGCAGAGGAGTTGAATAAATACTTTGCTTCAGTCTTCAAGGTAGAAGATATCAATAGCATCCCAATACTAAATAATCAAGAGGCAAAAGACAGGGAGGAAATAAATACAATAACTATCACTAGAGAAAAAGTACTGGGGAAACTAATGGGTCTGAAGGCCGACAGGTCCCCTGGACCTGATGGGTTGCATCCCAGGATATTAAAGGAAGTAGCTACAGAGATAGTGGATGTACTGGTAGTAATCTTCCAAGAATCCTGAGATTCTGGAAAAGTCCCAGAGGATTTGAAAATTGCCAATGTTGCCAATTCCTTATTCAAAAAGGAAGGGAGAGAAAAAGCAAGCTAACTATAGGTCAGTTAGCTTAACATCTATCATTGGAAAATTTTAGTCTATTATAAAGGATGCAAGAGCAGAGCATTTAGAACTACATAATCTAATCAAGCAGAGTCAGCATGGCTTCAATGAAGGGGAAATCATACCTGACAAATTTATTTGAATTCTTTGAGGAGGTAACTAGCAGGATAGATAAAGGGGAACCAGAAGATGTCATATATTTGGATTTCCAACAGGCGTTCAATAAGGTACTGCACGTTAGGCTACTTAATAAGATTAGAGCCCATGGTGTGGGGTTTGTATATTAGCATGGACTGAGGATTGGCTAACTAATACAAGACAAGAGAGTTAGGATAAGGGGGCCATTTTCAGGATGGCAACCTGTAACTAGTGGATTGAAGTTTTGGTCCCCTTATCTAAGGAAAGATATACTGGCATTGGAGGCAGTCCAGAGAACGTTTACTCGGTTGATCCCGGGTATGGAGGAATTTTCTTACGAGGAGAGATTGAGTAGATTTAGCCTGTATTCATTGGAGTTTAGAAGAATGAGAGGTGACCTTATTGAAACATATAGGGCAGAATTTTGCCCTTGTTGGGTGGGCTCGGTGGGGGTGGTCAGGAAGCCGACCACTGCCGTGATCAGTCACAGAGCTGCCTCAGGGAGATAAACGGTTTTTTAAAAAGATGCTAAAGATTTCAAAATATGTTCCCTCGTGTGACTGTCTCACGTGAGCAAGGACATTCTATAAATGAAATGTAAAATGTTTTATTTTATTTTATTTGCTGTTGGAAACCTCATCCTGGCCGAAGTTGAGATTTCCTAAAATATGCAAAGGCCGCTTGGCCTTTTCGCCTGCCCAGCAACTGTAAGGTTAGACGGGCAGTGAAAAATTTAAGTTAATTATCTTCTTAATGGCCATAATAGGCCTTTTCATTGTCGGCGGTTTCAAGTGTCTGCCGATTCCCGTGCACGCCCGCCGACTGAAATATCGCGCAACTGCGCGTTGACCGATATGAACGCTGGTCATTTTACACTTGAGCGGGTTGGGCGTGGGCCTGCCCGGTGAGGTAAAACTTCTGCCCATAGATCCTTAGGGGGTTTGACAGGGTAGATGCTGAGAGTTTTTTCCCCTTGTGGGAGAGTCCAGGACCAGAGGGCATAATCTCAGAGTAAGGGGTCGCCCATTTAAACAGAGATAAGGAGGAATTTCTTCACTCAGAGGGTAGTTAATCTGTGGAATTCTTTACCACAGAGGGCTATAGAAGCTGGGTGATTAAGTATATTCAAGACGGAGATGGACAGATTTTTAATCAGTAAGGGAATCAAGGGTTATGGGAAACAGGCAGGAAAGTGGAGCTGAGGATTATCAGATCTGCCATGATCTCATTGAATGATGCAGCAGACTCGATGGGCCAAATGGCCGACTTCTGCTCCTCTGTCTTATGGCCTAAGAAAGGTTGAACAGGTTGAGCCAATACCCATTGGGGTTTAGAAGATTGAGAGATGATCTTATCGAAACATATAAGACCCTGAGGGTTTTGAAGGGGATGGATACTGGAAGCATGTATTCACTTGTGGTGGAGACTAAAACCAGGGGACACAGTTTGAGAATAAGATGTCTACCATTTAAGATGGAAATGAGGAGAATATTTTTTCTCTCAAAGGATTGCAAGTATGTGGAATTGTCTTCTCCAGAAAGCAGTGGAGTCCGCATCACTGAATTTATTCAAGGCAGAATTACACAGTTTTTTGATAGACAAGGGAGTCAAGGACTATGGGGGGCAGATGACAAAATGGAGTTGAGACCACAACCAGTTCTGCCATGATCTTATTGAGTGGCGGAGCAGGCTCAAAGGGTTGAATGGTCTACTCCTGCTCCTAAGTCCCGTGTTCCTATGAAAGAGTATTATTATGCACAATATCAGGTAGAAGACTGTTCAACCTAAAAGCCTGTCTTGGAACTTCACAATGTAATGCCAAACCCCCTTAACATCCAACTTCAGCCTTGAGTCAAATGTTAATACAAATTGCCACAATAGTTTAACTGTATAGCTACAGATTCAACAGTCAGAGAATATATTCATCAGGAACAAGTTATCACCTACAGTGAAATAGTAAAAGGAAGAATTATTATAAATATGTTAACTGTTCATACATTAATGTCGCATCGTGTAATTAAATAAACATGAAACAGTGTAAAACAAGAGTGAGAGTACAGATAAATAGTATAAAAGTTAAATTGTGTGGTGCAGAAGAAAGGGATGAGAGAAACACTCTTCACTGTCTCCATTGACAAATGGATCACTGACATATACAGTAGCTCATCAAGTAATTCTATAGGGACAGCACTAACTCCTGGGAGTGGACGGCAATCTGAAGTGGGAGTCCAATATGTAGGTTTTATGTGTGAGGACTGATATTCCTGCACACTTAGCTTCATTCTTGGCAATCTTAAAATTACAACTTCTATTTATTGACTCAGTTCATTGGAAATTCATCATGAAATTCATTTAATGGGCGAAAATAAAATTGCAACATCGTTTATAGGAAATAAGTACAGGTACAGTCTGCAGTAGGCTTCCTGCTATCCTTCTGGTTCTGGTTATCAGACTATACAAGAAATAAGGGGGATGGGGTGAATTTCCACAGGCATTCCCCAATCTCATGCTGAAACATCAATGCAAATGCCGAAGATGGATTGTCCTGGACCATTTATGCTTTTCCCTGGGGTTTCTGTCAATATTGTGCTAAAGTTAAATCAAGCGATTGGGGAAACCCATGGAAGTGTCACACCATGGGCCTTTAGAAGATACTTCAAACTCTTAATGACTGAACCAACAGTTATTGTTTGAGAAGTATTTATACCATTACCATCATCTCTAAGCCTCCTCAAAATCACACGTCATCCTGTCTTGGAAATATATCGCCATTGCTACATTGCTGCTGGGTCAAAATCCTGGAGTCCCTCCCCAGCAGCACTGCAGCAGTTGAAGATGGCAGCTCACCACCACCTACTCAAGGGGAATGAGGGATGAGCAATAAACGCTGCCCACGACTGATGAATGAACCATTTATCCTGCAACGTAATTATCATAGAATGATACAGCACAGGAGCAAGCCATTGTTGTTCCTTTGAATAGTTGTGCACATTGCAAATTTGTTGCCTATTTTCTTCGATTTCTTGACTGCATTTTGATTACGGTCAGTGATAATGTGAGATGATGAAGCATATTCATTTTATGTGGTAAATTGAGACTGCAACTTGAAGCATCTTAGTATGGTCCAGTAAAAATAAATGATGCTTATTGTGCCTTTTGAGCAAGTTTATACCTTCAGCAAGCAAAGCTTTGTTAAAGACAGCAAGT
The DNA here is from genome assembly GCF_964194155.1 of Cetorhinus maximus. NCBI lineage: Eukaryota > Metazoa > Chordata > Chondrichthyes > Lamniformes > Cetorhinidae > Cetorhinus > Cetorhinus maximus. The sequence continues at coordinate 4,400,398 of NC_135893.1, forward strand.
TTGAGCATCAGTTATGTCATGTGAGCTTTCGTAGCTGTTAGTGCCAATCTAAAGAAAAGCTGTGAAATGCTTTGGGACATTGTTCTCTGTGAATGACACATATGAATGCAAGTTGTTAAAACCTGATCCTCAGGGTAGAACTTTAATGGAGCTAACTCACCAGGGAACGGGGAGGTGGGGTGGTTGCTGCCAGAGGATGGGAACCCTATCTTTGCAGAAGCGGGCTTTGCCGTAGCCATTTAACTTCCAGGTTTCCCGACCAATCACAGAGCATGGGCATGATGAAGCCGACCACTTGTCAATGAAAGAATTTCTATTTAAAGGGTCCATGGCATGGGTCAGAATGGCTTGTAAAAGGATTGAGAATGAGAAGGCACAGATTTAAAGTGATTTGCAAAAAAAAAGCAAATGCGATGTGAAAATTTTTTTTTTCACATAGCGAGTGGTTCGAGCCTGGAATGCACTGCCTGGAAGTGTGGTGGAGGCAGGTTCAATCGAGGCATTCAAGAGGGCATTAGATGATTATATGAATAGAAACAATGTGCATGGGGTAAGGGGAAAAGGCAGGAGAATGGCACAAAGTCATAATGCTTGGAGAGCCTGTGCAGACACGATGGGCCAAATGGCCTCCTTCTGTGCTGTAACACAATTGTGTGATTCTGTTTCTGAAGGCTGCACACAGGAAAAGGATGAATACGAGACATGGGAAGGCTGCCTCTCCTGGTTTTCTGGCTTTTCCCTGGAGATGATACAGGCGGTGCTGGGGGCTCAAAGAGATTATTGTTTTCCGTGGATGGGCAAGAGGCCAGTCATTAAAACTAAACAAGAAGTCTATGAAGCAGTCAGCAGCAAGAGTGTTGTCCCTGGAACTTGGTACAGTACCACAAGAGGTTTGTTGACCTCATATGGGTATGAAAGCTGAGTGGCATACCACTATCAGGTGCCAATTCTCACTCTCTGACTTCCACAGCATTTCCTGCTCAGCATTCCTCAGAACACGCCTTGCAGCTCTGCTCACTTTTCTCTTCGAGGCACCTCCTCAAATCCCCAACTGGACAGTCAGCATTCACACTCGCCCTCATCATGGTATCATCCTGCACCCATCACTCACAGAAACCCTCTACAAGTGTTGTCAATCCATCCTTTCCGCATATTCCATTTCTCCCATTCATAATTCTCTGTTTTCTCTCACTGCAGGAAGAGAGCTCATAACCCCAGGGAGAGACAGAGACCCAGGCTGGCCCTGCAGTCAGTACCACCCTGACTGCTGCAGAAGTCGAGGCATTGGATATTGGCAGTGTGGCACAGTCTGTGGACGTGGGCAATTGAGAGATGGGGACCTCCCACATACCAGGTGATAGAATTAGATATCATTCTGCATGACATAGACTTTGAACTCTTCCACATGTCAGTTCAATTTCATGTCTTTCATCTCCCATAGGTCCTTCAAAGCTGATGGAGGAGGCAGATGAGTCATCAGAGGAGGGCATGCACTCTTGGGGGAGAACAGTCATATACATGACTAATGCACACCCTCCACCATTGCAGAAACACATCTCAGTGGGGAGCCCAATAGAGATAACTAAGTTGTCATATGGTGAGATGCACATCACGTGTACGCAGGGATAGGTGCTGAGGAGTGGAGGCTCCCCATTGGGTGAATGCTTCACCTTGCCTGTTCAATGCCTCACTAACGTGCTCTCCAGCTTTGGCTAGCTGGGAAATGCAGGTGGGCTATGAGAGAGAAGATGGAGAAAGGGCAACTGGAAATGGGGACTCTTCTCAAGGTGCCCCCACTTCTCATCCCTTGCCCCTGCCCCCAGACAGAGCTGCCTATTGCCCCATAACCTAGTCTTTCCATACACAGGTGTAGATGGGACAGTCTTTGGCAGGGCCCTCCCGGGCCACAAAACTCAGAGTGTACTCCACAGACATTTCAGCTGTCAGAGCAGTGGAAGGAGCAGTCAGCCTCTAACACTGTTGAAGCCACAGGGTAAGATTGATAGACAACAGAAGAAAAAGATTTCTAAAATAAAAGCAAAATACTGCAGACGCTGGAAATCTGAAATAAAAACAGAAAATGCTGGAAATACTCAGCAGGTCTAGAAGCATCTGTGGAGAGAGAAACAGAATTCGTCAGAGCCAGCTCTGAAGAAGAGTCACAAGGATTTGAAACGTTACCTCTGTCCTCTCTCCTCTCTCCACAGATGCTACCAGACCTGCTGAGTATTTCCAGCATTATTCTGTTTTTATTTCATATAAAAAGATTTCTAAGATGTACAAGGGTATTTACTTGGGAGTTTATATGAGTCCAAATGTCGTTAAGGTTATGGAATTATAACTGAATGAAGCACCTTATTTGAACTCTCCATTGTCCTTCCTTCTGCACTGTTGCATTCCTGATTCCAAATGGATATCAGCCTTCAGAAGAGTGGTACGACCAGAGTGGAGAACAAACTAAGGGTGTAAATATGATAGAAGGATTTATGCTGGTGGGGGATGCAAAGGGGGATTGTAGTGCCATGTGGTTTCACACATTCGGGTGATCTTAAGTGTGGTTGTGTGAGCCTGACATGGCCTTCTCTCGCAGTCAAGCTGTAGACACCCAGTCCAAATCAGCTCCCCCTCTTCATCTTCTTCCTCCTTGTTGGCGGATGCTGAGTGGTCTGTACCTTCCTTCACCTTCAATTCCATTCCTCTCTGCAGCGCCATGTTGTGCAAGACCCTTGCTAGTGCATACTGAAGGGCCCCCATGCAGATCTATCCAGGCACCAGAATCACATGTTCAGCAACCAAATGACTTGCTGAATGATTGCCCATGTCGTCATGTTGCACCTTTCCTCTGCACCTGTGGTAGGGCCCCTCAGAAGTGTCATGAGCCAGGTTCTCAGAGGAAAGCCCTGTTCTCCAAAGAGCCACACGCTCAGTCTGTGTGGAGGCGTGAAAATCTATGGGTGATGTGACTGTCACAGAATCCAGGATACTTTGCACAGACATGCGTGAAAACCTTCTGATGGTCACCTACCAGCAGAACATTGAGGGAGTGGAATCCCTTCCAATTGATAAATACTTCAATATAGTGCCATGGGATCTTTTGCATCTACTTGAGAGGACAGACGGTCCTCAGTTTAACATTACATCTAAAGATGGCACCTCTAACAGTGTAGCATTCTCTCAATACTATGCTGTAGTGTCAGCCTAGATTACTGTGCTCAAGTCCTAGAGTGGGACTTGAATTCACAACCTTGCAACTCAGAGATGAGACTGCTACCAAGTGAGCCAGAGCTGAACTAAGACAATGTCTAGTGCAGCCATGTACAATTTGTGACCTGTGTAATTGAGGAACATTATGTAGTTGTCTGTATCAAACTCTTTGATCAGAGTCACAGAGAATGCCATTTATCACTTTGGCCAAAGCCGTCATTGTATTGTGAAAAAGATGAAATGGGGCTGGAGAGATTCAAATAAGGAATTCTGAGAACAATTAGAACAGAGCAGGGAGTTGCAATTTGTTCAAGAAGCTTAAGAAAGGAAATGGGGAAATTTAAGAAATTTAAAGCATTGGTGAGTTTGACTGTTACAGATTATGCTGTTCTACTGGTGGAAGCAGAAGTAGACAGTACCCTGGATGAAAAACAGGCAGGCTTCTGGGGTAGCAGATCATGTTGTGAGCAGATTTTTACGTTCAGGAAAATCATGGAGCAGGGCCTAGAGTATCAGAAGCCACTTGTTAGCAATTTCATTGATTTTAAGAAGGTTTTGATAGCATCCATAGCAGTCACTCTCGTACTTGGCGAGGAGTACGGCATCCTGGAGCTGGCCAAAGAGGAGCTGGCGAAGTACATTCGAGGAGGATGTCCAAGACCGGGACACCACCTGGGCTGTAGCGAAAGAGATTGCAATGCACCGGGGCTGGTGGTGGTGTCTAGCTGTCCATTGTCCTGGATGGGACTGGAGGAACTAAGTCTAAGTAAATAAATAAGCTAGTGGAAGTGTCTTCATGTCCCCAGCTAGCAGTTGACATATATCCCTAATAAGCTCTGGGGGAATGAGGTAATGTCTTCTGCGGCACTGATGTTCAGAAAATTCTTGGTAAAATCTCTTGGTCTTTAAAGACTGTTGAATGGGCATATATGTGCATTGCCTTGGTCTAAGAGGCTCCAATCTAGCCTCTTCCAAGCTTACGCTCGATGCTCAGGCGTTTAACATATGCTATGAATGTTTTCATTGTATTTTCATTACCTTAGTGTTGTCATTTGAACATTAAGGCTGATTCAGTTCTAGTGTACCTACCCTAGCTTTTTACTAATCCACCTCCTGCTTTGGTTGAGTAGGCCTAAGTACCTTGTTTGTCAGGCACCAAGATTATTTTTTTTATTTATATATTCGCTCGTGAGATTTGGGTGTCGCTGGCTAGGCCAGCATTTATTGCCCATCCCTAATTGCCCTTGTTCAGAGGGCTCTTTTTTTAAAGAGTCAACCACATTGCTGTGGATCTGGAGTCACATGTAGGCCAGACCAGATGAGGACAGCAGATTTCCTCCCCTAAAGGACATTAGTGAACCAGATGGGCTTTCACAACAATTGACAATGGTTTTGTGGTCATCATTAGACTTTTAATTCCAGATACTTATTGAATTCAAATTCCACCATCTACCTTGGTGGGATTCGTACCCAGATCCCACAGCATTACTCTAGGTCTCTGGATTACCAGCCCATTTGACCAACTGTGGCATCGAGGAGCCCTAGCAAAACTGGAGTCAATGGGAATCAGGGGAAATCTCTTCGCTGGTTGGAGTCATACCTAGCACAAAGGAAGATGGTTATTGTTGTTGGAGGTCAGTCATCTCAGTTCCAGGACATCACTGCAGGAGTTCCTCAGGGTAGTGTCCTCAGCCCAACCCTCTTCAGCTGCTTCATCACTGACCTTCCTTCCATCATAAGGTCAGAAGTGGGGAAGTTCGCTGATGATTGCACAATGTTCACCATTTGTGACTCCTCAGATATTGAAGCAGTCCATGCCCAAATGTAGCAAGACCTGGACGATATCCAGGCTTGGGCTGACAAGTAGCAAGTAACATTCATGCAACACAAGTGTCAAGCAATGATCATCTCCAACAAGAGAGAATCCAACCATCGTCCCTTCATGTTCAACGGCATTACCATCACCAAATCCCCACTATCAACATACTGGGGGTTACCATTGACCGGAAACTGAACAGAACTAGCCATATAAACACTGTGGTCACAAGACCAGGTCAAAGGCTAGGAATAGCATGAGGAGTAACTCACCACCTGACTCCCCAAAGCTTGTCAACCATCTACAAGGCACAAGTCAGGAGTGTGATGGGATACTCCCTACTTGCCTGGATGAGTGCAGTTCCCATAACACTCAAAGCTTGACATCGTCCAGGACAAAGCAGCCTGCTTGATTGGCACCACATCAACAAACATTCACTCCCTCCACCACCAACGCACAGTAGCAGCAGTGTGTATCTACAAGATGCATTGCAGGAATTCACCAAGGCTCCTTCGACAGCACCTTCCAAACCCATGACCACTACCATCTAGAAGGACAAGGGCAACGTGATGGGAACACCACCACCTAGACGTTTCCCTCCAAGTCATACACCATGCTGAGTTGGAAAATATACCGCTGTTCCTTCACTGTAATTGGGTCAAAATCCTGGAACTCCCTTCCTAACAGCACTGTGGGTGTACCTACACCGTGGGTGTACCTGCTACGACTGCAGCGGTTCAAGAAGGCAGCTCACCACCACCTTCTCAAGGGCAATTAGGGGTGGGCAATAAATGCTGGCCCAGCCAGCAAAGCCCACATCTTGTGAATGAATGAAAAAAAATTCCACTATCCCACCGCCACCCCTTATCAAGTTGCAACCCCTATTGAACTCTTAAATGTTCATATCTAGCCTCTTTCACCCCCCCTTCTCCTCTTCATCCCACTATTAATGGCCCCCCCCCCATCTATTCGCCTCTTTCCACCTTTAATAACCTACTGAAAACATTTTTGATCAAACTTTTATTCATTTCTCCTTACTCCAACAATGGCTCAGCATCCATTCCTTCGACTGTTTTATCTCTCCCTCTGTAAAGTATCTTGTGTTGTTTTCTACATGGTGCTAAATGAAGTTAAGTTTTTGGAGAAATAAAGGTAATTCTTTGAAAGGTAGTGGCAGAATGGAGAAGTACCTTCGGGAAGTAAGAGTGGAATGGAAGGGGAAGTGGTGGTCTCTAGCACTGGAGAAGTGATGCTGGGAACGGATATGGATTCTGTGAGCTGGACTGCATATAAGAGTGAATCAGAAGCAGGACAGCACATTTTTTACAACATTTTTGTTTAATGGTCTTTGCATGGCCATAAGAAAACTTGCAGGTGTGCACTTCTCAAATAGATTGTCCGAGCCTGAAAGGTTGGACAGGCTAGGTTTGTATCCACTGGAGTTGAGAAGAGTAAGACTTGATTGAAACATATAAGATCCTGAGGGGCCTTGACAGGGTACAGAAATTCCTCTTGTGGGAGAATTTAGAACTAGGAGTCACTGTTTGAAAATAAGGGGTCACCCATTTAAGACAGAGATGAGGAGAAATTTTTCTCTCAGAGGGTAATGAGTCTTGGGATGGAGCTGCCTCAAGGAGATTAAGGACATAATAAAAGTTTTTAAAGAATAAAGTTAACAATTATTTAGACATGTCCCCTAGTATGACATGTCACATGAGCAGGGACATGTTTTTATATTCAGGAAAATGTTATCATTTAATTAATAAAAGCTTTAGGAAACCTCAATCCGCTCGTGGAGGGAGGAGGGAGAGTCGGGGCCTGTGCTCTTTCGCGCATGCGCGCAATAGAGCACAGAAATCTCCCTGAGGCACAGGGAGATTAAGTTCATATTTGAAGTTTCTAAACGGGAAAGATAAAAATTATTCATACGTGTCCCCTCATGTGACAATATCACATGAGCTGAGACATGTTTATGATTATCAATTTTTAAAAAAATTATTTAATAAAACCTTCATGAAACCTCATTACGCCCGTGGCTGAGGTTTCAGGATAAACACACAGGCTGCTTGGGCTCTTCAACTGCTCGACAACCTTATGGTTGGACGGGCAGCCCCGTCAATTAGTTTAATTGGCGTATTAATGGCCTTAGCAGGCCTTTGACAGTTCGGCCGGTGCACGCCAGCCGAACGGAAGATTGGATGCACGCCTGAGCAGGATGCAGACTTAAAGCAAAATAGGTTTGCGAGAAGCCAGAAGATCCAAGGAAACAGTTGAAGGTCTGTACCTCTTTACTATGGGAATGTGAAGCAGTGGTATTCTGTTGGCATGGCTGAGTCTGAGAGAGTGCGTGGAAGGAAGCTGGAATACATGTGGTGATCCAGGGGAGAGGAACATCAGTAGAAGTGTTCAAAACCTTGGAGGTGGACCCTTGTGGAAGGCATCCGAGAGAAAGCTTCATTTAGGAGAAGGTTCCAAAGCGAGTTCTTCAAGAGTGGAGATTGGAAACCCTCACGTGAAAGACTGAATTCGGTGAGATTGGTTGGCTCATGGTGTGACAAGTGTCGGTGGGTGGGGGAGTTGATGAGGGATCTATAGCATCTGTTTAGGGTGGCATCTGTTGCTTGGTTTCAGATTGTGGTGTGTTTATTGATTTACATGGACTGTGTACTTACTGGGAGCATTAGAATATAAGACAGTGGCCTTAGACAATGGCCTTTCCCTATTGCACCTTAATATTCTGTTAATATCCACTGTTGAGGCTCACGAAAATATAATGACTGGTTGGGAGAAATACTAGGGGGTACCTGATGCTTCTGGAACAGTTTCACAGAAAGGAGAGAATGACTTCTTCAGAGGGGGAGGGGGAAATCCTTTCTGAATTACCTATTTTTTCCACTCTGCCTATGATTCAAAGCAAAATGTAATTTCCAGACACCATCATTTGAACTCCTACTTTTTTTCCATTTTTCAATCCTTCACCTGCCTACTAATTGTTTCAACAACAGATATAAAAAAGGAGTTGAGTTCACACCTGGGACAGCACTAAGTTTCCATTACTTGTTTTTGCATTCTTTCTAATATGTTTTTATTTTAACACTGAATTTACTTCAGACATTTTTCATAATTTGAATTACTACTACTTTCGCATGCAGCAGTGGGCTTATAATCGGATGTCCAGTTTGGTTATCCATTTGATGGCCTCCTGTGTTGCTGGGTGAAGAAATGAGGTGTCTCCTGCAAAAGATCTTAGCGGACAGATTGATGGGATGTACTCCATGGTCTGGGACTTAGGGCCACAATTTGTATTTTGGGTTATCCTTCATCTTCTACTCAGGGAGCAGGTGGACGCATCATCCATGCTCTGTGTGGAACCGGTTGAACGCCGTTCATTGTCTTCGAGGCAAGTCGAAGCCAGGAATCTCTGCTGTTGGATCAATGATGAAGTATTGATTCTTTATGCTGCATGTGTCCCACAACTCTGTCCATCTGGAAAGTGGGTCGATTCCAGCTGAATGAATATTAGCTGCTGTTACCCAGAATGGTCAGTGTGATTTTAAGGCTTTCTTGGTGGCTTTTCAAGTCTTGATGAATGGGAAGATTGATGTTGTTCGTGACTTTTTCCAGCTCACAGCATATTGGTGTCATGGTGAATGGCAGATAGTGTAATGTGGGGCAGTACTGGGAGCTCTCTCAGTTTTGGAGTGGGTTCACCCTGGTTTTTTACCTTTTGGGTGGCGTTGTTGAGATGAGACCTATAGGTGAGAGTATTTTGGATGGGGGTCATGGTAAGTTGCCTTTCACAGAAGGAAACATTGAGTTCTTTCCCAGCGGCAGTTTAGTTCCGGTGGAACTATACCCTGACACTAATGTCTTCTCTCGATTAGCTGGCCCGACCAGATCTGGAAGTAGCATTTCAGTAGGTCCAAGTAACTTCTGAGTGCCCTACAGTCTTTAGCTGCCTCTGGAACCTTCCTCCATGTTGGTCATGAGTGAGAGGGCCTGGTAAGAGTAGTTTTTCCTTATCTGAAACCCACTTGTTGTTGATGACAACCTACACATGGTCTCCCTGTGTGTTAGTTTATCAGGAATTTGCCAGCTGAAGTCATCCTGAAGACAACTGGATTCCCAAATGTAGCCTCCCAATCTGAAAACCATGAAAACATGATTTGAATTGGATCAAACAATTGTCACTAATTCACAATGTGCACCACTGCTTGCTGTTTGCATTTCATTACATAGTGTGTGTGACGTGTCAGCCAGTTAGTAGCACTGTCACCTCAGTTTCAGATGGTTATGGATTTGAGTCCCACTCCAGGACTTGAGCACAAAAGCTAGCATGATACTCAGTGCAGTACTGAGGGAGTGCTATGCTGTCAGACCAATGCCTGATCAGCCCTCTCAGGTGGAGTATTTTGAAGAAGAGCAGGGGGTCCTCCCCAATATCCTGGCCAATATTTAACTCTCAATCAACATGATAAAAAACCGTGGCCCTGGTTTATTTTTAAACTATTCGAGGGATGTGGGCATCGCTGGCTAGGTCGGCATTTATTGCCCATTCCTAATTGCCCTTGAGAGGTGCAGCCCATGTGGTGCAGTACTGTTAGAGAGGGAGTTCCAGAATCTTGACCCAGCAACTGTGAAGGAACAGTCATTATCACATTACTGTTTGTGAGACCTTCCTGTGTGCAAATTGGCTGCCATGTTTCCCTGTATTACAGGAGTGACTACACCTGGCTTAATTGGCTGTAAAGAGATGTCTGTGGTAATGAAAGGTGCTATGTAAATGCTGTAAAGAGATGTCTGTGTTCATGAAAGGTGCTATATAAATGCAAGCCTTTCTTTTCAGTGCTTCTGACATGTGTGGATAATACTGAATGAAATAGGTAGGCTGAGGGATGGAAAACAATTCTGAGATAAAAAGAAGGTTTAATGCATGTGGTCAGCCATCACCGGTAGGTATAAATAGTGTAGGTCCATTTTTGTTTTCAATATAATGTGTACTTTTTTGGGGACTTGCCAACAGCCATTCAATTCACCTTTCAATGCCCACGCTTTATGAAAGACAAAGGAGTTTTCTGAATGTCGTGAGAGATTAGCCAATTACATTGTTTACATTATTTAGTGAACTTAATTCAGTCCTGTGAATTTTTAAGGTGTCAAATTAAAAATAAAAAGCTTGCAAATGCGGGAATCTGAAAAACAACAATAATTGAAAATGCATTACAGCTATCCACGCTGTTTGGTAGCTCAGCAACAGTAGGGCACACGGGCATTTGAGGATATGCCAAGTACCTGTGCAGTTTCAGAGATTTACGGAGGTACCCACACTCAACACAACGCTACCTCACTGCCTGAGTGAACCCGCAGGTCACTACAAACATCAGGCAACATCGAGGCCAGCTTCTCTGGAGCTTCTCTTTGCCTGAGATCTTAAGCTCAGCCATAGCTTCCATCACAAATTGTCAAAGGCTTCAAGCTATGGCAGTATTGCTTGCCTGAGTTCACTACATTGAAGAACCAAGTAATGCAAGATTCAAACAACCGCAATACTACTCACTAGTCTGCTCCCTCACAAATCTTTGACCATGTTGTGGGGAATCTAGCAGCATAGGAACAGCAGGAGCTGGCATAAATAAGGAAAGTTTCAGTGTGAAGCTAACCCAGTAAAACCTAGCAGGCTGCTCCAATAAGTATATGATGCACAGGCTCAGACATCAATAATGTGCTAAGGTTTCAGGGCCACCTGCTGAGGTAACACAAAGATGTATCACTTCCCTCTGGAGGCATACAACAGCTAATTTTCTTTCTTCCTCTTGCCACTGGTGAACCACTTAAAAGGAGCTTATACGAAAATGTAGAACATACACGACACACTGATGCAAAGTAAAGGAACCAAGTTAAAACAAACTGAATACACCTGCACCACATACTGTTAAGATAAATAAAATTTGGCTGAAACAGTACTACAGCTGGAGATTATATTTGTAGCTGTGGAGAAACATCCCAGAATCGTCCCAGATTTGCACGAAGTGTGGTAGGAGGCGGGAAAAGGAATGTTTTACCCGCCGGCTGCATTGGCAGGTTTTCACACCGTGTCATCCCAATCCTGTCTCATTAATCATGCATTCCCGGGTATCATGCTGTTTTGATGGTGGACAGGCTGTCATTTGCTGCCACACCATCACCTCGCCCCTTCCTCACCGGGTGCCATATTTAAAATGCAACTGTGCGCAGACCTCTCAGTGCTTCCAGCCCAGGATTGCTGCACAGAAGACATGGCCCCAAAAGGCAAGAAGACTGCAGCCCCCCTGATTCAGTGACGCGTCGCTGGAATGCATTTTGGGCACCATGGAGGCCCACCGTGATGTCCTCTACCCCCATTTTGGCCGCAGGAGGTCCAGCAATCTCACCATTTCACCATGCTGGGCAATGGCAGTGATGATCAGTGCCAATGCTGCATAGAAGAGGTTGGCCCATCCTAAGCAGAAAGAGGATAAATGATGAATAATCCGTGCTGCCAGGGTAAGGCAACCATCTCATCACTATAAGCTCACACAATCAAAAGCCCATCACACATTCACTGGCATCTCACTCACTGCCAGCTCAAGGGACATCACCTCTCACTCTCTCTTACACATCTTCACATCTCCATCTGGCCTCATCTCCTCTGGAAGCTGCCTCCTTAGCCCTCACTGTCTTGAAGCCACTTGCACAAATCAACATGTGCCCCCACACACAACCTGGGATACCCCACTTTTCCAGTACAGCCTTCACCCTGCAGTCTCTTCCCTTGCCTGAGGCCACTCCAGCCCCTTCCCCAAGCAAGCTCTAGCCCTGCAGCTGTTGAAAAGCCACCCCCGCCTTATGGCTGGTCTGGTAGCTAGAGACCTTCCCATGGGCCCCCCTAAAAGTGATGTGGTGCTGCCTGTGAAGCCTGGCGCTGATGACCATGAGTGCTGCCCAAATCAAGATAGGAAAACAAACCTTGAAGTCCCGAGCAAAGTGGAGCTCGCCAATGTGCTCGGATGATCCAGCGTGGGGGAATGATTCTTGTGAGCTGGCCTGATAATGATATGCAGATGTATTACAATGAAGTTCCCGATATCTGACGGAGGGAAATGCAGCACGCCAATGATGGGCAGAGTGAACGCTTGCAGATTGGTTTCACGACGTTATGAAACCAATTTTTGGCCTTCTCGCCATATTGTCCCCTCACACCACCAAACATGCCCACCGCCAACGGGCACAGAAAAATTAAATGCAGAGTGCTTCGAAGTTCCACCTTGTATGTTACGGCTACTCATGTGAAATTGTTTCTTTGGAAGACTTAAATAGCTTAGCATTGTTTTTCTTCAATGCACCCACCTGTGAAGTTTGTGCTTGCCCCGCTTGCCCTCCTCTCCCACTCCTGCACAGGCAACGCTGAGCGCTGCCGCTCGTGTTTCACGCTGGGCGAGCCTTAATTGGCCTGCCAGCATGAAATCGCCTTCTGGCCTTGATTTCAGGCGGCGGTCAGACAGGCTTAGTCAAGTAGACTTCCAGGTATAAAAACAGAGAATGCTGGAATGCTCATCAGGTCTGGCAGCATCTGGGTAGAGAGACCTGAAATGTTGGGTGGAATTCTCCCATCCCTTCACAACAGTGGGAACTTCCAGTCCCGCTGATGGGAATGGAAATTTCAATCGCTCGCTGGCCCCGCTGCGTGGGGTGCTAGAGAATTCCACCCATTAACTCTGTTTCGCTCCACTGATGCTGCAGGACCTGCTGAGCATTTCCAGCATTTTCTGTTTTTGTTTTAGATTTCCAGCATCCGCAGTATTTTGCTTTTAGACTTTCAGATACCTTGGGTTCCTATATCGGAGAGGAGCCAATTTAGTTAAAATGGTAACTTTGATTGACAGCTCAGGGACCTTTCCCCTAAACATGCAAGGGATCTTGTCTCTCTCTCTCAGCAACCCGCCTCCCCCACCACCCCCAACACCCCAGATACGAGAATGAACCATGCTGCTTGTATAAATAAAGGGTGTCACTGCGTGGGCGGGGTTGTAAAATGCGGCAAGTCATTCAAAAGCCCATTCACTTTGGAGGGACCGTAAAAACCCACGACTAAAATTCCACCCAAAGACTCCAAATGTGGCTTGGGAATTATCCAGCTTAGAGTGAGCCTTTATCCAAAATGCCCTGTAGAATTTGCATTTCTGTTACTTGTCTGGAACAAGAGGATTGGAAACCTTTCTGTAGCTCTTTCTGTGAAAACTGTTCTGTACATTCAGGGAAAGCCCAGCTTGACCATCAATGTAACATGAATGTTCGTGAATGTCATGCTTTATCTTATAAAAGCATATGACCTGCAGTGTTAATGGATGAGGAAAGATAGGAGGAGACACAGGTGGAGCATAAACACTAGCATGGACTGGTTGGGCCAAATGGCTTGTTTCTGTGCCATATATCCTATGCAATCCAAACCAATGTTGTAACTGTTTTAATCATATTAAACACATCTGATGATGAATATGTCTAAACATGCTTTACAGACCTTGGAATTAATTGGTCTTTCACATTTCTACATTTTCTGTGAGCAGCTGGGCCAGAGCATCACTCAGCAATTAACATGACCTCCCATTTTAATCAGAAAATTGTTTATTTGCCTTCCCTCAGGCTTCAAACAGGAAAGTACCTAATGTCAACAACAACAACAATGTTCTTTAAAGCAATAGTCTCTATTCTTTGCAGATTTACTGTGTTTGGTCACTTTAAAGAACTCAGCAAGTTAGCAGTAGCAGAGATCTCTGGAGTTGCAAAAAGAAAAATTTCAAACCAGTCTTATCAGTAACAGACCTTTTATTTCATGTCACTTTTCTCTCCTCCCCATGGTATAGACTCCTTGCTGATGTATGCATTCCCTGGTACTACATACTTGCTGGTATTTTGGCTGACTGGATTTGAACAATGAGCTTCACAAAAGGCCTCTAAAGTGCTGGAAACATCACAGCTGAAATGGGATTTGATCTTGCTCAATATTTGTACATGCCACTTTTAGTAAGCATCACAGCAGTGATCAAGAATCCAAGGAATGGTCAACTAAGCCAGGACACAGGCCAATGGTGCTGCTTCACCATGGGGAAGCTGATCGGTGGTTTGGAAAGATTGAAGTTTTATGTAGCCAGTGTTTCCAGGTTTGGAGGATTTACTGGATGTTATGTTTAATCGTTTATAGGAAATTGCTAGGATGGGAATTTCCAGCTTCTATTTGCAAAAAGAAAGAGAAAGTGAATACATGGATCGAAAGTTATTTCAGATTTAGTAGTTTTTATTTCCCTCTAACTGGACCATTTTCTGAGTAATAGTTTTTACTGTAATCTTCTCCTTTCTTTCAATATCTCCTAAAAGTGTATTTCCTCTCCTCTTTATTCAGTCTTTGAAGATTTTTTCCTCATTCCTCTTTTCTCTATTTCTTCCATCCACTTCACATATTAGCAAATACTCAGTGATTGCGGGGGTGAAAATAAAATGATCCAGAGCAAACTGCTAACAAAACAAATCCCAATTGAATCTGCTTGTACACGCCAATGAGAAATCTGCCCAATGAAATCAGAGAAGTATTTAGGCTTTGTTAGTCATTAATTGCTCACTTTGTATATAGAAGGAACTGACTACAGCAAAGGACAATTTAATAAGATGTTGACAATTAATGGTTTTGAAAAGGTAGAAAGAAAAACAAAGTGAGGATTGTCCAAAATGTTAATATATCCTTTCTTTATCAGATGACAATGACTTATGTCCTGCATTGCAAATCCCTCCATAGCCTTGACAGACCCTGAGTGGTTAAAGTGCAATGTTTGATTCAACACTATACTTTGCAACATTTCAACCTTTGACCAGCTAGGCAGGCTTCAGGATTTCATAATTACTTGATCATATTCATTAAAGTTAACAGGCAATTTAGATTTTTTTCAGCAAATATAACAAGTTTTGAGCAGATATTGTAATGCAATTCATTCAAAATCTGACTTCATTTGGACAATAGTTGTTCCCAGGTATGGTTTCACTCCTTCCCTGCTTAGGCTGACATGAATCTAAATCCCTTCCCCCTATCAAACACCCATGCAGGATTCCAAACTCGTTGCTCACTTTGGCTTTCAAGCTGATCACCTCTATAACTCTGCCTCCCAATCTCTAGTTGTGTCCGTAATTTGGAAATGAGGAAATGTTTACTTTCTCATTCTAGCCTTTTAAAGCTTTTGTGACAAGAATGGAGGATTTTTTCTAATGAACCAAATGGGTAAATGAGAAGTTATTCCTGATAACATTTAAGTACTAAGTGGTGACTTTGAGGGGGATCTTAACCCAAGGAGGAGTGAGTCGGAAAGGTAGAAAAGTATTAAATTGCAAAGCCCAATCACAACACACACCCAACCTGCTCACTTCCAGTTTGAACAGAGGCCAAAATGGGGAGGGGTTGGTTTGCGACCCATCCCACCCTCAAGAGGCAGCTCAGTCACTGAATTTGTTTAAGGAGGAGGAGCATTTCCTCCAGGCCCAACAAGCTTACCGCACTGTGACAAGCTTACCCCTGAGACAGGCTGACATGTTACCCCACCCACCCTTCTCAAAGCGTTGCCTGATTCAACTCCCATGATATAAGCTCCCTCTCCCCACAATGTCTGACCTCCCTAGGATGCCCAACCCTCTCAATGTTTGACTCTCTCCCCCATGGTCTGACCTTACCACGATGCCTGCTCCCCAAACCCTCCCTCCCACGCCGTCTGATGTCAGACTACTTGACATCCACTCCCTGTTGTTTACCCACCAAACAGATGGCTGACTGTTGGGTGTGAAAACCGCTTTTGTTAAAAAAAAGGAAAAGACATCCTGCAGTTCATTCAGGGCTTTCTTCCAGATTCCCTATCTGAAAATCCTTCCATCAGGTAAATAGTTAGGCCTCTGTCCCTGTGAAATTCAAGCCTATTCTCGAGTGAATCTGAGGTAGACAGGAGCAAAATTGATCAGGGAACTACCAGCTCCCTGACATCTGCAGGACTTTTTCTCTGATATGATGGTGGCCATTACACACGTTCACCAAATATGGGCAGCACAGATGGTAATGATGGTTTCCCTTCATTACTGTCATACATCACAGAAAGCAAGACATACAAGCTTTGCTGTGTTGGGATGGAGGTCATTTCAATGATTTCCCCTAATTCCTGTGAAGTTAACATACCTGGACTAGTTCTTGTAGGATCTGGAATGTTTGACAGGTACTGGTGTGATGGTGCTGTTTCCCTCTCCTCCTCCTCCTCAATACAGGTTGAGGAATCAATTGATGATTAGTTTTTTTTTCATCATGCCCTATGTCAAATCTTGTCCCGCTGTACAATAAGTGGGACAGTGTGTCAGTCACAGCTCAGAAGTAACAGTGAATCAGAGAGTTGTGAATTCACCAAGGCTTCTTCGACAGCAGCTTCCAAACCCACGACCACTATCATCTAGAAGGACAAGAGCAGCAGATAGATGGGAATACCACCACCTGGAAGTTCCCCTCCAGATCACTCACCATTCTGACTTGGAAATATATCGCCGTTCCTTCACTGTTGCTGGGTCAAAATCCTGGGACTCCCTCCCTAACAGCACTGTGGGTGTACCTACACCACATGGACTGCAGCAGTTCAAGAAGGCAGCCCAGCACCACCTTCTCAAGGGCAACTAGGGATGGGCAATAAATGCTGGCTTAGCCAGCGAAGCTCACATTCCATGAATGAATGAAAAAAAGCTCCAGTCAAGAGACCAGTATCTAGGCTAAAAGTTAAGTTCTTTGAAGAGCGAGTTCTGCAGAGGTGCTGTTCATCAGATAAAACTTTAAATTGAGACCTGGTTTGCTCTCTTAATTTTATTTAAAAGATGTCCCACTTTTTGAGGTGCAGTGGGCAATATTTATCCCTCAGTGAACTTCACTAGAACAGATTATTTGGATTTATCTTATTTCCATTTGCTGGACTGCACTGTGCATAAATTGACTGCTGCCTACATTACAACAGTGACTGTCCTTGTGAGGTACTTCATTGTGAAACACCTTGGACTGTCCTGATAACGTATCAGGTGCTATTGAAAGCTAATTTCTTTCTTTAGGCTGTTCACTTTTGCAAATATATAACTTACTCTGAATAATCCTCAATGTACACAATCATCACAATGGTTTCCAGAAGAACAACAACTGGATCTGGACCAGAAAGAAAATCTCGGCTATCCCTTGTCAACAGGAAATTCAGAACAAATTAAAATTCCAAAGGAAATGTGATGCAGTTCAAAATGAAAGATCATCTTGTGTACAAATAACACAGATTTGCAACTGAAAGCATTTCACATTTAAATGTAATTTATATGAAAAATAATAAATAATGGCCGTAATTTTCCAGTACCTCAGTGGCTGGTTCCCCTGTGGCGGGGCCGGAGAGCCATTGAAATCTCCATCCACATCAGTGGGACGGGAAGATCCCGCTGGCGTGAGAGGCTGGAAAATTCCAGCTAATGTCTTTGCTTCCAGTACATTTTCTCTTTTTAAAAGTAGAATTGTGCTGGGAAAGAAAGGAAAGACTCAGGTAAATTCAAATAATGCGATGTTACACCATTTTAAATTACTTCTGCAAAGTTTTTAAAAATTCATTTGTGGGCTGTGGGCTTCGCTGGCTGGACCAGCATTTATTGCCCATCCCTAGTTTTCCTTGAGAAGGTGGTGGTGAGCTGCCTTCTTGAACCACTGCAGTCCATGTGATGTAGGTACACCCACAGTGCTGTTAGGGAGGGAGTTCCAGGATTTTGACCCAGCATGTTTCGAACAACAAAATACGTGTAAACTGGTGTGACAGAATCAAATAGTCAAACAATAAGCTACTGAGTGTTAGTCCCTGTGTGCTGAGCTTTGGCAGGGAAGGGAAATCAGGAAAGAATGTGGTCTTTTATCTTATCAAAGTGTTGAAGGACGTATCAGGTTGAACTTTGTTTTTTGTGAGCTTGCTTCCCGACACAATAAACACCAGTTTACTTTCTGGGCCAAGTTTCAAAATGTCGCCTTAAGCATTTTCTTTGTTTTCGACGGTCCACCGCAATTATTTCACAACCTATTAGATTCCCTACAGTTTCCCTGTCGACACAACAGGACAAACCAAGGCACTGTGATCACCCTCTTCATCGCACCCCCCACCATCCCCACGAACTTTTCCTCCCTCATGTCTGATCCCCAACTATGTCCTTCTAACAATAGTCTTCACACCGGCTGCCAACCAGCCTCTCAATCAAGCCAGCTGCTCACCGGGAAATGGAAAAAATTCAAACGAGGTCGCTCCATGCCCATATTTGTAGGTTTCCCGGCCATTAAAAGTTGCCCTGGCCCCTCCACAGCTCCTTATAGTTATTGGGGCCATGGTCTCTGTACCATACTGTTGTTTTGTGAACTCCCTCTGTAATCATGTTTTCATATTCATGTTTTCATATTAATTAAACATATTTCCACTTAAAGCTTTCTGGCAGGCTGTGCACAGGAGCAGCTGGGCGCAGCAGAATGGCAGTAGCGAGGATGAGTGCGCATAGGCAGACGGCTATGTTGCGTTGGCAGGAGACACAATGCTAATACCACAGAAAACACAGTAGCAACTTCATTGATTTTGGAAGACCGACACTGACATTAACAATTTCGGAGAACGCACAGCACTGACATGATCTAATTTGAACCGATATGAAGTAGACCTATTGTTTACTCTAAAGCAATATCTGAGCTAACTTTTCCTACACCCTTAATAATCTCAATATCTCTCTAAGGTCACCTCTAGGATGCCTGCTTTCCATGCTGTAAAGCCCAAGTCTCTCCAGTCTCTCCTTATTACTGTGACTCCTGATATTAATTAATGGTTGCACTGCATCCCAAACATGAATGTCTCCCTATTTTGTTAGTGACCAGTCCAGGCCTGAATGCAGCATTCAGGTGCAGTCTGACTAGAGCATGAAATAGTTTAATCATCATCACCTCTGACTTATATTCTACTGTATTTTAACCATGCAGCTTGCTGCTCTGCATTGGTTGGTCATATTTCACTTTAGTATTGAGTGTACTAAGGCTCCCAGAGCTGCAGCCAATCAGCATTTCCTTGTGACCCACGATTCTAGTTGGAGGAAGAAGTCAGAAGGTGCAAGGGAAAAGTTACTGTGGTATAGGTTAGTTCTGTAAATTAATTTAATGTGTAAAGGTTCAGTGCAAATGATATGAACTGAACTTCACAAATGACAAAGCAGAAAAATAATGCCCTAATTTAAGTGACCATTAGTAACAGGCACAATAGAAATGAAATGTCCTGAGAAAATCTTGAAAATTCAATGAAAAATTAAACTTTCTGGAGAAATTTAATTTTGAGAGAAAAGAGACTTGCATTTATACATGGCCTCAGGATGCCTGGGCACTGCCTCTGGTCACTTGGGAGAAACAGTTCTTTAGCATTCAGTTCGTCCGTATGCAGTGTCCTGGTTAGCATTTTTTGGCAATCAAACCATGTTGTCTGGATCCCATTGGGGACAAAGGGGAGAAAAACACAGACTAGGGAGGGAGAAGGAAACAAATCAAGGAGGGAGGTAGAGAGAGAATCACAAATTGGAGAGAGAGAGAGGCAGAAACAGAAACTGGAGGGAGTTGCACCAGTTGTTGTATAATGTGTTTTGCTCCAGGAATCGAGCAGTTTTGAGTCTCACCTTCCAAAAGCCTCAGCTGTGGGAAGTGGGAGTCAGTGAAGTGGATTAGGTTTCAGTTTGATTTTATTTGTTTTTGTAACTTGGTGTGTATTGTAAAATGGCATAAAATTGTGTAAAAAAAACACCTTTAATTAGAACAAAAGCAGAATTACCTGGAAAAACTCAGCAGGTCTGGCAGCATCGGTGGAGAAGAAAAGAGTCGACGTTTCGAATCCACATGACCCTTCAACAGAACTGAGTATAGTTAGGAGAGGGGTGAAATATAAGTTGGTTTAAGGTGGGGGGCGGGGGAGAGAAGTTGAGGGTGGGGTGGTTGTAGGGACAAGCAAGCAGTGATAGGAGCAGATAATCAAAAGATGTCACAGACATAAGGATCAAAGAGGTGTTGAAGGTGGTGATATTATCTAAGAGAAGTGCTAATTAAGAATGGATGGCAGGACACTCAAGGTACAGCTCTAGTGGGGGTGGGGTGGAAAGACTGACAAGGTATTAGTTGTAGATTTAAAAATAATGGAAATAGGTGGGAAAAGAAAAATCTATATAAATTATTGAAAAAAACAAAAGGGAGGGGGAAGAAATGGGGTGGGGATGAGGGGAGGGAGTTTAAGATCTAAAGTTGTTGAATTCAATATTCAGCCTGGAAGGCTGTAAAGTGCCTAGTCGGAAGATGAGGTGCTGTTCCTCCAGTTTGCGTTGGGCTTCACTGGAACAATGCAGCAAGCCAAGGACAGACATGTGGGCAAGAGAGCAGGGTGGAGTGTTAAAATGGCAAGCGACAGGGAGGTTTGGGTCTTTCTTGCGGACAGACCGCAGGTGTTCTGCAAAGCGGTCGCCCAGTTTGCGTTTGGTCTCTCCAATGTAGAGGAGACCGCATTAGGAGCAACGAATGCAGTAGACTAAGTTAGGGGAAATGCAAGTGAAATGCTGCTTCACTTGAAAGGAGTGTTTGGGCCCTTGGACGGTGAGGAGAGAGGAAGTGAAGGGGCAGGTGTTGCATCTTCTGCGTGGGCATGGGGAGGTGCCATAGGTGGGGGTTGAGGAGTAGGGGGTGATGGAGGAGTGGACCAGGGTGTCCCAGAGGGAACGATCCCTACGGAATGCCGCCGGGGGGGTGAAGGGAAGATGTGTTTGGTGGTGGCATCATGCTGGAGTTGGCGGAAATGGCAGAGGATGATCCTTTGAATGCGGAGGCTGGTGGGGTGATAAGTGAGGACAAGGGGGACCCTATCATGTTTCTGGGAGGGAGGAGACGGCGTGAGGGCGGATGCGCGGGAGATGGGCCGGACACGGTCGAGGGCCCTGTCAACGACCGTGGATGGAAAACCTCGGTTAAGGAAGAAGGAGGACATGTCAGAGGAACTGTTTTTGAAGGTAGCGTCATCAGAACAGATGCGATGGAGGCGAAGGAACTGAGAGAATGGGATGGAGTCCTTACAGGAAGCGGGGTGTGAGGAGCTGTAGTCGAGGTAGCTGTGGGAGTCGGTAGGCTTGTAATGGATATTGGTGGACAGTCTGTCATCAGAAATTGAGACAGAGAGGTCAAGGAAGGGAAGAGAAGTGTCAGAGATGGACCATGTGAAAATGATGGAGGGGTGGAGATTGGAAGCAAAATTAATAAATTTTAATTAGAAATTATTTACGTTAATGTTTGTGAATCAGTGGAATTTACTTGATGTTTCTCAATGCAGTTGATTTGGTAGGAACATCACAGGAGTAGCTTTTATTTAAATATTACTTATTCTTAAATCTTTCTAATTTTTGTGTTCTTTCTAATTTAAAAAATATGCTGTTTGTTATTAAACAAAAAGACAAATATTTTATTCAGGGCTTGGTAATACTGAGACATTCAACTTGGGGAAATACAAAAACATTTCTAAACAGGGCAAATATTACACAATCAATTATCCTGTGATTAAACATCATATGGGAAGTGTTGAATGATCAAATACCATGTGACCAAATGTTGCATGATTATATCCCCTGGAATACATTCAACCAGATTTGGCAACCCAATAAACACGGCAATCGACTTTTAAGCAATATTTAAGTCTTCACTGCTCCTCCTCAAGCAGGGTAATATAGCACTGAGTTTAATAACATTTAAACTGAATATAACTATTATATTTGCACATGTTAGTGTCACCCTGGTTCAACAGTAGCACTCCTATCTTTGAGCTTAGAAGGTTGTGGGTTCAAGGCCCACTCCAGGTACTTGAGCACAATATCTAGGCTGACAGCCCAGTGCAGTAGTAAGAGAGTGCTGCACTGCTAGAGGTGCTATCGTTCAGGTGCGATGACAAACTGAGGCCCCTTTTTCCCCTTGGATGTTTCCTGTGACACCATTTTTTAAGAAGAGCAGGAGAGTTCTCCCTAGTGTCCCGACCAATATTTATCACTCAACCCAAATCACTAAGCAGATTATCTGGCCATTGTCACCTTCCTGGTGTGGGAGTTTGCTGTGCACAAATTGTTGCGTCTTCTACAATTGTGACTACAGCTTCAAACTTCAAAGTACATTATTAGCTGTAAAACGCTTTGGAATGTCCTGGGGTTGTGACAGGTGCTAAATAAATTCAAGTCTGTCCTTTAGATCAGACATGGCATGTGACAAATTCTGCAATCACAGATACAATGCATGGTTATTTACATGCGATATTACGCAAGTGGGTGGTTGGGAACTATGAATCTGTGCCTCTTCAATCTGAATTTCCTCTGAATTGGTTCTCTTTCGATGGTGGGTCAACAAGATCCTGGACTCAGCTCAAAGAGCAGGTTTTGCAGCTGGTACGAGTAAAATTTGTGCCAATATTTAATATAATCTAACTCACGATGTCTCAGTTTGACATGGTAAATAGCTGCAGAGCTGTCAACAGCGACTTATATTTATACAGAATCTTTAACAATAAAATGCTACAGGACACTTCAGAGGAACATGATAAAACAAAATATGACACCAAGCCACCCGAGGAGATATTGGGTCACATGCTTGCTCAAAGAGGTAGGTTTTAGGGAGTGTCTTAAAGGAGGAAAGAGAAGTAAGTAGAGAAGTGTTGAGAGAATTCCAGAGCTTGAACAAGATTATAAAATGTTAAGCAATGAGATGTGTGACCAAATAAGAATGAAAGGAAATACCAACCCAAAAAAATAAAGCTACAACTGTTTTTAAGGGAATATGTTCAAATAGACTTGAGCCCAAGATTCCATGAGGGGTTGGGAGGGGGAGAATATAATCCCCACAATTCTAGTGAGAGACATAGAACCTCAAGTAAAATGGCAGAGAGATGGTGTAATCGGCTACAGCAGGTCACTGGGGTCTTTTGGGGGTTTCACTGGCCTCCTGTCAGAATTATGATGCAAGACTGGGAAAAACACCATGGAATTTCAGACCTAGTCAATATTCGAGCCATGCCAATGAAGTTTGACTAGTGAGTTTTGAGTGTTGCAGGTGTCTGTGTAGGGGAGGGGGAATAAATTGTTGAGGCTGAACTCTATTGTACTAGAGCTCTCAATTTCACACTTTGGTCGCAATTTATCAGAACTCGTCCTTTCCTGTAAACATTCCCCTCCCACCCTGTCTTACTGCTGTTACCCAGGGAGTCAGTTAGGAATCTGTCAGGTCCGCCTTTCCTACTTTGTGTGATGTTTGATAAATAGTTTCCGCAGGGGCCAAGATTCACATGATTTTTCATCTGCTGACCTGCCCTTTCTCATTTCTGGTTTAATCCGAAACATTGTTGGCAGTAATATCAGTTCCTCATTCTGAACAGTGTATAAATAGAAAGCTAACTGGCCTATAGTTTCCTGCTTTCTGCCTCGTTCCCTTCTTGACTAGAGGGGTTATATTTTCTACTTTCCAGTCTGATGGAACCTTTCCAGAATCTAGCAAATTTTGGATAATTAACACCAACATTTCTCCTACCTCATTAGCCACTTCTTTTAAGATCCTAGGATGTAGTCCAACCAGAGACTTGTCAGCCTCAGCTCCATCAGTTTGCTCGGTACCGCTTCTCTATTGATTGTAATTTCATCAAGTTCCTCTTTCTCCCCCACCTCCTGATTTACAGTTATTACTGGAATGTTTTTTGTATCCTCTATAGTGAAGACAGTGTTAAATGTTCAACAGCAGTCATCCTACTGGCAGAAGGAACTAAAATCAATCAACCTCAGATCAACGTTATTTATCTGTTCCAGCTGCACAAGAGACTGCCGCTCACAAATTGGCCTTTACAGCCACAACAGATGACGTTCAATATGGAAGTGACGTACACCCTGGGCACAGCCCATGATTGCTCTGAAGCAGATGGGTGCCTAGCTACTAGTAATGAATGGGCCTTCCTTTTGTGTTGATGTCCAAATGGCTGAATCTTCCTGGAGCATAACACAGACTGAGAATTTAAAACAGAACTCTGGGAATGTCCAGGCTGATTAAATTTAATTTTGGACTATTTTTCAGTCATATTTGAAATATTGAACCTGCAAGATTCTGCTAATCCCTTGCACGACCAATCAAGGCTCAGTAATACTGGAAATTATATTCATCTGCAGCAACAGCTTTCTCATAGCCGCTCTGACATCTTCCCTTTCCAGAGGATTTTTTTAACCTTGTTTGTGTCAATTAAGGAATTATTGAAATTTAGAAAAAGAACAAGGGAAGGAAACAAGTTTTTAATTTTCTTTTTACAAAGCTATTTTTTGGGGTATGTTAACCTCTCTGTAATTGTTATTCACTTCCCTTGTGTCCTTGGTTTGACCATTGCAGTTGACAGGATGGCCGTATGTCCTTCTCCCAGGCCATGAATGTGCTCTGCAGCTGGCCATCAGGAGGTGCTAGTGAGTGTCCAGTTAGGACTCACTTTCTGATATTCCTTCCCTCTGACGTGAGATATTACCGTCTCCACGTGACTCCATCCTGCTCAGCTGGGTTGCATCAAATCTGGAGCCAAGTAGCATGGAACCCAAAACTTTGTTCAGGTCTGATCAATGGGTTTTTCTGACATTTTTATTCCCTATTCCTCCTTTAGTTCTCCCTGGACAACAAATCCTGGGAATCTTTCTGGTTGCTTCAGGTAGTGACTCTCTTTTGGAATATATGTATGTTGTCTTATGGTCCCAGCTGATGTTATTACTAGACATGCCAGTTCTCAGAGTGGAACCCAGCTTGATAGATCCTAACTTTTATTTTTTATTTAGGTATGTGGAGACAGAACAGAGTCACAGGTGTCAGCTGATGAACTTTTAACAAAAAATAAAACTTTTATGAAACAAGAAAAAATGAACGGTATTACAATACTCCTTCACCCACAACTATATCTTTATAGATATATACAGATTTGTAAGGATAACACAAGTTACAAAAGCTATACTATACTCTAATGTTCACAGTACGTACACAGTCCATGTAAACCAATAGGCAACTTTGGTCAGGCAGACAACACTCCTAAACCAAGTGACAGATGCCACCCCAAACAGATGCTATGGATCTCTCCTCAACTCCCCCAGCTTGTCACTCCATGAGCCAACCAGTCTCACTGAATGCTGTCTTTCACACGGGGGTTTCCAATCTCCACTCTTGAAGAGCTTGCTCTGGAATCTTCTCCCAAACAATGTTTTCTCTCAGATGCCTTCCATAATTTCAAACTTTCCTTCCGATGTTCCTCTCCCCTCGATCACCATGTGCATTTAAGCTTTGCTTTCCACACACTCTCAGACACTCAGTCGTGCCAACAGAACAGCTCTGCTTCACATGCCCATAGTAAAGAGTAAAGACCTTCGGCTGTCTCCTTGGATCTCCTGACTTCTCGCAAACCATTTTTGTTTTAAGTCCACTTCCTGCAGCTTTCTTCTCTTTAAGCTTGGAACTTTTCTCTGATCTTCACTCTTAACTTCACTTAACAGGACCGTTTCCAGATTCCTGTCCTTGTCCTTTGACTTAACTGCCCTCCTGGGACTTTTCCTGTTCCACTCCTGGATTTAGGGACTTTCATCTTTAATTTTTGGAACCTGCTTCTACAGGCAACTGCCTCCAACTGCACTTCCATAAAACTACGTGATCCATTTTTCTCTGTCACTGTGGGGCTTCCTGTTGCTAGGCAACAGCACAGTTTTTTTTTCTATCGTGCGTTTGTTTTACCTTCTCTTCCAGAGTCGTAAAACCTTCATTAAAATGCAGGCATCTTTTAAAGTGAAACTAAAACTCAACCTCCCCTTTTCTTAACACACAAATACAGAAATATAAATCAAACTTAACTAAAACAAAAACTCATTCCTAACACACCCAAATATACATATAACTTGCTTAAACTATCTCTATTTCCTAACAGTTGTTGCTCTGCCTGAAATCTTAGAAGGAACGATGTCCGATCTCTCCATGGCACCTCTGCCTCAGAATCCCAATGTGCCGACAAATATTTTGGTTAATTCTTACTATTCAAGATGGTCTGTGACTAATTCTGTCAGGCCTTGTACACAACTCAAAACTAGATCCAAATTAAACAATCAAAATTCAATAAGGGTAATTTTAATTTTCTGTAATAGTGTGAAATGGGAAAGGTCTGATTGACTGCACATAATTTTTTGTCCATTCATGGGTTGTGGACATCGCTGGCTAGGCCAGTATTTATTGCCCATCCCTAATTGCCCTTGAGAAGGTGGTGGTGAGCTGCCTTCTTGAGCCACTGGTAATCCACAGTGCTGTTAGGAAGGGAGTTCCAGGATTTTTATTCAGTGACTGTGAAGGAACGGTGATATATTTTCCAAGTCAGGATGGTGAATGGTTTGGAGGGGAACTTCCAGGTGGTGGTGTTCCCATGTATCTGCCGCCCTTGCCCTTCTAGATTGGAGTGGTCATGGGTTTTGAAGGTGCTGTCTAAGCAGCCTTGGTGAGCTCCTGCAGTGCATCTTGTAGATGGTACACACTGCTGCCACTGTGCATCGGTGATGGAGGGAGTGAATATTTGTGGATGGGATGCCAATAAAGCGGGCTGCTTTGCCCGAGATGGTGTTGAGCTTCTTGATAGTTGTTGGAGCTGCACTCATCCAGCTAAGTGGAGAGTATTCCATCACATTCCTGACCTGTGCCTTGTAGATGGTGGATAGGCTTTGGGGAGTCAGGAGGTGAGTTACTCACCACAGAATTCCTAGCCTCTGACTTGCTCCTGTAGCCAGAGTATTTATATGGCCTTAATCCGCCTCCTCTTCACCATGGACGTCCAGTCTGTCTACACCTCCATCCCCACCAGGAAGGTCTGAGGGTCCTCCACTTCTTCTTTGAACAGTGGCCCAAACAGTCCTCATCTGCCACCACTCTCCTCCACTTGGCTGAACTTATTTTCTCACTGAACAATTTCTCCTTCAACTTGTCTCACTTGCTCCAAATCAAAGGCTATGGGTACCCGCATGGGCCCCAGTTATGCCTGTCTTTTTGTAAGGTATGTAGAACATTCCTTGTTCCAGTCCTACTCAGGCCCCCTCCCACAACTCTTTCTTTGCTACATTGATGACTGTTTCGGTGCTGCTTCACACTCTCATCTGGACCTGGAAAAATTTATCGATTATGCTTCCAATTTCCACCCCTCTCTCACCTTCACATGGTCCATCTCCACCACTTCCAAAGAACAAAGAAAAGTACAGCACAGGAACAGGCCCTTTGGCCCTCCAAGCCTGCACTGATAATATTGCCCGTCAACTAAAACATTTTGCACTTCCAGGGTCCGTATCCCTCTATTCCCATCCTATTAATGTATTTGTCAAGCTGCCTCTTAAACACCACTATCGTACCTGTTTCCACCACCTCCTCTGGCAGCGAATTCCAGACACTCACTACCCTCTGCGTAAAAAACTTGCCCTGCACATCTCGTCTATAGATTTCTGCTCTCACCTTAAATCTATGTCCCCTAGTAATTGACACTTCCACCCTGGGAAGAAGCTTCTGACTATCTACTCTGTCCATGCCACTCATAATTTTGTAAACTTCTATCAAGTCGCACCTCAATCTCCGTCGCTCTAGTGAGAACAATCCGAGTTTCTCCAACCTCTCCTCACAGCCAATAACTTCCAGACCAGGCAGCATCCTGGTAAACCTCCTCTGCACCCTCTCCAATGCTTCCATATTCTTCTGGTAATGTGGTGACCAGAATTGCACGCAATATTCCAAGTGTGGCCTAACCAAGATTCTATACAGCTGCAGCATGACTTCCCAGCTTTTATACTCAATACCCCTGCCAATGAAGGCAAGCATGCCATATGCCTTCCTGACTACCTTATCCACCTGCATTGCCACTTTCAGTGACCTGTGGACCTGTACACCCAGATCCCTCTGCCCGTCGATGCACTTAAGGGTTCTGCCATTTACTGTATAATTCCTGCCTGTATTAGACCTTCCAGAATGCATTACCTCGCATTTGTCCGGATTAAACTCCATCTGCCATTTCTCTGCCCAAGTCGCCAACCGATCTATATCCCGTTGTATCCTTTGACAATCCTCTTCACTATCTGCAACTCCTCCAACCTTAGTGTCATCTGCAAACTTACTAATTAGCCCAGTTACATTTTCCTCCAAATCATTTATGTATACTACAAACAGCAAAGGTTCCAGCACTGATCCCTGCGCAACTTCACTAGTCACAACTCTCCATTCAGAAAAGCACCCTTCCACTGCTACCCTCTGTCTTCTATGACCAAGCCAATTCTGTATCCACCTTGCCAGCTCACTTCTGATCCCCTGCGACTTTACCTTCTGTACCAGTCTGCCATGAGGGACCTTGTCAAAACCTTACTGAAATTCATGTGTATAACATCCACTGCCCTTCCATCGTCGATCATCTTTGTCACTTCCTCGAAAAACTCGATCAAGTTAGTGAGACACGACCTCCCCTTCACAAAACCATGCTGCCTCTCACTAATACGCGCATTTGCTTCCAAATGGTAGTAAATCCTGTCACAAAGAATCTTCTCCAATAATTTCCCTACCACTGACGTAAGGCTCACCGGCTGGTAATTTCCTGGATTATCCCTGCTACCCTTCTTAAACAATGGAACAACATTGGCCTTCCTCCAGTCCTCTGGGACCTCACCCGCAGCCAGTGAGGATACAAAGATTTCTGTCAAGGCCCCAGCAATCTCCTCCCTTGCCTCCCTCAGTACTCTGGGGTAGATCCCATCTGGCCCTGGGGACTTATCCACCTTAATATTCTTCAAGATGCCTAACACCTCCTCTTTTTTGATCTCAACATGATCCAGGCTATCTACACACTCTTCCTTAGACAAATCGACTGCTAAGTCCTTCTCTTTGGTGAATACTGATGAGAAGTATTCATTTAGCATCTCTCCCATTTCTTCTGGCTCCACACAGATTCCCACCTCTGTCCCTGAGTGGGCCTACCCTTTCCCTGGCTACCCTCTTGCTTTTTACATATGTATAAAAGGCCTTGGGATTTTCCTTAATCCTGGTTGCCAGTGACTTTTCATGACCTCTTTTAGCTCTCCTGACTCCTTGCTTAAGTTTCTTCCTACTTTCTTTGTATTCTCCACGGGCTTCATCTGTTCCCAGCCTTCTAGCCTTTACGAATGCTTCCCTTTTCTTTTTGACTAATCTCACAATATCCTTCGTTATCTAAGGTTCCTGAAACTTGCCACGCTTATCCTTCATCCTAGCAGGAACATGCAGGTCCTGAATTCTTATCAACTGACATTTGAAAGCCCCCCACATGTCAGTTGTTGATTTGCCCTCAAACATCTGCCTCCAGTCTAGATTCCTCAGTTCCTGCCTAATATTGTTATAATTAGCCTTCCCCCAATTAACCCGAGGACTCCTGTTATTCTTATCCACCAGTACCTTGAAACTTACTGAATTATGTTCACTTTTCCCGAAATGCTCTCCTACTGAAACTTCGACCACCTGGCCGGGTTCATTCCCTAATACCGGGTCCAGTATTGCCCCTTCCCTAGTTGGACTATCTACATATTGTCTCAGGAAGCCCTCCTGGATGCACCTTACAAATTCTGCACCATCCAAACCCCTAGCACTAAGTGATTCCCAGTCAATATAGGGAAAGTTAAAATCACCCACCACAACAACCCTATTGCTTTTACATCTTTCCAAAATCTGCCTACATAACTGTTCCTCAATCTCCCGCCAGCAATTTGGAGGCCTATAGTAAACCCCCAACATTGCGACTGCACCCTTCCTATTCCGGAGCTCTACCCATATTGCCTCGCAGCATGAGCCCAACGAGGTGTCCTCCTGTCGCACAGCTGTGATATTCCCCTTAACCAGCAGGATATTCCCTTCCCTTCCTTGACCTCTCTGTCTCCATTTCTGGTGATAGGCTGTCCACCAATATTCCTTGCAAGCCCACTGACTCCCACAGCTACCTTGACTATAGCTCCTCACACCCCGCTTCCTGTAAGGACTCCATCCCATTCTCCCAATTCCTCCACCTCCAAACATCTGTTCCGATGATGCTAACTTCCAAAACAGTGCTTTTGGCATGACTTCCTTTTTCCTTAACTAAGGGCTCCCCTGCACTGCAGTTGACAGAGCCATCAGCCATGTCCAACCCACCTCCCGCACCTCTGCCCTCATCCCTTCCCTCCATCCCAGAACCATGATAGAGTCCCCTTGTCCTCACTTTTCACTCCACCAGCCTCCACATTCAAAGGACCATTCTCTGCCATATCCACCAACTCCAACATGGTGCCATCACCAAACACATCTTCCCCTTGCCCGTCCTGTCAGCATTCCGTAGGGACTGTTCCCCCTGAGACACCCTGGTCCACTCCTCCATCACCACCAACTCCTCATCCCCTTCCCACGGCACCTTCCCATGCAATCACAGAAGGTGCAACACCTGCTCCTTTACCGCCTCCGTCCTCACCATCCAAGGCCCCTTTCAGGTGAAGCAGCGCTTCACTTGCACTTCCTTCAATTTGGTCTATTGTATTCGCTGCTCCAAATGTGGTCTCCTCTACATTGGGGAGACTAAACGCAGACTGGGCGACCGCTTTGCGGAACACTTTTGCATAGTCTGCAAGCATGACCCAGATCTTCCTGTCGCTTGCCATTTCAACTTACCATCTTGCTCTCATGCCCACATGTCCATCCTTGGCCTGCTGCAATGTTCCAGTGAAGCCCAACATGAACTGGAGGAACAGAACCTCATCTTCCGATTCGGCACTTTACAGCTTTCCAGACTTAACATTGAGTTCAACAACTTCAGACCATGAACTCTCTCCTCCATCTTTATCCCTTTTTTAATCCAGTTTTTAAATTTATATTTAGCTGTTTTTTGTATATTTTTAAAAATATTTATTTATTTATTTTATCCTTTTCCCCAACCAACCTTCCATTCCCACCCCACAGAGTCATCTGTCACCTGTTGTTATGTTTTGCTTTCACAGAGTGCTGACCCATGTTCGGCTGGTAACACATTCTGCTATCCTACCTCAGTTAAAGACCCTCATGCCAGTGGAAATAATTTCTCCTTATCCTCTACCAAAACCCTTATCGATTTTGAACACCTTTATCAAA
The DNA here is from genome assembly GCF_964194155.1 of Cetorhinus maximus. Classification (NCBI taxonomy): domain Eukaryota; kingdom Metazoa; phylum Chordata; class Chondrichthyes; order Lamniformes; family Cetorhinidae; genus Cetorhinus; species Cetorhinus maximus. Next base: position 4,431,678 of record NC_135893.1, read on the forward strand.
TCTCCCCTTAGCATTTCTTGCTAAACTGAGAACAATCCCAGTTTCGCCAGTCTCTCCGCACAACTGATGTCCCTCATCGCAATATATATTAATGATTTCGGTGAGGGAATTAAATGTAATATCTCCAAATTTGCAGATGACACAAAGCTGGGTGGGAGGGTGAGCTGTGAGGAGGATGCAGAGATGCTTCAGTGTGATTTGGACAAGCTGAGTGAGTGGGCAAATGCATGGCAGATGCAGTATAATGTGGATAAATGTGAGGTTATCCATTTTGATAGCAAAAACAGGAAGGCAGATTATAAGGCAGTAGTTCTGTTGAAGAGTCATACGGACTCGAAACGTGAACTGTGTTCCTCTCCGCAGATGCTGCCATACCTGCTGAGTTTTTCCAGGTATTTTTATTTTTGTTTTGGATTTCCAGCATCCGCAGTTTTTTGCTTTTATCTTAAGGCAGATTATTATTTGAATGGCTATAAATTGAGAGAGGGGAATGTGCAACGCGACCTGGGTGTCCTCGTACACCAGTCGCTGAAGGTAAGCATGCAGGTGCAGCAGGCGGTAAAGAAGGCAAATGGTTTGTTGGCCTTCAGAGCCAGAGGATTCGAGTACAGGAACAGGGATGTCTTGCTGCAATTGTACAGGACCTTGGTGAGACCACACCTGGAATATTGTGTGCAGTTTTGGTCTCCTTATCTGAAGAAAGATGTGCTTGCTATAGAGGGAGTGCAGCGAAGGATTACCCGATTGATTCCTGGGATGGCGGGACTGACATATGAGGAGAGATTGAGTCGATTAGGATTACATTCGCCGGAGTTCAGAAGAATGATGGGAGATCTCATAGAAACCTATAAAATTCTAACAGGACTAGGCAGGGTAGATGCAGGAAGGATGTTCCCCATGGTGGGGGAGTCCAGAGCCAGGGGTCACAGTCTGAGGATATGGGGTAGATCATTTAGGACTGAGATGAGGAGAAATCTCTTCACTCAGAGAGTGGTGAGCCTGTGGAATTCGTTACCACAGAAAGCAGTTGAGACCAAAACATTGTATGCTTTCAAGAAGGAGTTAGATATAGCTCTTGGGGCGAAAGGGGTCAAAGGGTATGGGGAGAAAGCAGGAGCAGGCTATTGAGTTGGATGATCAGCCATGATCATAATGAATGGCGGAGCAGGTTTGAAGGGCCGAATGGCCTACTCCTGCTCCTAGTTTCTATGTTTCTATCCCTGGTATATTTCTAGTAAACCTCCCCTGCACCCTCTCTAAGGCCTTGACATCCTTTCTGAAGTCTGGTGCCTGGAATTGAACATGATCCTCCAGGATGTTGAAGTTGTTGCTGAATGTCTGAGGTTGAGAGTTCTGGCTGTAAATGGATAAATTTGCATCTGCACTATTTGGGCAGAACTCACCGTTGAAACTCACTCTGTATTTACTTTGTAATATAAATATAGTCTCAAGCCACCATGTTTCCTAAACAGAGTGTGTGATGTGGAGACAGGGGACTGATAATAGACAGGGGATGGGACTGTAAGCAAAGGCTCTTATCACAACTAAAGGCAAACCACAATAGACAACATGACTGAAAGGTTTCAGCGATCTACCAACAAGAGAAGAATAACAACAAGTCATAAGGACTCGAAACGTTAACTTTTTTTTTCTCTCCACAGATGCTGTTGGAGCTACTGAGTTTTTCCAGCATTTTCTGTTTTTGTACCAACGAGAGAGGATGTGTCACCTGTACTTAGATCGGCAATCCTGCAGACACAAATATGTTTTTCAGCTATAGTTTAATGTTGACTTTATATTACAGAATGGCATTAATGGATATGGTTCTAAATTAGCCTTGGCTTTATCTAGTTTGCACTACATACTTGTCTAGCTAACAGATAATTACAGATGTACATGGAACCATTTGACAGTTTGGAATTGCAACTCCAACTCTGGCTACTGTATCTTGCCCAGTGTCATAGAATCATAGTCATTATGGCACAGAAGGAGGCTATTCGGTCCATCAGGTCCATGCCAGCTCTCTGTAGAGCAAGCCAATCAGACCTCATAGACTTGCAATTTAGTTCCCTCAAGGTCCCATCCAATTTCCTTTTGAAATCATTAATTCAAATCATTTCCATAATCGTTATTATCATGAATTCAAAATCATTAAAGGGGAGGCAGTGGCGCAGTGGTATTGTCACTGGACTAGTAATCCAGGGACCCAGGGTAATGCTCTGGGGTCCTGGGTTTGAATCCCACCATGGCAGATGATGACATTTGAATTCAATAACAATCTAGAATTAAGAACCTGACGGTGACCATGAAACCATTGCCGATTTCGTAAAAACCCATCTTGTTCACTGATGTCCTTCAGGGAAGGAAATCTGCTGTCCTCACCTGGTCTGGCCTACATGTGACTCCAGACCCACAGCAATGTGGTTGACTTTTAAATGCCCTGTGAACAAGGGCAATTAGGGATGGGCAATGAATCCTGGCCTAGCCAGAGGCACCCACTTCCCATGAACGAATGAAAAAAAAAGCCCCCATCAGCACCTTCTTTAGCCTTTAACACCACCATTAACACTCTCTTTGTCCTGAGTCCATGACATCTTTATCAATCTCTCCTTAGCTCCCACCTACCCCTGACCTTCTATCTTGCTCCACCTGCCCCTCCCCTTCTGAAACAGTATAATATCCATCATATTTCTACTTCTCTTTAGCTCTGAAGAAGAATCATATGGACTCGAAACATTAACTCTGTTTCTCTCTCCACAGATGCTGCCAGACCTGCTGAGGTTTTCCGGCATTTTATGTTTTAATTTATATGGCTTGTCCAGTTCAGTTTCTGGTCAATGTTGACCCCAGAAGTTGATAGAGGAGGATTCAGCGATGGTAATGCCATTGAACATCAAGAGGTGATGGTTGGATTCTCTCTTGTTACATATGGTCATTGCTTGGCTCTTGTGTGGCCCACATGTTACTTGTCACTTGCCAGCCCATTACACACCAGAATCTCCTTTAAATTAACTTCAGTAAAAAATATAAAACCAGGAGAGGTGTGTGTGTTTGGCTGATCCAATACTTTTCATTTTACTCTATTGCAGGAAGTTAAAATTACACCAATGACTCTGCTTACTTTGTATGAAAATGCTGAGGCCATTCCTTCTATATTGACAGTGGGGTTTGTTCATTCTGTTTACATTGAACTCAGAGTGGCCTCTTGTGTAAATGCTGGCTAGATTTCAGAAATTGAAGACACAGCACTGATATCAACAGGTGTCTGCAGTGAACAGGTTTAACCAGTCCGCAGTAGCTTTTTGTTTTTATCCCTTGGCTTTTGGCCAGTTTACAATCATGAGGCAAGAGTGGAGATAATATATTTTAACACAGCTGCGCACATCAACCCGCTGAATAGAAAGGAGTTTTTTTTTTACTTTAAAATGAAAATGCAGAAATACAGTCTAAGACTGAGAGTTGAAACAGCCACGTAGTTATTGCTGCTGCTGAAATGTGTCCCGTGACTGTTGGTTGAAAGGGATCCCATTGTTGAGTCAACACTCTGACTGGGTTTCTCACTTTACATAGCTTGCAAAATTTAAAAGCGTAGTTCTGTCTAACCACGTGAGAAACCCATTTCAGGAGCAATTTCTACATTTCTTGTAAGAGAAGCCGGGTAAAGTAAACGGTGGGCGATGCAAATCTATTTGTGCGAATTGTACCCGAATGAAGGCTTTGACAGTTTGAAATGTAACTTGGTTA